>NC_069658.1:11950156-12254062 GCF_027244095.1 Hemicordylus capensis | reverse complement strand
TCCGAATGCCTTATCCTAGGGGTTCTCAGATGTGGATCCTCAGATGTCACCTACGCTGACAACAGCTCCCATCAGCCCCAGCAACCATGGCCACCATCATTCGCACAGCCCTCGGGGACACATTTTCAGGGGCTGCAGTGGGCTTCAGAGGGAAGGAGAGAAATGAAAAACCACCCTTTTGCCACTGCACCTGCGTTGTTTTAGTCCAGATGTCTTTATTTTGCCCACCCTGTAATATATGCTGAAAATAACTGAGCTGATGAATGGCGTGGAATATCAATTTCCTCGTTTTCTTGCTAGTGGGCTGCAGTTTAGCTGGCAGAGTGGCGAGGAAATGGCCAACTGGACCGGCAGCCTCAATTTCACGGACGGCGGAGCTCTGAGGAATGGCAGTGATCCAGGCACCAGGTACAAAGCCCACAGGCAACCGCGGTGGGTGGGGTGGCCACAGTCAGCAGGGGAGTGACCCCAGCGCCACTCCCTGAGACACCGCTCAGTGGCACGGCCCATCCCTTGCATGGGAAGGGAAAGGTCCCTGCCTGAAGCCCCGGAGAGCCCAGCGGGTTACAGTAGACAGCACCGTCCTAGACAGACCAAAGAGCATTGAGCGGAAGTGCATTCTGCAACGTAGCTACCCTGTGCATCAGCTTCAAAGCTGTGGATAGCATTTCATTTGGCTGTGGATAGCATTTCAACAGATTATTGGGGAGGAGAGCTGGTCTTGTGGTAACATTGGGCAACACGGTGCTGTCGAGTCGGTGTTGACTCGTGGTGACCACAGAGCCCTGTGGTTGTCTTTGGCAGAATAGAGGAGGGGTTTACCATTGCCATCTCCTGCGCACTATGAGATGATGCCTTTCAGCATCTTCCTGTATCGCTACCCGATATAGGTGTTTCCCATAGTCTGGGAAAGATACCAGCAGGGATTTGAACCGCCAACCTTCTACTTGTTAGTCAAGCATTTCCCTGCTGCGCCACTTGAGGTGACTAGCAAGAAGTAATTTCCCCCTTTGCTAAGCAAGGTCTGCCTTGGTTGGGATTTGGAAGGGTGACTACACATGAGTGCTATAAAATATCCCCCTTAGGGGATGAGGTCATAGCTCAGTGGAAGAGTATCTGCGTGGTGGTTTTCTTTATTTAGCAGGGTAAAAGTAACTGGCCCTATCCACCCCCAGCACAGTACTTCCAGTGTCTGTGGCTAGTGTCTATCTTATGTTTCTTTTTAGATTGTGAGCCCTTTGGGGACAGGGATCCATCTTACTTATTTATTATTTCTCTGTGTAAACTGCCCTGAGCCATTTTTGGAAGGGTGGTATAGAAATCGAATGAATGAATGAATGAATGAATGAATGAAAAGGTCCCAAGTTCACTCCCTGGTATCTCCAGTAGGGCTGGGAGAGATTCCTGCCTGTAATTTTGGAGAACTGCTGCCTGTCAGTGTAGACAGTATTGAGTTAGATGGATTGATGGTCTGACTCAGCGTACGGCAGCTTCTTATGTTCTTAAGGTGGGGGGCATGAACAGAGGCAAAGGGCCAGGCAAACTTACCAGTGGTGGCGATCAAACATTTGGCTATTGGCAAGCAGCTTAAAACACCCACACCCACACACAGCCCACAAGGTTTCTGCATAAGGGAAAGAAGCATTACTCTCACTCTGATTTGGCTTCCTGACCATGTTATGTAAAAAGAAAAGTGCCCACCAACCGGTGGGACTCCTGAGAGCACCCCCCCCCCAAGCCCAATGAAACTGGCAATGGCCAAAAACGGTGAGGTCTTTTGATCATGCATGAGCTAACTGAGATGGTTGGTACCATCTGGGTGGACAAAGGCTCCTTGTGACTTTTGACAAAGTCTACAACCCCCTAGAGATGGTAAATAGGTGATCGCATTGCAGTCTTTTCAGCTTGCAGTGTGTTTGCATGCTTTCATTGTCCTGACCATCAGGCCTGCAATGGCCAAATCTACAGTGGTGTTTTAAAAGCTTTAAAAAGTTTTCAAGACACAAAAACGACTTGAAAAAATTATTGAGGTCAGTGGAATAGAAATGAAAATTGGCCTCCAAAGATTACTCCAGGGAGAAAGGACAGCAATTTGTTCATTGTTAGCGTAAGCCTGACTGATCCTTTCCTCTGTTCAAAAATGGTTGCAATTTTACCTGCATCGTTTGAGGGGTAGGGATAAAGAAAGGGTGATTGCACACAGAAAACTGCAAGTGCAATAATGCTATAAACTATTTTCTATTTCTGGTGAGATGGACATTGCCAAATAATACTATGAGTATCTGTCCTCTGGTACAGTGGACAAAATTTGTAAGTTTGGCTCAGGGACTAATTTTCGTAAAACTTCCCACCCCTCCCGAGAACCTCCAGTTTGAGTTAGGAAGTTCTGAGGCAAATGTTTGTCTCAGCAATAGCTTCACAGACCCAGGAAGCCTCTAGGCACTGGAATCGTTAAGGGACGCTGGGACTTCCCTTAAGTCCGAGCTCAGTGGCTCCAACTTGTGAAGAAATTGCCCTTTGCTGTTATTATTTATTTATTCATTTATTACATTTATATCCCGCTCTTCCTCCAAGGAGCCCAGAGCGGCGTACTACATACTTAGGTTTCTCCTCACAACAACCCTGTGAAGTAGGTTGGGCTGAGAGAGAAGTGACTGGCCCAGAGTCACCCAGCAAGTCTCATGGCTGAATGGGGATTTGAACTCGGGTCTCCCCGGTCCTAGTCCAGCACTCTAACCACGACACCATGCTGGCTCTCTTGTGAGGGAAAGGTCAAACGGAGTGCTAGAGTGCTAAGTGAACATTCCACTACAAGAACTCCAAACTGGTGTAAGCTATAGAATCAAACCATCACAATTAGACAGGAAATAATTTATATGCAGATTGAAACCAAGCAAAATAAACAAAATAATACAAATATGACAAAAATTTATATACCGCTTTTCAGCAACAGTTCCCATAGTGGTTCAGAGAGAGAGTGGGGAGCACTCCCTGTCCCCAAAAGGCTCACAATCTAAAAGAGAAACATAAGATAGACACCAGCAACAGCCAGAGGAGGGATGCTGTGCAGGGGATGGATAGGGCCAGTTGCTCTCCCCCTGCTAAATAAAGAGAATCACCACTTTAAAAAGGTGCCTCGTTGCTCTGTTAGCAGAGGACCTGTACAGGTTCTCTGCAACTCCTTGACAGGGCTGTAATCCAGTCGTGGTGATACTTTGGCTAGACTGGGAGGATGGTAGTGCATAGGCTGAATCCTGGCAACCGTGTGGCCCCAGCTTCAAGATATACTGTGCTCTTGAACCTCAGCTATGAGATGCATTCAGTGACTAGTGCCAGAATCCTCTCTTCGTGTCTGATTGTCTAGAGTGGGGTTTCCCACCCGGGGTCCCCAGATGTTGTTGGACTACGATTCCCATCATCCCCAGTTACAAGGCGTTTAGCCGCTTTGGCTGGAAAGTGGGGTGTAAATATCATACACAAATAAATGGGTGCGCTTCCATCTGTTTGCCAGCCCATCCTGAACGTGCT
This sequence comes from Hemicordylus capensis, assembly GCF_027244095.1. Taxonomy (NCBI): domain Eukaryota; kingdom Metazoa; phylum Chordata; class Lepidosauria; order Squamata; family Cordylidae; genus Hemicordylus; species Hemicordylus capensis. The sequence continues at coordinate 12,250,534 of NC_069658.1, read as the reverse complement.
CTTCCTAATCTTTTGTGCTCACAAATTTGCTTTCATCTTGGAATGCCTTGATCTCTCTCTCACTTTAGAAAATCAGCCGTCTTCCAAGCAGAGAGAGGAAGGTCACTCCTTTCTCACCATGCCTGCCTGCGTGCACAGTTGACTCCCTTTGGTTTCTGCATATCTTCTGATCTTTGCAGGGCTTGAACTGAGGAGTGGCATGCTGGGCAAGCAAACAAAAGATGCTTCTGTGCTCCATCTTCTAAGGGCAACTCTCTGCTGTGAGGTTTATCACTGATGTGAGCAGAGCAGGAGGACGCCATCCTGAAGGGCACTTCCAACTTGAGTGGGTGCACCATAGATTCCCGGGTGGGAAGGCAGTCCCTGAAGGTTACAGGAGCTCCAGATACGATACTGACACGTTCTCTGTTCTGCCTGGCAGTTTGTATAATGGCAGAGCGTGGAAACTGGCTAAAATGTAGTCATTTAAAAAATGACTCAATTTATAAAATTTAAAATTAAAAGTTTCCCCCTGCTAACTGAGTGAAGAGGCACCTTTAAAAGTGGTGATTCTCTTATTGAGCAGCGGGGAGAGCAACTGGCCCTATCCATCCCCAGCACAACATCCCTCCAATGGCTGTTGTCTATCTTAAGTTTCTTTTTAGATTATCAGCCCTTTGGGGATAGGGAGCCATCTTCTTATTATTACTCTTTTCCTACATAAACCACTTTGAGAACTTGTTTTGCGGGGGTGTGTGTGTGTTGAAAAGCAGTATATAAATATTCCTAATAATAATTCACAAACAGGGTTTTGGAGTGCATGTAAAGGAAAGGTTCAGATTAATGCCCTCTCATGCAATCAAGGGCTGCCCTGAGAGCTGGTTGGGATGTTCTTCTGTGACATCAGGGCAGGCACGATTTCATTGTGTCCCCAGGCTTATCGCTTGTGCTGGGTAGTGCCTGTCTGAATTGGATCAAGGTGGTTTTTTTGACTTCCTGGATCACATCACTACAGGCTGCATCTGCGGGATGCATATTTCAGTGCTTTCCGGTGGGAGGGAAAGTCCCTGCATTTAGAAAAACAGCAAAACGGAGGGAAAAGCTAGATCGAGCTTTTCTACCTGAATATGTTAGATTTCTGCATGCGAGGAGGAGTTTCTTTTCTTTCTTTTTTCCATGAAGACACACTCAAAAATGGCTGTTGCTGGTCACCTTATGTTTCTTTTTAGATTGTGGGCTCTTTTGGGTCAGGGAACCATCTTATGTATTTGTATTTCTGTGTAAACCGCTCTGAGAACTTTGGTTGAAAAGCAGTATATAAATATTTATCATGGTCATTGTCGTAGTAAAATCTAGAAGTGGCTTGCTTTCGGTTAGTGGTGGATTGCCATCTCTTTCCCTGAATACAAACCTTTAGATCTCCAGTGTTGTGGGAGAGAAGTCATCTGCTTGAGAGGATTCCCTTTCTTGTTCCTCTGGTTCCTTCTCCCTGTCTCGTTCCTCTGAAATCTGGTATGACTGAGAAGGTTTCTAAAATTAATTCTGGGGAGAATGTGGTTTGCTATTGCTTTCAGTTCACTTGCATCTTCCTCCCCACTGCATTCATGATGTGCAGCACAAAGACAACAGTCTTGATGTGACTGTGTGTATGACTGCTTCAGTATTCTTTTTTGTGCTGTGTTTCAAGGATGCACAGGGCCATTTCTGCTCTTTGGTTGAACGCTACACCAGAAACTCCAGATATAATCATGTGTGCAGCCGCATCAACATTGCGTCTTTGCAGCGTTCTGTCAAAGCACATGTGTGCATTGATAACGCATGGGGGTGGGCGAGAGACACCACAGAAGTGAAGGAGCTGAGTTGTGGCAGATGGTATACACACAGTGCTCTGCACAAAATTTGGAAACTAAAAACCTCCAGAACCACAGAGAATACCTAAATGCATTAGCTGGTTCCCCTCTGGAAGCAAAACCGGTTAATTTGCAGTTCCAAAGACTGGGAGATTCAGAGGTACAGTAAGTGTCCAGGGTCTGGGATACGAGGTGGCAGCCTCGCTAATGGAGCTGGGAGGTTGCCAGCTTCTCCCACCTCCCCGACAGTACTCTTAACCTAGTGGTTAAGAGAGTGAGCTATGAGTCAGTGATGAGTCTCTAGTTAAAACCTTGAACTCATTCAGTGGCCTTAAGACGTACCAGTATCTCTTAACTTCAGCTCTGCTATTTGCAATATGGGGATTATCATGTTGGCCTGCCTTACAGAGTTTTTGTAAAGAAGACTGAGAATGGAACATATGAAGCTGCCTGCTGAGTCAGACTGCTGGTCCATCTAGCTCAGCATTGCCTGCACTGGCTGGCAGAAGCTCTCCAGGGTTTTAGACAGGGCTCTTCAGATAGCACAGGTGCTGCCTGCCTCAACAATTCAGGAGTTACTACGGGCATATTTGAATGCATGTGTAGTTCTTACAGATTGGTAAATATGAGAGCCAGCATAGCATAATGGTTAGAGTGTTGGACTAGGACCGGGAAGACCCGAGTTCAAATCCCCATTCAACCATGAAACTCACTGGGTGACTCTGGGCCAGTCATGGATCTCTCAGCCTAACCTACCTCACAGGGTTGTTGTGAGGATAAAAATAACCATGTATACTGCTCTAAGCTCCTCGGAGGAAGAGCGGGATATAAGTGTCAAAATGAATAAAAGTGTCAAATAAATAAATATTATGATTATTATTGTTTAGGAACATAGGAAGCTGCCCTATACCGAGTCAGACCATTGGTCCATCTAGCTCAGTATGGTCTACACAGACTGGCAGCGGCTTCTCCAAGGTTGCAACAGGAGTCTCTCTTAGCCCTATCTTGGAGAAGCCAGGGAGGGAACTTGGAACCTTCTGCTCTTCCTAGAGCAGCCCCATCCCCTAAGGGGAATATCTTACAGTGCTCACACATGGAGTCTCCCATTCATATGCAACCAGGGTGGACCCTGCTCAGCAAAGGGGAAAATTCATGCTTGTTTCCACAAGACCGTCTCTTATTTATAGCTCTCTGATATGCAGTAACAAATTAAGTTCCTTCCTTTTGTCTCCATGTCAGAAAAAGCACAACTGGCAAACTTCTATTTTAGATTTTCCCCTTTAAGGTTCTTTATTTCCCTCTCAGCACCTTCCTCATTGTCAGGCTCTGCTCTGGTGATAAAGTGGCAATAGACATAAGCACAAAGTGATGCTTACTCTTAATTGTCACATAGCAAAGTTACCTTGCGGAAAATGTCTTCCTTCCATCCCGCTGACACTTTGGAATAACCAAAATTGCTATTGCATTTAAAAAAATCCTCATTTTTTCCTAGCATGCTTCAGTACTATCCTCTGGCCTTCGTGACAGTGGATGATGGGAGTTGTAGTGCAACAACATCAGGGGGATCACCATGATTGAGAACCCCTGGTTTACTCTGACTTGGGGAATTAAGTCAGGGGGAATTGCTGGGGATTGAACTTGGGACCTTCTGCTTGCAAAATATGTGCTCTACCCCTGAGCTGAGCCCCTCCTTTTAACTGGAGTTACCGTAGTTTTAAAACAGCAACACAGTTTACTGGTAGATTTCCTGGCCCTATTCAAAATGCTGGTTTCTAACTTTCAAGCCCTAAATTTCTGGAGAATAGGATACCTAGATGATTGCCTTGTCCCATGTGAATCTTCCTGGATATTAAGATCTTCATCCAAGGCATTTCTGTGGGTCTCACCCATTGGCTGAGGCGAGGTGGGCGTTGACTTGTGATAGGTCCTAGTCAGTGGTGGTGCCCTGCCTTTGGAATGCTCTTCCTAGATGGAAGCTCTCCTGGTGCCCACTTTGTTCTCTTTTCAGTTCCAGATAAATACCATTTGCCGCGGCTCTTTAAAGCAGGGTTTCTCAAACTTGAGTCCCCAGATGTTTTTGGATTTCAGCTCCCATCATTCCTATTCAGTGTGACCAAAGGGGTTGATGGGAGTTGTAGTCCAACAACCTCTGAAGACTCAGGTTTGCGAATCCCTGCTTTAAAGTGTTCTAGTCTTCACCGGTGGCTTTCCTCTGGCTTTTTGAAAACAATTCTCTCTGCTGCTTTGCCTCTGTTGTAAATTGTTGTTGAAAATTATGCATAAAAATGGCATAAAATAATTTATGCTAATAATTTTTATTTATTTATTTACACTTATATCCCACTCTTCCTCCAAGGAGCCCAGAGCGGTGTACTACATACTTAGGTTTCTCTTTCACAACAACCCTGTGAAGTAGGTTAGGCTGAGAGAAGAGTGACTGGCCCAGAGTCACCCAGCAAGTCTCATGGCTGGATGGGGATTTGAACTCGGGTCTCCCCGGTCCTAGTCCAGCACTCTCACACACCACCTTATGCAATTTGTGAGGTGTGCCTGAAAAGGGGTGCAGCAGTGCTTCCATTGATGGTGGAGTTTCTTGCCCACCTACACTCTGGCTCTGAGATGCAGTGTCTTCTCATGACTCTCTCCTACAACCAGGCAAGAGACCTGCCACATGGCTGTTCACCCCATTCCAAAGCGTCCATTCAGATCAGCCTCTTTTGCCCGTCTCCTTCCGTTCCCCCCTCCTCCTGCATCCTGCCTTGATTTGCTACCTCTCTAGGTCTCAACTAAGACTGCTGGTGGTGCTGCATCTCTTCCGATTGCAGGGGTAGCCGCTGAAGCAGCATGAGCCCCAGGGAAGGCGAGAGAAAGCTGATCTATATGCTGCAGTTTCCGTGGGGCTGCCACACCTGGGCTGTAATGGACTAGATAGCTCTTGTGCAGCAGTTAAGTGACTCAGGGCATCTCATTTGCAAATTGTGCTGCTGCAAGCTTTCATTCGCAGGATGTGTTCCTAGTACTGCTTCGCTCTTTCTTTAACTCTCTGTAGCAGGCAGGGCTTGCACGATTCTGACCCACCAGGCTGAATGGATATACTACTGTGTGAAATGGAACATAGGGACATAGGGAAGGTTGCTGTATACTGAGTTAGACCATTGGTCCATCTAGCTCAGTATTGTCTTCCCAGACTGGCAGCAACTTTTCCAAGGTTGCAGGCAAGAGTCTCTCTCAGCTTTCTCTTGAAGATGCTGCCAGGGAGGGAACTTGGAACCTTCTGCCCTTCCTAGAGCGGCTCCATCCCCTGAGGGGAGTATCTTGCTCACACATGTAGTCTCCCATTCATATGCAACCAGGATGGACCCTGCTTAGCAAAGGGGACAAGTCATGCTTTCTACCACAAGACCAGTGTCCTTATACTAAGTCAGACCACTTGCTTTATCAATCCTGGGTGGTACTGGCTCTGCAGGGTTCCAGACAGGGCTCTTTCCCAGTTGGAAATGCCTGGGATTGAACCCGCAACCATTGCATGCATAGCGTGTGTGATACCGCAGAGCTGCAGCCCGTCTCCTTAAAAAGAACAAGAACCTGGCCCAGTCCACTTCTACGAACACGCAGAGCTCCCTTACCAGGAGCTGATACTGGTACTCTGACTGGCAGCAGCTCTCCAAGGGGCGGCGGGGCCTGTGTTGGCCCCAGGTGGCAGCCACTGCTGGGCTTACTTACCTGGTGGTGGTCACTCGCCAGCATCACCAGGGTGGGTGGGTGGCTGCTGCTGCATGGCGGTGGAGTGGGATGGTGGCAAGAGCTCTCCCGCCTCCCAGTTATACTGTGTTAAGTCTGTCAGGGGTTTGGGGGCCGGGTTTGCGTGCTGGTGACAGCGGGAGAGCTCTCACCACCATCCCACTCTGCAACAGCAGCTTTAAAAGTTTTTTTAAGTTTTTAAAAATGGCTAAAAGAGATCAAAAAGTGGGAGAAAATGAGTCCCTATTGGGAGGAACATTTCCCCACAAGAAGTCGGGACATCCCCCGCAGGGCGGGACAGTTGGCAACCCTAGCCTCCACACCCGCTGGGGGCCTCCAAATCCTCTTTAGTCTGTCCTAGATGGTGTGGTCACCACTGGCCTGCTCTGTGCCGGGCGGCCGAGTGTGTCTATGACCTGTGCCAGATGCTTTAGAGACAGAATGGGGAGTGGGGAAAGAAATATGTGGGATGAGGATGGGGGGTGATGCTTTTAACTTGCAGTGGGGTGGGGTGGGGAGCTCCAAAGGCCTTTAGGTCCAGGCTCTGAAATTACCTAGCTTCACCTCTGTACACCGTCACAAAACGGGAGCACACCCAGCTCCCAAAACCGGGCCGGACTTGACCATAAACCCTTTTCATGGCCGTGTGACCTGCCCTGGTGTGTCCCAGGCATGTTTGTTTACAAAGGCTGACGTGCACAGGGTTACGGAGCTGGCATGCTGCACCAGGGGGCTCTGCGGACTTCAGAGGCAGCCCCGACACTGTTACGGAGCAGAGGTTGCCAAAGCCGCGTTTCTGGAGGCTTCTCCATTGTCGTGAGTGGGGAAACATCTGGAAAGGCTGCTCCTGAAATCGCCACTCCAGAACTGCTGCTCCAGAACTGCCTCTCTGAGCACAGCGTTACAGCTCCAAAACACTGGACCACTAATAGTGGGCCACAATTTCTAGACCACTTTTCAACACAAAAATATCCACAGGGTGGTTTCTACAAAATGATGGCATTATTTATTTTTTATTATTTCTTGTTTACACAGTCAGACAGGTGTTATTGACTGGTTTGTTTTATGCAGACATCGAGTCCTTCCCAAGGACCTGGGATGGCTGAATTTTATTGTCAATTGTTATAGATATCATCGCAGAATATAGGCTGTTCCCAGTAAAGCTGCTTTTTGTAATTGGCTGATGGTGATTTCTGTGGCCCCTATGGTGTTGAGGTGCTCTTCAAGGTCTTTTGGAACTGCACCCAGGGCACCAATTACCACTGGGATTATTTGGGTCTTTTTCTGCCACAGCCTTTCAATTTCCATTTGTAGATCTTTGTATTTGGTGATTTTTTCTATTTCTTTTTCTTCTATTCTGCTATCCCCTGGTATTGCTATGTCGGTTATTTTGACTTCTCGACTACAGTTATATCTGGTGTATTGTGTGGCAAATGTTTGTCTGTTTGTAGTTGGAAGTCCCATAATATTTATTATTATTATTATTATTATTATTATTATTATTATTATTAATAATTCAATTTTTATACCACCCTTCCAAAATGGCTCAGGGTGGTTGACAATTAAAACAAAACCATTAAAATCAGTTAGCAATTAAAACCAAAAATTATAAAACAGTATAAAACAATTAACAATTAAAACCTCATAAAACAGTAATTAAACAATCACAACAATTTAAAAACCATGAAAAACAGGTTACAACATTAAAACCAATTACAACTTATTAAACCAGTTACAGGTATAACCTAGATCCAGTTTACACAGTTTAAAAGAAAACGTAAAAACAACATAAAAGCAATCGGTAAAACAGATCTCCAACTGATTCCCAACTAACTGGTGGAACAAAAAGATCTTTGCCTCGCTCCACAAAAGAACCAGGGGAGGGCAGATGTAGACTCCTTGGGGAGCATATTCCAGAACCCTGAGGCCATCATGGAAAAGATTCTCCTGTTGGTAGATGTTAGTCTTGTCTTACTATTTCTCCCACTACTGAATATTTATATACTGCTTTTCAACCAAAGTTCTCAAAGCGGTTTACATAGAAAAATGAATACTACATGGATAAGATGGTTGTTATTAAGAACATAAGAACAGCCCTGCTGGATCAGGTCCAAGGCCCATCTAGTCCAGCATCCCGTTTCGCACAGTGGCCCACCAGATGCTGCTGGAAGCCACAGGCAGGAGTTGAGGGCATGCCCTCTCTCCTGCTGTTACTCCACCACAACTGGTACCCAGAGGCACCCCGCCCCTGAGGCTGGAGGTGGCCTACAGCCCTCCGACTAGTAGCCGTCAATAGACCTCTCTTCCCTGAAGTTATCCAAACCCCTCTGAAAGCCACCCAGGTTGTTGGCTGTTACCATATCTCGTGGCAGAGAATTCCACAAGTTGATTATGCGTCGTGTGAAAAAGTACTTCCATTTGCTGGTCCTAGATTTCCTGGCAATCAATTTCATGGGATGACCCCTGGTTCTAGTGTTATGGGAGAGGGAGAAGAATTTCTCTCTCTCCACTTCCTCCACACCATGCGTGATTTTATAGACCTCTATCATGTCTCCCCACAGTCGTCTTTTTTTCTAGACTAAACAGCCCCAGGTGTTGTAGCCATGCCTCATAAGGAAGGTGCTCTAGGCCCCTGATCATCTTGGTTGCCCTCTTCTGCACCTTTTCCAGTTCTACTATGTCCTTCTTTAAGACATTTGTAGGTTGCTTAGGGAGAGACATGGTGAGTCTGTGCCAGTGGCTGGGTGACCTAAGTAGTGTACATGGGGGTGCATTTCCCTCCCGCAAGAAGGTTTAATAGTAGCATTTCTAGCATAGATTGCTGCAGAAATTTAGGGGGTGAAATTTTCACTAGCACATAATTTCCTTTCCAGAAAGGCTGCACCTCCTAAATGTCTGCATGACCGGTAGATCTTAGAAGCATAGGAGTAGTGGCAGTAAAAATGTTGGCAATCTACATGCTTTATGCGTCCATCCTTCCGCATGCAGAAAGAGCCTGCAGTATTTTAAAAACAGTTGAAAAATTGCTCTGGGAATTGGGGTTGGCTGGGTGGAGGAGGCATGTTGGTAATGTCACTGGCACTGGCCAGTGTGCCCTTTACAGTCTGCTTTTGCGGCAAACCTGCAGAACTGCTTTATTTCAGAGCTTGCCTCAGGATAGGAATAATTTCAGCACAGTAAAAATGCCAGCCTAGAACTCCTGAAGATTTTGTCCAGATCTGTTTTGTATAGATCCAGACTGTTGGGTCTGTTTATCAGCAAGGGGACAGATGTACCTTGGGCAATCAATCCTCAACCAGATCCCATGTCTCATAGCCACCTTGTTGCTGAACGTCATGTTGATGAAGTGGGCTGATTAGGACAAGCAGGAAGGGCAGCTTTTCATGCTGCTACCCATTTAAAGTGCTGTTTATGCACTTTAAAAGCTCGGCGCTGCAGCTGCGAGTCCCTGCGTCATTTGGAGTGGGAGTGAATAGACACAAAGCTGGCACTCACAGTGGAGAGCGAGTGGGCAAAGGTACCAAGCGTCTCCCAGAGAAGCCCAACCTGCTGGCTTTGGAAAGAGCCCTCCCTCCACACCTGCAGGCTGACTGTGCTGATCAGCTGCAGAGGAAGTCCTGGGATGGGAGAAGTTGTAAAGTGAATGGAGGGACAACGGAGTGGGAGGAGTGCTAGTCTTGTGGTAGCAAGCATGAATTGTCCCCTTTGCAAAGCAAGGTCTGTCCTGATTTGCATTTGAATGGGAGACATGTGTGGGCACTGTAAGATATTCCCCTTAGGGGATGGGGCTGCTCTGGGAAGAGCACCTGCATGCTTGCATGAAGAAGGTTCCATGTTCCCTCCCTGGCAGCATCTCCAGATAGGGCTGAGAGAGACTCCTGCCTGCAACCTTGGAGAAGCTGCTGCCAGTCTGTGAAGACAATACTGAGCTAGATGGGCCAAGGGTCTGACTCGGTATAAAGCAGATTCCTATGTTCCTAAAGGATTGTGGAGTGCTGCACGCAGCTTTCAAAAGTTCTCCCTGCTCTGTGTTCCATACTGTTTGTGGAACTGGCATCAGACCTCCACAGCAAACATCTGCATCTTTGGCCTCTGTTTCGAGCCAGAATAGCCAGATGAGGGTTGTGGGGGCAAATCTGGAACCCCAAGCAACTTTTTCTGTCCCAGCAGTCCAAATGTCCTAACGGACAAGTGTTGTAACGGTGGAAAGTGGGCCATATTTTGGCTCTCCAAATCCGGGTACCCTAATTTGAGTATTGTGTAAATTAGCTACAGATAATTTGCATATTATCTACCTCTCCATGCCGAACTCCTCAGGAAATGGCATATCCTCCCTAAATGCCTGCCTGAAGGCAGTAGTGATGAGGGATAACTAACTGAAGTTAAATCCAAATAAGTCGCGGGTACTAACTGTGGCGGCGGTGGTGCTGGGGTGGTGGGGAGGACCTGAGAGATGGTTTAGATCTGCCTGTTCTGGATGGGGTTACACTCCCCCTGAAAGATCAGGTACGTAGCTTGGAAGTGCTCCTGGACCCAAAGCTCTCCCTGGTTTCTCAGGTTGAGGCGGTGGCCAGGAGCACTTTTTCTCAGTGGTACATATGCTGGTAACCTCCAGGCTTGAGTACTGTAATGCACTCTACGTGGGGCTGCCTTTGTACGTAGTCCAGAAACTACAATTGGTACAGAATGCGGCAGCCAGATTGGTCTCTGGGACAACACGAAGGGACCACATAACACCAGTTCTGAAAGAACTGCACTGGCTGCCAATATGTTTCTGGGTGAAATACAAAGTGCTGGTTATTACCTATGAAGCCCGTAACGCTTGGGTCTAGGCTATTTGAGAGAGTGCCTCTCTTATCATAATCCCTGCCACCTGATACGATCTTCTGGAGAGGTCTGGTTAGTCTGGTTACAGTTGCTTGTTTGGAGGTGACTCAGGATTGGGCTTTCTCTGTGGCTGCCCCAGGGCTTTAGAACAAGCTTCCTGCTGAAATAAGAACATCTCCTTCTCTGTTTGTTGTCAGGAAGAACCTAAAGTCTTTCCTCTTTTTGCAGGCTTTTAAGTAGAATTAATTTTAATAATTTGTTTTAATAACTATTTTATGCTATTGTTTTTACTGTGTTATGTATTTTAATCTGTGACTTTGAACATTTTAAATTTTGTACACCACCTAGAGATGTAAAGAGAGCCAGCGTGGTGTAGTGGTTAGAGTGCTGGACTAGGACCGGGGAGACCCAAGTTCAAATCCCCATTCAGCCATGATACTAGCTGGGTGACTCTGGGCCAGTCACTTCTCTCTCAGCCTAACCTACTTCACAGGGTTGTTGTGAAAGAGAAACTCAAGTATGTAGTACACCACTCTGGGCTCCTTGGAGGAAGAGCGGGATATAAATGTAATAATAATAATGTACATTGATTGATTGATTATGTGCTGTCAAATTGGTGTCGACTCTTAGCGATCGCATAGATAGATCCTCTCCAGGATGATCTGTCTTCAACTTGGCCTTTAAGGTCTCTCAGCGGTGCATTCATTGTTGTCGTATTCGAGTCCATCCACCTTGCTGCTGGTCATTCTCTTCTCTTTCCTTCAACTTTTCCCAGCATTATGGACTTCTCAAGGGAGCTGGGTTTTCACATAATGTTTCTGAAGTATGATAGGTTGAGCCTGGTCATTTCATTTGTTCCTCGAGTGAAAATTCTGGATTGCTTTGTTCTATGATCCATTTATTTGTTTTCCTGGCTGTCCATGGAATCCTCAAAAGTCTTCTCCAGCACCAAAGTTCAAAAGTGTCAATGCTTTTTCTGTCTTGCTTCTTCAAAGTCCAGCTTTTGCATCTATATCAGGTAGTATTAAAAATAATAATAATTAGCAGGTGCACTTTCCAGTTGACATATTTGCTCTGGATATCTGCCAACAATAGCTGGGGAAGATATCTGTGCCTGATCATTTTCTTTGACATATTAACAGCAGCAATAGAACAACAACAACAACAACAAATGCACAGCTTTTCAGTTAAGGCTGCAATTCTGTACACACTTACTTGAGAGGAGATCTGATTGAAACCAATGCTTACCTCTAAGTAGGTGCTTACTTCTGAGTAGGCATGCATAGAATGTAAAGCCAAAGTCCTTCAACATTACAATACACAGCCTGATGAGAAGGCAGTGATTTACATCAAAAGCAAGCTATCCTCTCAACTGCTGGATAGAGATCCCCTGCTGATACAAAACAAAGGCAACATTCCTCAGGGGATTACTGTACTTGTGAAACTCTCCCAGCAAGCCTCCTGTGCTTTACCTGCCTTAATCCAAGTCCAGCGGTTGAGCAGAATAGTGACCACACATTTCCCCCCATACCTCCACTTCTACAAGGGCTAGAGCTTAGCTTAAAAAGAAAGAAAGAAAGAAAGAAATCTGAAATCTGGGGGAATCTGGGTGGGGTAAGCAATCCAGGTGACATCCTTAAAATCCGGGTACTACTACTTGGAAAATTGGGGAAGATGGCAACGTGAAAAGTGGGGTTTCAGAGCATATTAGTATGGGAACAGAACTTACAGGCACCCTCTTAAGGAAGCGGCACAGAGATGGCAGCTGCAGCTTTCATCAAGACTGAAAAGGGCTAGAGTTGCCATGAACATAATTTGATGTTTTCTGTCATTAATCCAGGCTAACTTCTACTCCCAGGTTTGGGGAGCAGAGCTGTTCTTGTGGTAGTGAGCATGAATTGTCCCCTTTGCTAATCAGGGTCTGCCTTGGTTTTTGTTTGTATGGGTGACTCCACGTATATGCTGTAAGATACCCCCTTAAGGGATGGGGTCATTAATCAGTGGGAGAGCATCTGCATGCTAGCATGTGGGAAGTCCATTTAGGGCTGGGAGAGGACCTTCTCTGAAACCTTGAAAAACCAGTGCTAGTAAGTTGCAGTCAGAGCCCTGCTGCAACTGCTCAACTTGGCCCTCCTGCAGACGTTGACCTATAACTCCCATCATCCCTGACTATTGGCCACGGTGTCTGGGGATGCTGGGAGATGTAGTCCAAAAATAGCTGGAGGGCCGAAGTTGAGCAGCCCTGGTGTAGACAATATGGAGCTAGAGGATCTGACTTGGTATCAGGCAACTTCCTATGTTTAATGCAGCCACCATGGGCTGGTTCAGAGATATGGGAAAACCTGTGCACATTAAGTATAGACTGTGCTATATACACTTGATGACTGGCTGCTGAATGTGTGAACTGGCTTCATAGGTGAAGTTTTGTTTTGCAGGTGAGATGAGAGGACATGCAGCTTCCGTGTGTGGTGGTTGATCTGGACATGCAAACCACCACTGATGCGTAGGCCTCAGGTGCGAACTGTAACGTGTGAGCCATCAGCAAGCAGTGCCAATGGGGGAGAGAGGAGTCTGTTTTTTAACCTCTTTAGCCACCTTGCGTATGGCACAGTGGTTAAGAGGTAATTGATCAGGTTCAAGAGATATTGACCATGCCATATCAGAGAGGAAGCAGGAGGGGAAAATACATATTAGATAGCGTGACTACTAGACTAGTTGTTACTCATAATGACTGTGTGGAACCTCCAGAGGCAGTATACCTCTGAATACCAGTTCCTGGAGGGGGTACCAGTAGTGGAGGGCTGCTGCCTTCAGACCTGCCTTGTGGGTCTTCTCAGAGGCATCTGGTGGGCCACTGTGGGAAACAGGATGCTGGACTAGAAAGGCCTGGCGCCTGATCCAGCAGGGCTGTTCTTAGGTTCTTACATACGGCAGTTCTTGAGGGAAGTTTTCAAAAAGATCCATTTGCTGGATGCTTTTGTCCTTTTGGAGGGGGAGCCATTGAAACTGTTGGAATTTGCTATGTGATTGATCATTGTCTCTGATCTGGTCCAGGGCATGCTTGTCTATATATATGTCTGTGTTCAGGCTTGGGGGTGGAGTCTGAGTTTCTTTTATCCTTCTTAGTTGTTCCGAATTCGAACAGAGGTTCTCTCTCACTTAAATAAGAGACTGTTGTGTTTACTGGTTAGTGTTTAAGTAATAATAAATGTTCAAGCTCTTGTTTCCTGCAACTAAAGCCAAACTTCCTGTGCAATTACTTACAGAATATAAGTAATCACTCTGCAAACGAAACAACACGTGTGCTATTATACTGCAGGTATTATAGAGACATTCATAACATTCATATAACTCCATTTAAAATAAAATTTCCAGGCCACCGGATGAATGTTATGTGCATTATATCCTCGTAGATCAAGATGATAAGGTTTATATAAGGTTGCCAAGTTCTGCCTAATAGTATTCGTCAGGAAATGATATCTATTTGATTGCATAAGAATTGTGTTTAATATGATAGTACTATTCTTTTTAGTGTATAATTATTTAGTTGGGTTTCTTTTCTCCTTTTATTATCTTATGTATGCATTTATTGAGTACTTTTATTTCTACTGGCCAGTGACCATAATAAAGTTTCTGCTCTGTTTTGTAGTTCTCATGGTGAAAGAAAAAACCTGGGCAAAAGAGCTCGGAAGTGTGTGTGTGTGTGTGTGAGAGAGAGAGAGAGAGAGAGGGGGGTGTGTGTGTGGTGGTGGTGGTGGTGGGGTGTGGCGGATGGTGGTGGTGAGTTTCCAGACGGTAATATGAGGCAGGCTCTATAAAGCTTTTTTCACAAGTTCCAAGTGCAGTTTTACTCACTGTACAGATGTTCTTGCAGGCTTCCACACTCCTTCCTTGTGTAGTCTTACCCTCTGTATACACATGGAGCAGGGACATCATGTGATTTTCACAGTTCCACCTGCTGAGCAGCTCTTGCATTCCATGAAGAACCCACCCTTTCCCCCGATTGCTAGGAAAGAACTAATGAAAAAAGTTGTTCCTCTTGGAACACAAGAGCTGGCCAGTAGGTGGCGCTGCAAAAATTGTGCATGGCCCCTACTTGGTGTGTGGTGTGGTGGTGCTAGAAAGGAGCGCAGAAGCCTGCAGGAATGACTATAAAGTGAGCAAGTCTGTGCTTGAAACTTAGGCAAAACCTTTGTGGATCCTGTGCTTTGTTACTATCTGGCAACCCCCAGAAAGACGAGAAGGAGAGACAGAGAGAAAGAGTTAGAAGGATCTCTACTGCCGCAAAGATTCAGGATGCACAGTAGATTCCTATACACGTTTACTCACAAGCAAATCCCACTGAGTTCAGTGGGGCTCCCTCTCAAATGGGAGTGCACGGGACTCTCATATGAGAGTTGCACGGGCCTAAATGTGCAAGCAAGCAGACATTCTGGGGACATTGGCTTCTCTGGAAGGTACATGTCATGCCCTGGAAGCATGACCCAACTTTTGGACTCCTTCCAGCAGAGTTTTGATTACCCAGTTCAAGTGAAGGTCTCCGATGGCAGCCGCCTCTGCTTCTTCTAAAATGTTGTGTAGTGAAACACGCTGGACAGACAGGCTCCTTTCCTTGCTGCTCTTCCTTCTGGCTGTATCTAGTGGTTTGATTCTATTATCTGGCCTAATAGGAAATGACGCGTTTAAAATCACAACACCTGGGGAAATGTTGACTGTGTGTCCTTCTCTGAAAATTGGCCCCAGCCTCACTTCTTTTGGAGTTCCTTTATGAGCCAAGTTGCCCACCGGATTCCCATATGGCTGATGATGAGCTGTTGAAATCTGAGCTGAATTTTTCTAATTTAGGAACGACAGGCAGCACAGCTGGTGAATGACAGATGTCACCCTTGGAAGATGTATTTATCTGTCTTCAGGGCTGCTGCGTTTCCTCTTATCATCTTGGATCTAACCTTGGCTCAAAGGAACATGCTTGGTTTCTCCCAGTGCTTAGGGAAGTGGAGGCAGGCTTGTGGGATAGTCAAGCCAGTGGTCCATCTTGCCCAGGACCACGTATGCCAGGCGAGCCAGGCAAATGCTTGGAAGGCTGGACTTTGGGAGTGTTGGACTTTCCAGTTATTTGTTATACTAAAAAGCACCTATACTGTTAGAGTGGGAAATGTTGTTTTAATTTGCTCATATATGGCAAGAATAAATACAGACTGGCAGATGCATATGTGCAGATTAATCATCTTAATATGACAGGGATACATCCTGCATGCATCAAAGTCATAAAAGGGAATACAAATGCAATTAAAAAAAAACCCCAAGGTGAAAATATGAGGAGTGTGTGTGCTAAAGACACTTGCCTCTGATGCTAACTGGCCTTGGGTTGGCCCTGAATACTTTGACTAGCAAAGGTCCCTGGCTCTAGGGTAGGGGTGGGCAAACTTGGTCCTCCAGCTGTTGTTGAACTAACAGTAACAGCTGGTAGGTAAAGATTGATCCACCCCTGCCCTAGGGGCTCATGCGCTTGCTTGACGTGGGGTTACCTTTGAAGACCACTCTTGACACTGCAGTCGATTAAAAATACATCCACTGGATTGTTGACCCAGACAGATGATTTGGAATATATCTGACCAGTCTTCAAAAGAGCATCACGGGCTTCTTGTACATTTTTAGACTCAGTCCAAAGTGCTGGTTTCAGCCTATAGTATAAACTGCCTTATGCCGAGTCAGGCTATTGGCCCATCTCACTCAGTATTGTCCACTCTGACTGGCAGCAGGGAGTTTGTCACACAGCAGGCTTTATTGTGAGGCTTTTACTGTGAGCTTGAAGTAGCCCCCAAAGAACCAATGCCAAAAGTGGATTTTCCCCCACCCTGACTATAAATCAGGCTATACTCTCACACTACGAAAACCCTGAAGTGTGTGTGAAGTTCTCCCCCATAGCTCGCAGGGGCTTAAGGGAAAATCTGGCTGATTCCAGAGGATATGTGAGCTAAAAGCCCTGTGTGAAAAATGCCCTGCTCTTCAGGGTTTCAGACAGAAGTTTTCCCCCGCCTTACCTGGAGCTTTATCAGATGGTGACTTTACTGCAACTTTGCTTTTGGAGGGTGGGTGTGCATTCACATATCAGCCAGATTTACCCCAGTCCATGAGCACTTCAAACATAATTCGGTTTTTTCCTTCCATATTGGAACCTAGCCTGATTTAGAGCTAGGTTTCTGGCTGCCATTTTCTTCGACGGAGCCACAAAATGGCTCCTGTCCTTGTTAAAAAAAAAAAAAAAAAAAGGAAAGCTCCCCTGCCCCTGCAGATTTTTGGTCAATTTTCAGATGCTTTGGGTACACAGTTTGACTCGGAGGAGCAGCAGAGCAAGGTAAGAAGCCCCCCACCCCTGTGAAATTTGGCCAACTTTCTGCCATTTTCGGCCAACCGGGATCCTAACCAGCGTGGTGTAGTTGTTAGAGTGCTGGACTAGGACCGGGGAGACCCAAGTTCAAATCCCCATTCAGCCATGAAACTAGCTGGGTGACTCTGGGCCAGTCACTTCTCTTTCAGCCTAGCCTACTTCACAGGGTTGTTGTGAGGAGAAACCTAAGTATGTAGTACACCACTCTGGGCTCCTTGGAGGAAAAGAGGGATATAAAATGTAATAAAATAAAATAATAAATAATAACCCCCGCGATCCCATAGGCTCAGTTATTCCGTTTTCACGGTTTCCATATCTGTGGCTGCAGCCTGGAATGGAACCCCCACAAATATTGAGGTTCTTCTGTGCCCCCTCCCTGGAAGTATGCCACCATTGAATTCAGCGGGAACTGGCACAATCCAGGGTGTGTGGGGGGGGATATCAACTTTTGCCTGCTCCTCCGAATTCCCATGTTTGCATGCAAAGAGTCCCAGGCTGAATCCCTGCATTTCCAGTGAAAAATGAGTGAGAATGAGAAAGACTTTTGTCTGGTTCTCTGGAGAGCCATCGTTAGTGGACTGAATGGAACGCTGGGTTTATGTAATGGAAGACAGTTCATCATTCATTTGACTACAAAAGACATTTGTAGGTTCCAGACCTCACCGAGACCACTAAAACAAAAAACCCATGGCAAAATTCTTTATTTTCCTGAAAAAAATGGACGAACGCACAGAACTAGAGGCCATCCAAATGCAGGCCTGGGTGGACCCTGCTTATCAAAGGGGACAATTCATGCTTGCTACCACAAGACCTGTTCTCCCCCCTGTGTGTGTGTTTGTGTGTGTAGACAATTTTTAAAGCTGCAAACATATAAAATGATCACGTTTTTCCTTTTGTTCTTATGTTTCCCCCCAGGTACTTTGAATTTTATGAAGGTCCTTTAGAGTTCAACTCCACAAAATGCCTTGAACTGAGGCGGGATATCATTGAGGTGAAGGTGCTCTCAATGTAAGTGGTATCTGATCACTTTGGCACCCTGGTGTTAGGCAGGGGTGTGTATGTGTGTGTGTGTGTGTTGAACTTTGACTGGAGAGACCTGAGTTCAAATCCCCACTCAGCTAGGAAGCTCAGGAGGAGCTGTGCATTCTCTCCACAAACGCATGTTTTCCAAAGATGATTTTGCTGGGTACTTATAATTCAGGGGTATTTGCAGGGGATGATGAAGAGATGGTGGTGGCTGAACTTGTGGCTGTTGGCCCAGCAGAATGTGGATGTCTGATGTGCTGACTCAGCACACCCGATCTGTGTCTACTCCTCTGTTGCAAAGTGCCCTTATTTTGCACATTGCAGTGTGCTCTCCTTGCTTCCTTTAACCTCCCCCCCACCCACACACACACTTTCTTCCTCCCTGCTGTTTTCTCCCTTGGGGAGATTTCGAAATTATCATGCTCCACTGGTCTAAAGTACAAAATGACCTAGTTCTTTAAGAACAACTTATGGAAGTTCCTAAATGGCACCACTTTCAAATATTAAACCCCCTCTTTGTGGAGGAGCCAAGGGAGAAAAGAACCTCATTGTGTTCAAAGGTTAGATAAGTATACAGAGGGTTCTTCTTATGTGGTTTTCTAAACTGGGACAACCCATTAGAAAAAGCGTGATTTCCCCCATAGGGCGAGGGTTCTCGAACTTCAGTCCCCAGATGTTGGACCACAACCCCCATCATCCCCAACCACAGTGACCAAAGGCTAGGAATGATGGGAGTGGTTGCCCAACAATATCTGGGGTCTCTTGCCGTAGGGTTTGAGGTGTGCCTCTCTTCTTCTGGGACACTCAGGGTTGCTACACTTTAGAGGCAGGATATTGTGGAGGCTTTGAAATAGGCTAACCCTCATAATAACATGCATAGGAACATCAGAAGCTGCCTTCTACCGAGTCAGACCATTGGTCCATCTAGCATGATGCTCTTCCATTGAGCTATGGGCCTATCTCCTAAGGGGAATATCATACGGCACTCACATATCATCTCCTGTCCAAATGAAAACCGAGGTAGAACCTGCTACTAATATGCTCAGGCAATACGTGCAGCAAATAAGCAATTCTTTTCTGCACGTGTTACGTCTGCAAGCTCATGTCCGGTGGAGTTGTCCAGGTTGTGAGAGGGCTAGTATGGGCCCCTTCTCCACTGAATCAGTATTTGGAACCATCAGTTACCCACTGTGACATTTTAAATGATTTTTTAATAGACTCAGACTCCACAATTACTGCAGTGTCTGATGCGGAGGTGTCCAGTGACTCCTCTTGTGTGGTTAGGCTGGATCAGTTCCGGTCTGTGATTCCTGAGGATGTGGACAAGCTGCTTGGAATGGTGCAGCCTACCACCTGTTCTCTTGACCCTTGCCCATCATGGCTTATACTATTTGGCAGAGAAGTTGTTGTAGAAGGCCTAGTAGAGATCATAAATACTTCTCTGAGGGAGGGCAGGATGCCTCCCTGTCTTAATTATTAGACCTCTTCTAAATTATTCCACCTCTTCTAAAGAAGCCTGTGTTGGATCCCTCAGAGTTAAGCAACTACAGGCCTATGTCCGACCTTCCGTGGTTGGGCAAGGTGATTGAGAGGGTGGTGGCTTCCCTGCTCCAGGCAGTCTTGGAGGAAACTGATTATCTAGACCCATTTCAGACTGGCTTTCGGGCAGGCTATGGGGTGGAGGCTGCCTTGGTCAGCCTGATGGATGATCTCCAATTGGGAATTGACAGTGTGACTCTGTTGGTCCTTTTTGGTCTCTCAGCGGCTTTCAATACTAATGACCATAGTATCCTTCTGGAGTGTCTGAGGAGTTGTGGGGTGGGAGGCACTGCTTTGCGGTGGTTCCACTCCTACCTCTTGGGCAGGTTCCAGATGGTGTCCCTTGGAGACTGTTGTTCTTCAGAATCTGAATTTTTGTATGGTGTCCCTCAGGGCTCCATATTGCCTCCGATGTTGTTTAACATCTACATGAAACCTCTGGGAGAGATCATCAGGGGATTTGGTACAGGGTGTTATCGGTATGCTGATGACACCCAAATCTATTTCTCCATGTCAGCATCATTGGGAGAAGGCATAACCACCTTAAATGCCTGCCTGGAGTCAGTGATGGGCTGGATGAGGGATAACAAACTATGACTTAATCCAACTAGGACGAAGGTACTTATTGTGCGAGGTCAGAACTTGGGAGATGAGTTTGATCTGCCTGTTCTGGGTGGGGTCACATTTCACCAGAAGGAACAGTTACGCAGTCTGTGGGTGCTTCTGGATCCCAATCTCTCTTTGGTTCCCCAGGTTGAGGCAGCAGCCAAAGGTGTCTTCTATCAGCTTCAGCTGATACGCCAGCTGCGTCCGTTTCTTGCGATAAATGACCTCAAACCAGTGGTACATATGCTGGTAACCACCAGGCTTGTGTTCTATGTGGGGCTGCCTTTGTACATAGTCCGGAAACTGCAGTTGGTCCAGAATGCGGCAGCCAGGTTGGTCTCTGGATCATCTCGGAGAGACCATATCATTCCTATCTTAAAAAATCGACACTGGTTGCAATAGGTTTCCGGGCAAAATACAAGAGTTTGGTTGTAACCTATAAAGCCCTAAACAGCTTGGGCCCTGGGTATTTAAGAGAATATCTTCTTCGCTATGAACCACACCACCCTTTGAGATCATCAGGAGAGGTTCATCTGCAGTTACCATCTGGACTGGATGGGTCTTGTGCTCGATCTAGCAGGGCTTTTCTTATGTTCTTAAGCCCACAAGCAGGGCATGAAAACAGCAGCCTCTAACACAGTGTGGTAGACTGTTTCTGAACATGGAAGTTCTATTCTTCACTATTATGGCTGATAATGTGAGAAGAAACCTGCCAGATCAGACTCATCTTGTGTCTAGTCCAGGATCCGGCCTCCTTCAGTGGCCAAACAGAAGCTTCTGGGAAGCCCACGATAGATATCCTTCCTCTGGGAGTTCTCCACACAGCACAGCAGGCTTCACTGTGAGTTTCCTGGGAGACTTTACTGCGAACTCAAAGATATCCCAAAAACCTGACGCCAAAAGTGGATTTTTTAAACCCCAATTGGACTGCACTCTTAACGTGCAGTGAAAAACCTGAATTGTGTATGAAGTGCTCCCCAATAGCTCGCAGAGACTGTGGCGTAAATCTGCCTGATATGTAAGCGCACACCCTCCATTCCAGAGGAGATGCGAGCTAAAGGGCTTTAAAAGCCCTGTGTGAAAAACCTCCTGCTATTGCCCTCTAGAAATTGGTATTCAGAGGTATACTGCCTCTGAACGTGGAAGTTCTACATAGCCATCATGACTGACAGCCATTGACAAGACTTCTCCTTGATGAATTTATTGAACCCCCTTTTAAAGCCACGTTAAAGCTTTCTATTCTGGACTGAGATGAAAGTTTCATGTAAACTGTAATAATTCTGAATTATTTGCTCTAAGCTTTTTAAAAACTGTCTTCTTTGAGTGCTTTTGATTTGTTATTTTGGAGCAATCACCTGGAGCTTTACCAGACAGCACCCACGGGTTTACTGCAAGTTTAAAGTTGCGCCCCAAAACTGACACAAAAAGTGGATCTTTTTACCTGGATATAAATCGGGCTACATTCTAACACTCAGTGAAAAACTCGAATTTTGCGTGAAATGTTCCCCAATAGCTTGCAGGGACTTTGGGATAAATTTGGCCAATATGTGAATGCACACCTCCCTTATGGAGGAGATGTGAACTAAAAGCAGGGTGTGAAAAACTTCCTATTAAAAGAAACCTGAATAGATTAATAGTATGAGTTTTATTTGATGAATCTATCTGTCAGTTAAATGTCATAAATTTGGGCTGCCAGGGTTTTGTCTAGGACCTGCTTTTTGGAGCATATAACTATGATTTTGTTTAATCTACCAATCTGAATAATTAAAATAGAATAAATAAATAATCTACATTGGCTGCCAGTTCCTTTCTGAGCAAAACGTTAAGTGCTGCCTCTTACCTATAAAGCTCTTGATGGCTTAAAACCAGGATATTTTTGAAGCATCACCTGCTCTCACATGGGTCCCCAAATGTTGGACTACAACTCTCATCTTCCCTTTGGCCATTTTGGCTGGGGCTGATGAGAGTTGTAGCCTAGCAACATCTGGGGATCTCACAGAGATCCTCACTTCCCTTTTCTCCCAATCCAGTTTCAGCTGCCTCAATGCCATCCTCTGATCTTTAGTTAAATTATCCTTTTCCAATAATCTGTTCAATTCCTCTGCTATAACAATCTGGTGATCTGTGAACGAAAAACATGAAAGAAGATTTGCACAAACAAGGGTGTAAGTTTTGGCTATTGAAGGAAATATTGTGAAATGTAAGATTAAAGAGGCTACGTATATTGAAAAATTACATCCATCCATTAATATTAAGAAGAAAATGAGAGAGGCAATGAAATGTATTGGCTAGTAAAGGGCAAATAAAGGGTTGATTTTGGAGATTTATTTTGGAGAGCCACTACTTTCCTCCTCCTCCTCCCTTTTCTTCTGTCGTAGGAATGGTTACTTCAGCTGTAGTTACTGTATTTAATCTTTTGTTTCCAGCTGCTTGAAATAGAGCATTGATTATGGTGTTTGGAGATTGAAACACGTTTGCTCGGTTTTGGAAGAACTGTTGTTTATTTTTTTATTCTATTCTATGCACTAAAGCAGTCTAAAAAACGTGTTTGAAGAAAGGAAGTATGCGTATATCATCACCATTATATTGTCTTATCTGATGTTTATTTCACTTATATGCTGCCCATCCCAGCATGTCTCAGGGTGGTTTACATCAAAAATCCAAACCATTTAAAAATAAAAGCAGTTAAAATATACATACGACTCGTTTTTAAAACCATTTATTAAAAGCCAAGCTGAAAAGATGGGTCTTTATGGCTCTCTTGAAAGCCTCCATAGTTGATAACCCTGATGACCTCATGTCTCCAGAATCAAGCCAGCATCTGTCACCACAATCTCATCATGCATCCTGTTTTCTTGGTCATGCAATGCCCTTTTCAGACAACAGCATTTGACCTTCATGTGTTCAGTGAATGTGCTTATTGCAGCTGGTGGAGCCCACTGCCTCCCAGTCATCATGCATGTCTGAACAGAATGCTAGAGTGGATTAAATCTCATGGAAGTGATAAATGTTCCTGCTTTTGGGTTGAGAGACAGACTCAACAGCCTCTTGGGTCCATTTCATGAAGTTAACTGAGATTTCAGGACAGCAGAAACTCTCTCTTTTCTCCAACTTCTTCAACTTCTTCTTCTTGGTTTTAGGGTGAAGCAGTCAGAATTGTTCGAGAGGTGGAAGAATCTACAGATGTGCAAATGGGAAATGAATGTCACCGAAGCCAACTTTTTCAAGTAAGACATGGGGCTTAGTCTAACTGGATTTAACAGGATATGTAGACTAGTGAACAGCTGGGAAATCATCAAGACACTGTTGGCATTCTGCATTTGAAACAGATTCATTCTGGATTGGTTTAACTGTCCTGACTTCATTGACAGTAATGTGGGAAATGTAGTTCTATAAAGCAGGGATTCTCAACGTTGGGTCCCCAAATGTTATTCGACATCAGCTCCCATAATCCCCAGGCAAAGGCCACTGGGGCTGGGGATTATGGGAGTTGAAGTCCAATAACATCTGGGGGCCCAACGTTGAGAATCCTTGCTATAAAGAGACTTAGGAATCTTTGCGAGGATTACCAGTATATTCAGAAAACAAAGAATCACAGTTTTCTTTGAATGTTCCTTAAGGAATCCTGGGATGTGTAGTCTTGTGAAGATGTGCAAATGATTGTCCAAGATTCCTAGCCCCGTTATAGAACTACAGTTCCCACCATGCCTTTTATATATACTAAAACTGTAGAGGTTTTGTTTAAATGTTGGAGGACACTGATGTTAACCATTTTACTGCCCCAGTTCATGCAGAGACCATTTAGGTGCATGAACTGTGCCATTCATTTCAGTGGAGAAGAAAGCTTAATTCCTGGGAAGATGTGGATTGGCGTCCTCCATTGAAATGAATGAGTAAATTGTTGCCTGTCTGTTCTTCGGAGTTTTTGTGCCAGTAAGAAATGGTTGGAATGGAAACAATGAAAACTTGATGTTATAGAGGCAGCTCCATGTGTTTAAACATCCCAATCTTGTAGAAAGGGAAGGGTGGGAAGTCTGATGTTTAAAAGGGGAAAGGGCATGTGGGAGAGGGGATCTGAGCCCTCCCCCTGTCCAGTTTTCCTCCCTGCATCCCTTCTCCCTAAGTGCTACAGTTAGGGCTATAGCACAGTGGTAGATCATCTGCTTTGCATGCAGAAGGTACCAGGTTCACTCCCTGGCAGCATCTCCAGGTAGGGCTGGGAAAGACTCCTGCCTGAAACCTTGGAGAGCTGCTGCCAGTCAGTGTAGACAATACTGTGCTAGATGGACCAGTGGTCTGACCTGGTATAAGGAAGACTCCTATGTTCCTAGTTAGCCAGACTTACTGTTGATATCAGAGCCCCAGCTGTGTGATAAGTACCTGGGAGTAGAGGCTGTGGGGAGGTGTGCTGTGGGTAGGGGGAGGGTTCTGCATTCCTCACCTGTGCAGCCATTTTGACCCTTAAATCAGGCTTCCCCTCCCTTTCTGTGGGATGGGGACAGTTCCATGTTTAAGCACAGCACCATCACAACCAGTTCGGCAGATGAGAAGATGAGTTTCCCCCAAATGCCATTCCAGACAGAACCCGGAGTTATGCCTGGCTGTCACGCCACCACAGCTTCACTGCTTTGACTCACAGCTGATCTGACAAAACAGATGCTCTGAACCAGCGTTCCCTCTAATTTTTCTCATCAGTGAGCGGAATGAGTTTTGTTCTGGGTGGCAGCACCAAGGCAATGTGCACATTATTATGTGCCCCTCTAGATACAACACACACACACACACCCCAAAAATATGGAAGGAAAGAAGTGTACTTTACAATTCTATTTATCTGTCTTCTGTTCTAAAAGCAATTGTATTTGCCATTGGTGGTTAAAGGTGGCCTATTAAATAATTAAAATAAAACAAAATAAAACTTGTCTAAGTTTTATTTATTTAAATTTAAGTTCATCCCTGCTTTCTTAGTCTTTTCCTGTAAAATGTTGATTGCCTGAGTGTTAGTCACCCCTATAATTTGATAGTCATGCAGTAGACTTCTCATTTCCTTCCAAATGTCCTGGAGATTGGAGCTAAAACATGCCTTAGATTAGCCAAACTAACTTAAGGTGGCTGCGGCCTTAACTGTAGATTGATTAATTTGTACATTTTTGTTCCATCTTTTGTATCTGATTCGAACCTTCAAGGCAGGTAATAACATCAGAAATTTAAAGATAGATAAACATAGAAAGCTGCCATATACTGAGTCAGACCATCGGTCCATCTAGCTCAGAGTTGTCTACACAGACTGGCAGCGGCTTCTCCAAGGTTGCAGCAGGCAGGAGTCTCTCTCAGTCCTATCTGAAGATGCCAGGGAGGGGAACTTAGAATCTTCTCTGTGCAAGTGTAAAGACTGAATTTTATTTTATTTTTTGTATTTGCAGAAGAAATTCTGAGCAACATACCGGGTTACCCCAATTTATTAGGATTTAAAGACAAACCATCATTTAAAGGGCTTTTAAACTGAGTTTCCTGGGATGAAGCAAGTGCATAAAAGTAGATTTCTTTTGGTGGGGAAGGGGGAAATGCTTAATGTTCAATGTAGCAATTTTGGAAGCCACTTTCAAGAAGTTGGGGTGTTTTAGTGCATTACAGACTTAGGATTCAGAAGATAGCCCTTTCCTGTTAAACCCCATTTGAAAATAAAATGAGTGAACGGAACAGTTGCTGCAGACGGGGTCTGGGGATGCTGCTGGCCGCTCAAGCCTCCGAACGCACAGCAGCCCCCTCCCCAGGAGTGCTAACACACACACACCAGGAAACAAAGCGCGGCACACAAACTTTTTTTTATCCCCCCGCCCCCATTATTCTGCCACTTACACTGGCAGAATCTTGCCTTTTCCCTCCTCGTGGTGGCCGCGCTGAGGGGCTGCCGGGAGCCACCACTGCCTCCTCCTCTACCACCATCGCCTCCATCCTCCTGCAGATCTTGGTGGAAGTCTCACGAGAGGGGACTTTGGACTCTCCCAACCAGAATTGGGATGAGACCGGCCCCATCAGGGAGAAGGGGAAACTGGGCCCTTGGCGGGCAGTTGGCCAGTGGTGGTAGGAGCAGCAGCGTGGCCAGAAACAGCTGCACAGGTGAGGGGGCTGACATTTTATGCGCACACGTGCACCTTAGAGAGAACAGTGCTCTGGACCTCTCTGAACCGCCGCATACCAGATAGATGCTCTGTCTTGCCAGAGTCAGCCGTTCTGATTATATAGCCAGGACAGACGGGCTCTGTGTGTCTCAGCTGGTCTCGTAGCGACCTGCTGCACTCAATGTTTGTGGGCTTTGTGTTTGATCTGGGCGGCTATTGATTCGCCGTGTGAAAGAGTCTTCTTGGTCCTTCCCTAGGTCTACTTTGTCAAGGTGCTGCAATGCCCCGGCCTTCCTCTTCACCACCCAAAAGAACACTCCTTTGGGAACGAAGCTGAAATACGAAGTGGATACAAGTGGGATCTTTCACGTCAACCAAGAAATATTCAGAATGTTTCCAAAGGTGCGCAAAATGAATTGACTGATGTGAGATGCTCTAGGCAGGGCTGCCCTTGAAGATTATTCACAAAATTTAGCTTCTGCCAAATGCTCCCATCAGACTGCTGATTGAGAGCAGCCAACTGGATCATATTACTCCAGTTATATTAAGTGTGCACTGGTTATCCTTGTGTTTCCAAGTTCAGTTCAGGGTGAATGAATTGTTACCTGGGGTATCTTATAATTATGTCCTCATTTTATAGATGCACATCTTGCCTTTCCATTCTTAAGACTACTCAAGGTGGCTTGTGATGGTTTAAAAAGAAACCATCATCAACACCCTAAAACCAAACAGCCCCTAGGGCAGCACAAACAGATTAATCCTATAACTGGAGAGTGATGCATACACTCATAAAACTACTTACCTGGGTGTTACTTATATTTGGATAAAATCATATTATATTTGGATAAAATACCCAACCAGCAGAAGAAAATGTAACCCTAGGGCCACATACACATTAAAATCCCAAAGAAGCAACCCAAGTCGTTTTCACCAGATGGATCTTAAAGGCCACCTTCCACTGTATGTGCTTCCTTGTGTGCTCATTTCAGCAGCAAAATCCCTCCTCCAGGCACCTCCTGTAAATGAGGTTTAGAGGAGTCCGCTAGGAACAGGGCCTTTTCAGTGGTGATACCAACTTTATGGAATGCCTTCTGTCAGCCCGGAGTCAACCAGTCCCTTGAGTTTAAGCTTCTGCTCTGCCACCAAGTAAACTTTTATATTTTCCCTGGCCGAGTCTACTGAAACAGCCATCCAAACCTCTATTTCATTCAAAATTCGGTAGTGTGGAAACGCTTCTAAGCATGGAGTGGGGAAAACAGACAGAAGCCACAGATTGTGAAATTCAAAAAGAGAACATTTTCTCTAAAACAATAAAAATCCAAAACAGTAGTTCTTTTGGAGAATGTTATACAAAGAAACAGCAGCCATATGAGCATAAAGGAACAAATAAAATAGGAGAAAAACACATTCAATCTAACCTGCCATCTAACTTTAAGGGACTACTGTGCCTTAACCCAGAGTCCTTCCCTGGAGTTTTCTGATAATCCCCTCTAATCAGCTTCTGCATTCAAGCCTGGCTTTTTCCCTTGCTCAGCTTCAGGTCTGGCTCTTCCGTTCCAGTACTAGAGGTTTAAGTCCAGACTGCTCCTTCCTGCTTTGAGGGTGATTCAGATCTCAAGAGGGTTCTCAGCTTAACTCTCCCAGTGATTTCTTAGCTCTTAATTTCAGCAGCTCTTCTCTCCCAGCTCTCCCAGACTCCCAACTCCAACTAAGCTCTCTGCTGCAGGCAGGCCTCCTTTTGTTCTCTTCCCCCACTCCAGTTTTTTCTAAGCAACCCAATCAGGACAACTCAAGTTCCCTCCATTATTTTAAAACATACCCAGTCAAATCAAACCCTCTCTTCCCTCCAAAGATTAAGCTGTAAAACTCTTCCCTCCCAAACCAACTATAGAACAGGAGCTGTGAACTTTCAACCGGTGCTCAGCTTTTTGACACAGAACACAGGGAACAGGCAAATACATATGCAGTATAGAAATCTGTAACATCAAAAAGAGGAGGTCCCGGCCTCATTCCTTCACACCTCCTGAGGGAGGCTGCCAAGTCCCTCTGCTGCACTGCTTCAAGCACCAGGCTAAAGCCTGGCTCTTTCAGAAAGCCTTTGAGCGAACTGATGCCTGCTTTTATACAGGTTTTCTGCTTCTCTGCACTATCATGGTGCTGTTTCTTTTGTCTTTTGCAGCCCTGATGCTGACTTGATTTTTATTCTTATTTATTGTTTGATATTGGCTGTTTTATCTGTTAGTCCGTCTGAGTTATTTTTTATTAATTGAAGTGGGATATCCATTTGATTTAATAAATTGCATAAAACACTTCACAGCATCTCGCTACTACATCCCAAACCATGGAGATGGTAGACATGGAGACAAATCATAGGAACATAGGAACACAGGAACATAGGAAACTGCCATATACTGAGTCAGATCGTTGGTCTATCTAGCTCAGTATTGTCTTCACAGACTGGCAGCAGCTTTCTCCAAGGTTGCAGGCAAGAATTTCTCTCAGTCCTATCTTGGAGAAGCTGGGGAGGGAACTTGGAACCTTCTGCTTTCCGCAGAGCAGCTCTATCCCCTGAGGGGAATATCTTACAGTGCTCACACATCAAGTCTCCCATTCATATGCAACCAGGGCAGACCCTGCTTAGCTATGGGGACAAGTCATGCTTGCTACCACAAGACCAGCTCTCCTCATTAGGCTCATTCACACATTATGTTTAACACTCGTACCAGTCTACAGTGTACACAGGTACAAATCTTACACAGGTGCAGTCATTCACATGTTATGCATTCACACGTACAGAAGTGCACTTCCTGTCCATACCATGCATTTGAGGGTCCTGTATCCGGGCTCACTTTTAAAATGAACACGGGTACTGTTGTTCACACAAACACATATGCATGTGTACAGACATCTGCACACTTGTACAGCATAATGTCGGAATTGGACTGTTGTCTTCTGGATTGCAATTGCTGCTTTGGCCACATTCTCATGAGCACAGCCAAGTGTGGTTAAAGAGATAACTGTGACCACTGAGTCCCACACACTCTTGTGGAACTTCCACTGAAATTTAAATGGGCTAGAGAATAGTTATATATCATGGTTAAATGTGGCTTAACGGCAAAGGTTTGATGGGGCTTGCCTGGAAATTCCATGTTCTCAGGTCATGCTGTGTGGGAGCACGTGTGGCAGTGACCATGGCTAACTCTTGAACTATGCTCATTGTGGTCATGAGAATGAGGCCTTTGCATGGTGACCCGGATTAGACTGTTGTCTTTGCCACCAAATTCCTGGGTAGCAGCTGATGTGCATTATAATTTTATATTTAGCATTTCACTTCATGGAAATAGCTTATTTGTGTGGAAAATGACTATTCAACAGCTGAACCTTCTCAAAGGGAGGTTGTCCAAGTATTGCTTCTGGTAGACAATTAAGTAAATGAGTAATGTCTGATAACACTACGATACACAAAAAATACATATGTTAATCATGAAGTGCAGCTTTGGTATAGTGCATTAGAATTTTGTATAGTGCATTAGAAAAGCGCTTCGTGCACAGATCTCATTTGGTGCGTAGGCAGCTGCTGTCTGTGTCAACTCCACCCTTATATGAGGAGTCCTGCAGGTTGCTTTTGAGACGTCAGGGAATATTCAGAACACCGGGGAATATTCCAAATATTGGATATCTCTTCCCCAGGGTCTCAGAGGACTGTTTGTTAGACCATCCATACAAGCATTGTGCAATATATGCTATAAATAAGCATTTAAAAAAAAAGTCATGTCACTGTTTCCTTTGAATGTATTTTTGTTTCCTGCCATGAAATTATTCATGAACTAGGCATGTGCCAATAGCAGCATTTGCATGCTTATATAACCAGGTCTTTCCATATCCACAGGGCGCCAGAGGTTATAAGGAGCCACTGAGTCAGACTCTTAATTTGTCTAAATCCAGTAACGTCAGCTGCCCTCTGAAGCCTTGGGCAGAGGCCTTTTCTAGCGCTGCGACATTAGATACACCAGGGATTAAACTTCTGCAATCTCTGCCACTAAGCTGTGACCCATCCTTGTGTTTGGAGATGCTCCTACCCCAGGCCTGTCCAATGGACCACATAGGTCCAAGCTGCACACCATGGCAACAGATCTCTTCCTCTTGCCAAGCTCATGCAAGGTGATGGAATCATGGCGAACGGAACTGTGGACCCCTGGAACTTCCCCCTTTGGGAGGAGAGCTGGTCTGGTGGTCACAAGCGTGACTTGTCCCCTTTGCTAAGCAGGGTCCACCCTGGTTTGCATTTGAATGGGAGGTTCCATGTGTGAGCACTGTCAGATATTCCCCTTAGGGGATGGGGCTGCTCTGGGAAGTGCACCTGCATGCTTGAAAGCAGAAGGTTCCAAGTTCTCTCCTTGGAATCTCCAAGGTAGGGCTGAGAGAGATTCCTGCCTGCAACTGTAGAGAAGCTGCTGCAGGTCTAGGTAGACAATACTGAGCTAGATGGACCAAGGGTCTGACTCTGTATACAACAGCTCCCTATATATTCCACTCCCCCACCCCCAGGGAGTCGATAGTGACCATTTACAAACATGGGGAAATGCAGATGCCGTAGGTGGCTAACTGGCTCAATTTCCAGTGCAGATATTGTACTTACTTTGTTTGATTCAGGGATGTATATCCCACCTTACCACCAAAAGTCTTTGCTGTGTGTTTTAATAAGGTCTTGAGCAGAAGTATTATAAACTGTTTTTTATAACTTTTCTAGAGTTGCCTCAGGACTCTGGAACACGCTTCCTAACTAAATTAGCATTTCCCCTTGTCTGAATGTTTTTAAGAAGGGCCTAAAAACATACCTGTTTAGTCAGGCTTTTAGTGTATATTTTTAAAGTTTTGGTTTTAGAGTTTTAATTGTATTTTAAATTGTTTTAATTATGTTAATGTTTTAATTGGTTTTATATTGTGAACCACCCAGGGACTTGAGACCTTTTAAAAACACACAGCAAATAAAAACCATAAGATGCTAGAGCGAATCTAACTCGGGAGTGTGGAGGGGAGTAAAACCATCCAAGGCCTAGCTGGTGCCATTAAAAGCCAAAGGGAACAGGAGGGCCTTTGTCTAACACCTGAAAGATGACAAGAGGCACCAGGTGTGCAAGTTTGAAAGGGAGGGAGTTTCACACTTCCAGCACCATGATTGAAAAGGCCCACTCTCTGGTTGTCACCCACCTTACAAAGTGAGTGGCTTCCAGAAAGGACATAAGAACATAAGAACAGCCCTGCTGGATTGGGCCCAAGGAGGCCCATCTAGGCCAGCATCCTGTTTCACACAGTGACCCACCAGATGCCACTGGAAGCCTACAGGCAGGAGTTGAGGGCATGGCCTCCCTCCTGCTGTTACTCCCCTGCAACTGGTACTCAGAGGTATCCTTCCTTTGAGGCTGGAGGTGGCCTATAGCCCTCTGACTAGTAGCTGTTGATAGACTCGTCCTCCATGAAGTTATCCAAGCCCCTCTTAAAGCCATCCAGGTTGTCGGCTGTCACCACATCTCTGTGGCAGAGAATTCCACAAGTTGATTATGCGTTGATTATGGACCTTTGAGAATATTATTATACTGTGGATGCAATCATCTTGCAAATTCCCTACCTCCAATTCTATCTCCCCCTTTTTTTGTCAGTGGTGTTGGAGAATATTTTCAGCAGCTAAATTTGCAAACCAGCATCTACATAAGTGGGCCCCCAGGGCTTGTTTATACTTGTGTGCTCATTGTAGAATGATTGAGACATCAAGTATTGACCTTCATGTGTGAATGGATCGCCAGGCTCCAGATAGAAGCTTTGAGTAACCTCAAAATGTTTTTCTATAGAGTCGGTTCACACATTCAGCTACCAGCCATTAAATGTAAAGAAATCAAGTGATAAACATGCATGTTCGAACCAGTCCAGAGTTAGTGGTTGACATACAAGAGTATGCCATCTTAATAATGCTGCATAAGTTGTGCAAGTTACACGAATGGAAGTGTGTGCAAAATTTGTTACACAAGAGTAATCCCACTTTTCCAGTAGGCTTTTATTTGTGTAATACAATTTTTGTACATTTGCATTTGTGCAACTTGCATAACATGTGCAGATTGTACAGCTGAAACGTCACTAGGTACTCATACTGTCCTCTTGTGCAGTATGTCTATGGTCGTTTTGTCCAGAAGAAATGTGGAATAACTATTTAAAAGGCCAGCCACTACTAATTAACTGGCTTGTTTTGTTTTGCTCTAGGAGATGCCATACTATCGGTCCCAGTTTAAGAAATGTGCGGTGGTTGGGAATGGAGGAATTCTGAAGAGCAGCCGATGTGGCCGGGAGATCAATGGTGCAGATTTTGTATTTCGGTAATTGTCGCAGTGCAGTTCCTTTGGAGTTCTGTTAAAATAAATGCTGAAATAATAGTAGTGTGTTCCCAGTGAGTGTCTTACCACTGGTGTTCATGTATTACACAGGCAACCTTTCCAGTTTTATTTTGCATGTTGTTGATTAAGCTATAGACATAGTTGTCAGTAGCAGGGAGCGAATTATATGGTTCAGGGAACCCCAACTTCAGAAGTGGGTGAGATGTCATTAGATTTGTATCCCGGGGGAGAGTAGAGTTTTCATAAACTCATTGAATTTATAAGCTCATTCTGGGAAGCTAAGAAAGAAGTGAAAACAGAATGAGGACTACACACATCTGATTCAATTGACTTAAAAGAAATGAACGTGGCGATTGCCATTTTATCACGCCTTTTACTACACATTGAGGGTATTATCGCGATCCATGGAAAGCGGGCTAAGGGAGCTTAGCCTGCTTCCCACGGATCGTGGGAACCGCTGGGCTTGCAGGCGAGCCTGGTTTCCCCAAAGCGGGTCACCCGCTTAACTCCCCCTCCTCTGAGCCCAGGTTAGTGGAGCGAGTGCTCCGCTAACCCGGGTTTTTTGGCCGTGTATTGCTGCAGTGCAGCTCTGCGCTGCAGCACCACACGAGGAGATCCCCAGCCTCCTGGGCTCGAGGGTCTCTCCAGCATGCCCTGCGCACTCGCGTGGGGCTTCCTGGAACTTCCGGGGCTGTGCGGCCCCCGATCCCTGCAGCCCCCGCTGGCTCTGTGACGGAGCCGTCAGTCGTGTGGGCGGCCGATCCAGCTGCCCAGGGCTGCCTTCTGCTCGTCTGTGGGGAGAGCGGGCTCAGCCCCATAGCGGTGAGTCTCACTGATCATGAGACTCACCTCATTGAGAGTTGATGTGTGGTCAGATTTTCCTTAACCCTTGGTGGGTGATAAGAGCATAAGGACAAATGACAGAGCAATGGGCTCTGGGGCATATCTCAGTGGCTGAGCACCTGCTTTGAAGGCAGAAGGTCCCAGGTACCTTGAAGTAGGGCCTAGAATGACCCATCTGTAAATCCTGGAACACTGCTGCCAGACAGATTCAGCAAAAATGACCTAGATGGACCTGTGGTCTGACTCAGTAGAATGCAGCTTCACGTGTACACACAGGAGTGAAAGCCAGGGGCGTAACTACTATTAGGCAAGGGGAGGTGGCTGCCTGGGGGCCCCCACGCCTCGAGGGGCCCCCCAGAGGCAAGTCACACACACACACCCAGAGGCAAGTCCCCAGAGGCAAGTCACATTTTAAAATTTTGTCTCTGGGCCCACTCCAGCCTTGTTACGCCCCTGGTGAAAACAGCAGCAATTTAAAAAAGGAATCAAAACAATGAGTTCTAAAATGCCTGGGTAAACAAAAAGGTCTTTGCCTGGCACCGCAGAGACAACAACATAGACACCAGGCAAACCTCACTGGGGAGAGTGGCTTACATAGTCCTCAGCTAGCTGCACCCAAGAGGGCTGTCTTGCTGGCTGCGCAGGACTCACCATGGCGAGGATGCTCCTACTGATGGCAGGGGAAGCTCTGTGCATCCGAAGTGCTGCATCCAAGTTGGTCACAGCTGCTCTGATGCAGTGTTTAGCATGCACAGAGCCTCCCGCACCTAACACCAGTAGGAGTGTCCATGTGGTCCTTTGCTGCCAGAGAGGCCTCCTCTCTCTTGGGCGCACAGCTGGCTGCATGGTACTGTATGTGAGCACCACAATCACCCACTTTATCTCCAGGAACTGAGAGTACCTGGAAAAGGGCCTTCAAACATGACCTCAGTGCACGGAGAGGAACACAAGAGAGCAGGTGTTCCTTCAGGTACCTCCATTTTCTGGGTGGGGGCATATGGTCACTCACTGGGGTTTTTTAAATAATATTTTCCTGAATTTTTGCAGATGTAGTCAAAAGTCATGTGCATGCAGTACAGAACTGGAATTATACAGAAATCCAATTTTTACGATGCTCATTTCTCCCCCGCGTCATTGCAACAGCTGCAGTTGTTCACATCCCCGCAGCCTTTGTGATGAGAAATAAAATGCATTTTTTGAAAGAAAATATACCCAGAATTCCTTGGTGCACCATTCTTCCTGTGCCATTTTTCCTTGCCTTGATTGTATCAGTTGTTCAAATTCAGATGCAGCATTCTTTACAATGATGAAATAAATAGCATTCCGGAAGAAGCAGGCATGGGTTGCTACTCAAGAGTCTGCATATGGAATACTCTTTTCACCAGAGATTTAAAAGGGAAGGGATGTGGGGAGGACCGAGGAGCTTGGCAGAAAGTGAAAGCCTCAGCCATGAGATCTGTAGGGCCATCATCTTTTTAAAATTAAAGTCATTCAGTTGCAAACAAGCATGAGACTCTGTTTCCAGGATAAATGCTGTTATAACTACAGCGGCAGTTGCACCATTACACCTAAGAGAGGCAAATCAGACAGGTTTGATTTGGTTTTCCATGCACTGAACGTAAGAGGAGAGCTGATGTTGTGGTAGCAAGCATGACTTGTCACCTTAGCTAAGCAGGGTCCACCCTGGTTGCATTTGAATGGGAGACCACATGTGAGCACTGTAAGATATTCCCCTCAGGGGATGGAGCCGCTCTGGGAAGAGCATCTAGGTTCTAAGTTCCTCTGGCCTCTCCAAGATAGGGCTGAGAGAGATTCCTGCCTGCAACCTTGGAGAAGCTGCTGCCAGTCTGTGTAGACAATACTGAGCTAGATGGACCTATGGTCCAACTCAGTATGTGGCAGCTTCCCATGTTCCTGTGACCTTGTAATTTGATTGAATGTTTTAGTGAATTTGTTAGCTGGCCTTCAGCATAAAGTTCCTTAGAGGGTGCATAGACAAAGATAAGGGTAATACAACAAAAAGGAATATGATTGGTAAGAATGCAATAAATTCACTGAAACAGCCACTATAATCAGATGGGGGGGAAACCCAGCTTTGTCACAAAAGGCAACTAGAGACAAGCTGAATTACATGCTGGAAGGTCTAGTTCAGTGGCTCCCAACTGGGGGCCTCCAGAAATTGTTGAACTACAACTCCCACCATCCCCAGCCACAATACATTGTAGCTGGGGCTGATGGGAGTTGTAGTCCAGAAGCATCTGGAGGTCCCCCGGTTGGGGAACATGGTTTTCAAACTGTAGTCCACGGAACCCTAGAGATTCTCAGAAGCTCCTCAGGAGATCAGTGGTAGCAGACAGCAAGAGTTTCCATGCCCCCCGGAATTTCAGGTTTTATCTGGATTTCAAGCATCTCACCCAGATTGCTTAGCCCACCCGGATTCGCCCGGATTTAGCTTTCATCTTTTTTAAAAAACTAAGCTCTAGCCCTTGTAAAAGCGGAGTTATGGAGCACTATTCTGCTCAACCACTAGACCACTAGAAGAGCACAGGAGGCTAGCCGGGAGGGTTTCATATTCACAGGTATAGTAATCCCCTGAGGAATGTTGCCTTGTTTGTTATCAGCAGGGGATCTCTTTCGGGCAGTTGAGAGGATAGTTTGCTTTTGATGTAAATCACTGCCTGCCTGCCTGGCTGTGTATTGTAATGTTTGAGGATTTTCTTGGCTTTACGTTCAGTGCATACCTCCTTAGAATTAAGCGCCATTGGTTTCAATTAGATCTCTCAAATAAGTGTGTACAGAATTGCAGCCTTAATTAAAAACCTGTGCATTTTGTTCTATTGCTGCTGTTAATATGCCAAGGGAAATGGTCAGGCAAACATTTTTTCTCCAGCTATTGTTGGTAGATATCCAGAGCAAATACAAATCAACTGGCATGTGCAGCTGCTAATATGCATACACAGAATTATTTTCAAGCCAATTTACATAATATGCAAATTAGGCACCCGGATTCCAGAATATGGCAACCCTACAGACAACTTGCCAGACCTTCTACTCAATGTATGCACAGGTGCGTGCATGACGCCAGTGGCGTAGTGATGGTGTCAGCCTGTGTCCATATTTTTTGGTGGGCTGCCACCCTCACTACTGCCCCCCTTGCTCACCTGCGCCTGCCGCCTCTGCAGCCCCATCCACCTTTGTCAGGCGAGGCCCGGTGTAATGATGTCACAGCCCAGCAGCTGGGCGCCGGGCTGTGACATCATTGTTGTGGCCACCAAAGGGCAGCAAGCTGGCCGTGGTGATGAGTGGTCAACATATGGCAGGGTCTGCGGTGACTCCCCGCACAGGACCCTGGGTCCCACCCCCACTTGAGGGGGCCTCAGGCAGCCCCAGTTCCTGTAACATAGCCACTCAGTTATAGATCCATCCCAGCATTAGACTCAGCCTAGGTACAGGCCCTGTCAAATGCAGGGAACAGATGCGGAGCGTTGTGCTGTTCATGTGTCGAACATGCTGCGTGAATAACTCTGCAAGCAGACAGATCTGTACATGCATACCCTGTGCACAGATTGTATGAGCGTTGAACATAATGTGTGCACAGGACTCATGGACAGGATCCTTCTCTTCTCCTGGAGTGTGCAGCTGCAGAAGAATGTTAAGACGTGTTCTAGTGGGAATGCTAGTGGGTGATGCTGATGAATTCTGTCGAGTTCCCACATTCATTATAGCACCTGCCCCCAATCCTCTAACCTGCAAAACGTTCCTCAGCATACGGAGTAATGTGGAAAGGATATCCTGAAGGCAGAGGGTTTGGAAACCCTGATCTACCTGACGCCTGGCTCCACCTAGAGTTCAGAGTGCAAAATGGCACATCCCACCTATCGGGCTGTCAGGATGACCCGTTAGCTGCAGCATGAGGGGCCCGTTTGTGTGTGCAACCCAGTTTCCTAATAGGTTTTTGACAAAATACATTAAAAACCTCTCAAGCTACTTTCCGGGGCCCTGAACCTGTTTTGGGCTCCTTGGAACTGTTATTGGGAACAACAAATCAGTTATGGAGATTACATTTCAACTGGGTCTTTCATCAGGGAGGGAAAAGCTTGGGGGAAACCCAGGAAGGACATGCCAGAAACAATTGATTAAGGTTAAATATACTTCAAATATCATTTTGTAGGGTTGGTGCATGTGTTACATTTGCTAAGCGACTTCCACTAAAAATGGCTTCTTTGTGGTGGTGCTCCAAGAAAAGCCCTTGTAGACTGGCCTTCATGGTTTATCCCAGGGGTTCTGAGGCTTGGTCCCAGATGTTGTTGGACTTCAGCTCCCATAATCCCCAGCCTCAATGGCCAAAGGCTGCCAAAGGCCATTGTGGCAGGGGATTATGGGAGCTAAAGTCCAATAACATCTGGGGAGTCTGAGAAACTCTTGATTAGATTCTTGATTAGATTCACAATTGATTAGATTCTGATGCCAGACCTTCTACTCAATGTATGCACAGGTGGTTGTGGGTGGGGAAGACACATGTGGTAGTGGTATATTAAATTATGCAAGGAGAAGAGAAATGGAGAGATAAGTTTTATCTCTTTGTCATAATCCTATAATTTATGGCCATCCATTAAAACTGATGGACAAGAGTTTCGAGGCAGACCTTCACACAATGCGTAATTAGCATGTGGAATTTACTGCCACAGGATATGGTGATAACCACCAGTTAAGATGCTTTGAATAAGTCGATTCGAGACATTGATGGGGAGAGGTCTATCAATGGCTATTGGCCACAATAGCTCTTTGAAGCCTTTTTGTCCAGAGGCAGATTGCTGAGGGGCAGCAGCGAGAGAGGGCTAGTGCCTTCCTGCCCTGTTTTGTGGGTTTCCTGTAGACATCTAGTCAGCCACTGTGGGGAGCACGATTCTGGTGTCGATGGACCTTTGATGTGATCCACCAGAATTCATATTTGACTATTACAGGGTTCTTTCAGTTTCTGTGTCCGGAAATTCACAGCAGCTAGTGATGAGGGGAAACACGATATCACAGACTGCTTTGCACTAACTAACCAGCTAGGGAGGTTTTGCTGCCTTCCTGTCCTGTTCATGGACTTCCTGGAAGCATCCAGTTGGTCATTGTGAGAAGCAGGATGTTGGGCTAGATCAGGGCTGCTCAGCTTCAGCCCTCCAGCTGTTTTTGGACTACAGCACCCATAATCCCCAGCCACAGTGGCCAATAGTCAGAGATTAAGGGAGTTGTAGGCCAACATCTGCAGGAGGAACCAAGTTGTGCAGATGCAGCAGGGTTCTTGTTATATTCTTCTTTGTTCTTCTCAAGTTAAGCTTTTTGTCTCAGCTTAGCTACTTCTGATCCCAGAGTCTTCAGTTGCTGGGCTGCTAGGCCCCCAAGGCAGTCCATGTCATGTAGTTAGAGTGTTGGACTTGAGTGTTGGGACTTGAGCCTTGGTCAGGGTGTTGGATTTGAAGACCTGATTTCAGCTCCACACCCAGTTTCACTCTCTCTGCCTCGCCAGCCTCCAAGAGGAATTTGAATGAAATTGGGCTACAGTTTTCCTGCCTTGAGCTCCTTGGGAGTGGGCTGTGTATGTGAAAGGTAATAACAGCTTCAGCTTCTTTGTTGCTCTGTTCTTTTTCCTTTAGATGCAATTTGCCTCCCATTTCTGAGAAATACACTGTAGACGTTGGTGTAAAGACTGACATCGTGACAATTAATCCCAGCATAATTACTGAAAGGTCAGTCATTTGCCTGTTACACACCTCTGCCATGCCTACACTTTCCCCCTGTGTCTTTGTGAAATTGACAAACCTCAGGCAGGAGAAACTGTGCCTTATAATTATCCCCAGAGGTTCTTGCTCTTGACTTCATAATTTGATAGCAACTGGAAATCAGATTAATTTGAGCCTCCTTTTCATCAAAGAAAATGTGATCCAAAAATACATGTGGGCCTTCCACTCTCCCCCACATTTTCTCTCTCTTTCTTTCTTTCTTTCTTTCTTTCTTTCTTTCTTTCTTTCTTTCTTTCTTTCTTTCTCTCTCTCTTTTTCTTTCTTGCTCTTGCTCTTCCCTCCCTCCCTTCTTTCCTTCCCAAAGAAATACAGCTATATTTCATCTATCCATTCTAGCATAAGTTCTCCACCATATTGTGAATCTCACAATAACAGAATGGCAGGCGCGGAGGGAGGCCAGTGGCAGCCCGGTTTCAGCCCACTGCCACGCCCCCTAGCCCCGCGTCTGATGTAGGGAGTGGTTAGTTACGCCCCCTGTGTCCAACGTCATGGATGGCCCCATTTGGGAGCTAAACCACACTCCCATGTCTGGCGTTGGATGCAGGGGGCGTGAGGCGTGGCCCCTGAGGGGCAGCGGCCCGGGTTCTTTGAACCCGTCCACTCAGCGGTGGCTCTTCCCCTGCAGAATGGGAAGGACAGAGGGAAGATCTCTTCCTCTTCAGCACAATGCCAGGTGCAGGTAGCTCCTGAATTCTGTGAAATGTGATTCTCAGGTATTAATGTGATCCTGTATTTGAAGGAAGCAAAATGAATCTCTGACACTCAGATTTGTGGGCCTAGAAATAGGAATCTCTGCAATATCTTGGGGCAGGGAGGTCATGGAGTACCTGTGGCCACAGCCATATATGTCTTATAGGGCTTTCCTGGCAGACAGGAAAGTAATTCTGAAGAGTACACATCGGTACTTCGGGGAACAGCACATTGTGGGCGTTTCCTCTGCTTCCATTTCTCTCTCTTTCTTTCATTGGCTTAGATTGAATTAGATTGTAAGTCCCTTGGGGCAGAGACCTGCCCTCATGTATTTTGTAAAGTACCATGTGAACTGACAGTGCTGTTTACATAAATATGTATATATTCACAGGAAGATATTTATCCCATCTTCCTGCTTTCAAAAAAGGTGCCCAAGGTGACTAATAATCAGCAGTTTTAAGACAGAAACAAAATGCAAGCAGACAGAGTGACAGATTAAAGAGTGGATCAAATCTGTCAGAGATCATCCATCTCCACTCAGATTAAATCCTTGCTGTAAGAGAAGTAAGGAGCTGGCAAAATAATATCTGGGATGAAGCCGGATCAGGCTCCCAGGACAGGGCGTTTCATGCCCTGGGTGCTATCCCAGAGGATACTATATGTGCTTGGTCACAAGAACAGTGATCATAGAGATGGGCATGCATTACCAGTAGTACTGAGAGCCAACTGAACATTACTGGGAGGTTGGAGCTGGGTATGGTTGATCTTCTGTTTCAAGCACCAAAGTGTTTTGATTGCAGAAGTAAAGTGGGAGGTGTACAGTCATGTGGGTCTCAAGATCTGCAGATCTTTTCCCTGGTTATCTTGCACTGCAGGTCTCTTGTCTGGGATCAGGGACATCAAGCTTAACTCAGTGGCAGGGCATCTGCCTTGCATGCAGAAGGCCCCAGGTTCGATCCCTGGCTTCTCAAGGTAGGACTGGGAAAGACTCCTGCCTGAAACCTTGGAGAGTCAGTGTAGACAATACCGAGCGCGATGGAACAATGGACTGACTCCGTATAAGGCAGCTTCCTGAGGAGAGAGAGATTTCAGCTTGTTTTGACTCCCCCAATAGTGCCCACTGCAAGCTTGGTGTTCTCCATCACAGATAAGAGACCTACAGTGCATGAAAACCAGGGTAAAGATCTGTAGGGTTCCCCTTGAGATCCACAAGACCATGCACCTCCATTCCTGTCTAATTGTTATTCTGTTGTCTTTTGTCCAAAAAAACCACACACAAAAACCCCCTCCAGGTTCCACAAGCTGGATAAATGGAGGAAGCCCTTTTTTGACGTCCTGCAAGTCTACGAAAATGCCTCGGTGTTGCTCCCTGCCTTCTACAACACGCGTAACACGGACGTCTCCATCCGGGTCAAGTATGTCCTGGATGACTTTGAGTCCCAGCAGGCTGTCTACTATTTCCACCCGCAGTATCTCATCAACGTCTCGCGCTACTGGCTGAACCAAGGGGTTCGGGCCAAGCGGATCAGCACCGGCTTGATCCTGGTGACCGCAGCCTTGGAGCTGTGCGAGGAAGTGCACCTTTTTGGCTTCTGGGCCTTCCCCATGAACCCCTCAGGGATCTTCATAACCCACCATTACTATGACAATGTCAAACCTCGACCAGGATTCCATGCCATGCCTTCCGAAATCTTCAACTTCCTTCATATGCACAGCAAGGGGGTTCTGCGGGTTCACACGGGCGCCTGCAGTTGACGAGGACCAGCCGTTTAATTGATCATGTGTTGTGCGCAGAGAAAGGAGGAGCCAGCACAACAGGAACTCTGGGTCTGGAGAATCCATTCACGTGGCGGTTTTTGCGGTGAAAGAGTCACCTCAGAAGAAGGGGAGTTCACTCCCTTTCCGATATTCATGTTTTAAAATGCTCTTGTGAAAGTGGCCCCCGTGGGAGGAACTAAGTTGCCACGTTCTGGAAAATCACTCACAGCTGTGTGAATTAGCTCTAGATGTTCAGTGTCGAGGAGTTTTATCACAGTGAGAGTTTTATGCAATAATGTCCATTTCCTCAATGGCTTTGTGTTCCTTAATGGCTGGGGTGGCCTGCTCCTGTCCCTGCTCTCTATGTAGGGTTACTGTCATTTGGGTGAAGCAGGTCTTATCCATCACACAGATCTACTCACTGCCCTGGAACCCATCATGAGCAAAGAAGCACATGATCTATAGGTCCTAGACTAGAAATAGAGCACATTACCATAGTGATTCATTATTATTTCACCTCTAAGAAAGCATCAAACCTGAGTGTACTTGACAAAGTAGAGGATTCTAGCCAAATGGTTCTCAAAACTGTGGTACTAATACACTCTGGAGAGAGAGTACATTATCACTCATGAGGGGATTGTTCAGAAAAATCCTGGAGAGCAGGGGTTCACCTTGGGTCTCCAAAAGGGGTCTGCTCGAAATGGATTTTTTGTTTCATTTTGAGCTCGAAATGAAATACAGAATGTTAGAAATGTTTCATCGAAACAGTGGCAGAGTGTTTCAGAGTGGCAGAAACTTTTCAAGTGTTTCATGTGTTCTGGCCATAGGGAACAATGCGGAACTCGAAACACTCCATTGTTCCCATGGGGAGCTCCTAGGGACACCAAAGTGGGTTGGGATGTTAGGGCATGATGGGTGCTACCTACCACTCAACCCACAAAAGAAATGGGCAAGCAGGCGATTTTTCTTTTCTTTTTTTAATCTTCCCCCCCAAACCCCCATCGGATCCTATGGGGAAAGGTTAAAAAAAACTTAATCACCCACTTGCCCATTTATTTTGTAGGTTGGCTGGTAGGTAGCACCCATCATGCTGTACTACCCAACCCATTTGGGTGTCCCTAGGAGCTACCCATGGGGAACAATTGGGTGTTTTGTGTTTCCCATTGTTCCCTGTGGCTGGAACAAGCGGAATGCACAATTTTGCAACCCTGCCTTGAAAAACACTGCAGAAGCACACAGTGAAAGGGAATCTGTCCTTGACACAGATTTCAAAGGCAGTCCAAAAATAGCCCCCCCCAATCACTGACCCAGAATCCACTGCCAGCCACAGTGTTTATGCTGCAGTAACATCAATGGCACATTTGTTTATTCATTTATTTGAGAGAATAATAATTTCTCAATATTTTGAGACTAATTTGAGAGATTTTTTAATCTCTCACACACAATTGTGACTCCTTATGTTCCAAGCATTGCAACAGCAGCCACAACAGCACCCTTAGCAGCAAGCATAGCCATAAGCTCAACTAGAGCAACTTCAGCCACGTTTTGACTGAGTACAACACCTTGCAATGCAGATTGCAGAACAGATCAGAGGAGTAAGTGAAGCACAAGTTACTATCAAGGCCAGACATGGAGCTTATCACAGCAGTCACCAAGAAATATTACATACACACACTGTCCATTTCTTGCCACAACACTGTCTCACAAACAAAACAAACCACAACTCAAGAAAGGCAGGCACCCAAGTTCTGCCTTTGTCAATCTGAGATCCATCAAAACCAGATAGTTATAGCATCAATAGCACAGCAAGCATATTATACTCAGTACTGATAAAAGAAAACCACAAAATCAAACCTTCCTCAGTTCCTTCCTCCTCTCCTGATGTAAGGGCTCTCCTCTCTCTGCCTCCTAGTCCCTCTGAATACATTTTGAAATTTCCGCCAAAAGTGTTCACCCTCCCTTCCCCCAGCCAATGGGGGGCACAGTTGCTCATGACAACACGTGATTTGGATGCTAACAAGCCAACAAAGAAGCAAGGAGATTGCAAGCCAGTGGGAATCCAGTTCCAGAACACCAATCAGCAAGGGAAAAACAGACCACCAAAATGGTGCTCGAAGCACGTGAAATGTTTTGAGGTGAAACTGAGTCGTTCTGTTTCGAGCTCAAAACATGCCCATTATTTTAAGGGCATTTTGGTTTGATCTCGAAACATTCAAAACAGTCCAGAAGCATTTTCCACATCCCTAGTCTCCAACTGTTGTTGGACGACAACTCCCATTATCCTCAGCCACAATGGCCTGTGGCCATTGTGGCTGGAGATGATGGGAGTTGTCGTCCAACAACAGCTGAGGACCCAAAGTTGAGAACCTCTGCTGGAGGGGAAGTTTTCATTGTACTTTGTCTGCAATTCCATCTGCTTTCATGGTGGTTTCTCAGCGGTATTACTGGTATGAAGAATCTGGCCCAATGGTCCTTGAAAGGATGCACAAATAGGGACACAAGAAGCTGCGTCTACTGAGTCTGACTAGTGATCCACTTAGCTCATTGTGGTCTACTTTTACTGGCAGTGACTCTCCAAAGTTTCAGGCAGGAGTCTGGAGATACCAGGGAGTGAACCTGGGACCTGCATGCAAAGCAGATGTTCTACCACTGAGTTACAGCCCTTCCCCCTATTTACAGTATCTCCTCTTTCAGGTTGCACCAAGCAAACCATGTGGATTGGTTACCACTTAAGATACAGGCTACTTGTCATACTGACGATCCTGGGATTCAAGAGGGATAAAAGGATGCATTCCCCTTCAGAGCTTAGAACTGTGTT
This sequence comes from Hemicordylus capensis, assembly GCF_027244095.1. NCBI lineage: Eukaryota > Metazoa > Chordata > Lepidosauria > Squamata > Cordylidae > Hemicordylus > Hemicordylus capensis. The sequence goes on along the minus strand of NC_069658.1, from coordinate 12,206,172 downwards.
TCGGATCCACATTTACAATTATGAGTGCAGTTCTAAGAGGTAGTAGTTCATTCGTTTGGAGTAAAAGGGTGTGCCTGAAAAGGAATTTGCAAAATAGATGCAGAAACAAGCGGTGGCCATGCTATAGGGATAATGTATGAGGCAGCACTAGATCAGGGATCATGAACGTGCATGCTTGCATCTGCAATGCCAGACACAACTACTGTTGCATTTGAAACTAGATAGATAGATAGATAGATAGATAGATAGATAGAAAGGAATTTCTGACCTCAAATTCCACACGCCAAGGAAATACAAATGTTAAGGGACATTTCCCCTGTATTCCTGGTATATTCCAAGCTCTCAGTAATGGTGATCGCAGGGTGGTTTTGTGCTGTCATGTTATTCCCTTGACAATTGCCCTGTCATCTAAAGTAATCCCCACATGGTAACTAGCAAGGTAGTTTTTCCTAGCACATAAGAGCCTCCTTGAGCTGTCAGTGATGAGATTGTTACGATCTTCCTTGTGGTGATATTATTATTACCATGTGAATGTATTGTTTGCAGGCTATCTGGCTCCACCAGTGGTTTGGGGGCTCATCAGGAATATGAGAATGTTCCTTACTGTGAGACATAGGGCCTAATTCACCAGGAAGTGTTCCTGCTCAAGGCCCATCAGAACAAACAGGAGCTGTGCACAAGAGCAGTAGCCTCTTTCATTTCAATGGGGTTCCTGCAGGAGATGTTCTCAATCGATTTTGCCCACACGGCAATGATTTTCAAACTTCATGCCTTCAGGAAACACTTTCTGCATTGACTTTGTCTGTAGAGTTTGTGCTAAACAGCTCCTGCGTGTTGCAAAGGATTTGGGGGCATATCTGAGGGCAGGGTTTCTCATCTTTGAGTCCCCAGATGCTGTTGAACTGCAACTATCACCAGCCCTAGCCACAATGACCATTGTGGCCAGGGATGATGGGAGTTGTAGTCCAACAACAGCAACAGGGGTCCCAAAGTTGAGAAACCCTGTTCTAGGATATACACTCAGCTCAGAGACTGGCCTTTTAGGCCTTCTTGATCAAGAGCAGGGTCCAGCATTTATGATTTGTTTGGCACATTTCTGTAGAACCCCATATGCAAATCTCTGTGTGGCTCACAATCTAAAAACACAACAATTAAATTGGACCCAGCAGCCCTTTGTGGCTGCAGGAGAAGATCAGCAGTGATGGGCAAGTTGTCTTTCAGGAAAACCTCTTTGCTCATTGAGGAACACCCAACAAGTGTCTGGGGTGCTATGGGGCTTCCTAGCAAACCATTTACAGCCACCCCCTTAGGAAAAATGACAGAGAGCATTTGTAAATAGATAACTAGATATCCATGTTGTTGATGTTACTGAAAGTTATTTTTCATGATGCAACTGCCATGTTTGTTGGCACTGTGGAAGCAAACCATGGGCTATGGGGGAGAGGTCTACGTTTCCAGCCAATGTCCATGAAACCACTCCCTTAATGAAGCAGCAGCCTCTGGGTGGCAGCTGTGTTGTGAGAAGCGGCCCAGGGTGTTCCTTTTGAAAGCCATAAATATTCTCAGTGTAAGTGTGAGTCGATGGATATTCATTATTATGAATCTCAGTCACTGTGAAATGTACCTAGCATGTCAAAGGGGTTATACATGGCTGCAGAAGACAGCACTTTGGATAGATCTTTAATTTGTATTTTTGTTCAACTGCACTGAGTTGGATGGGGCCCTGAAGCAGATCCAAAACATATTTGCAATGAATTGTCTTTATGAGATGAGCGGGCTAGAAGGGACACTGCAACATCCTTCCTGAAGCTAAGTAGGTTTGGGGCTGGTCAGTGTCTGGATGGGAAACTCCCTGGGAATCTTACGTACTCTGTCTTGAGCTCCATAGAAGAAAGGCGGACTAGAAACGTGATTTATAATACTGTTGCAAGGATCTCCTGGGGAAAAGCAATGTACATTGCATGTGGGCAATTCTACGGGTAATGGAATCAGGCAGTTTACCACTTTTCCATTGACTGTAACCATAAGCAGTTTTTCAAGTTGACATGATATATATCCACTGGCAAGAGAACATCTGCTATGAGGTCATATTTATACAAAATCCTTCAATAGTATAAAGAGCATCTGAAACATGCAAAATATGTCAGAAACAGGCTCAGAAACAATGTCTAAAAATTCTGATTCCATTACCGACGCATTTTTGCACGTTTCAGACATCTATTGTTTCTTTGTTTGTTTGTTTGCATTTTATATCCCGCTCTTCCTCCAAGGAGCCCAGAGTGGTGTACTACATACTTAAGTTTCTCCTCACAACAACCCTGTGAAGTAGGTTAGGCTGTAAAAATATGACCTGACAGCAGGAGATTTTCTCATGCCAGTGGGTAGGTATATATAATATCAACTTGAAAATTTACGAATAGCTGTAGTCGTTGAGACAGTGGAAGCCTGCCTGATTCCACTACCCTTGGAATTGCCCCTGTGCCCACACCTCTGCAGAATACCTGTCAGTGAGAGCCAGGTGTCCCCGTTTCAGGGCTGCTTCCCCCTTGCAACAGCACTGTTTCCCAATGCAGTGCGTTACTTGTCTCTATAGGTGTAATGCTATATAGAAGAAAATAAAGGAATATATTTAGGGAAACCATCCAGGCAGGAGCTCAAGACTGATCCACAAGCCACTGAGAATCAAGTTGGATCTTCTCTGCATAGTCCCACCCTTCATCTGCATAGCCCCTCCCACAGTTCTCTGGTTTCTTGGCTATGTTACAGTAGGGCTTCTCCGCCTTGGGTCTCCAGATGTTGAACTAAAACATCCATCACCCCCAGTTTGTGACAGCCAAAGACCAACAAAAGCAGGGGACTCAAGGTTGGGAACTCCTGCATAGTAGGGGTGTGCACAAACAAAAGACTGTGGCTCGGCTCAAATTCAAATCAAATTCGAGCCGAACCGGCCGGTGCAGTCTGTTCGACTGAACCGGTTCAGGCGGTTAATACTTGTAAAGGGGAATCCAGTGAGGATTCTCTTTTACAAGCAAAGGGGGTCCTAGAATCCTCTAAGGGTGAGAGCAGCAAAAGAGAGAAATGTATTTCTCAGATGCATACAGTGGATGCAGGGAGGCACCACATGGGCAGCTTCCAAAGCAGAGCATTGTATGTGCTTGGGGCTGTGCTGGGGGGTGGAGCTAGCTGTCACGCCTTCCCAGTAAGAACATTTCTACTTCTCTTGCCACCCCTGCCTGCCCGTTCACTGCCGAACTGGTCCACCCAAACAGAGTTTGGTCCGGTTCAATGCAGACTGAACTGCCCCCCTGGATTGGTCCATAATCTAGCTGCCGAACCAGCCCGAGGCGAACCAGTTCAGCAGCGAACAGTTTGTGCACACTCCTACTGCACAAATGTGCAACAGAGCCTTAGGAACCAATTTTTATTGTATTGGTTTGTATGAACTAATCAGTTTGTGCCAGTATTATCACAAGCTTGGCCTAAGGTATGTTAGGCTTGGCCTAAGCATGGCCTAACACAGGCTTGGCCTACGTATGCAAGACCCGATGCAAAATGGTAATGCACCTCCCCTATTGTTTGCTTCCCCACTCAGCCCTAGAGCTTTCTTGATCTAACAACCCCTTTCCCCGTGTGTCAGAGGGTTATTGGCGGAGAGACCAGAGAGTCAAGTTACGTTGAGCAAGCACATGAATTCTGTAGCTTTCATCTTTGTGTAGAAGAGAGGGTTTGGGCTTGTACAGTTTTCTCATCTTTGCAGCACTAGAAAGCGGCATTGGCAAAAATCCCCACTTTCACCCCGCTCGTGAAGCGACATTTTAAGTGCTAAGAGGCAGGCAAATGGAATTACATTCTGCAACATTAAACTATTCAGGAATCAAAAGTCAAAATTTATAGACATAGGCTTTAAATATAAGAATTGGGTGTTTTTTTTTAGTTTTTACATGCAGATTCAAAATCTTGAGAATGTATGTTTGAATGACGCCCCCTCAGTGGTGGAGGGAGGCCAGTGGCGGCCCAGGTCCAGCTCACCCCCGTGGCCCCCTAGCCCCACCCCTGTGTCTGATGGCAGATACTAAGCCACACACCCTGCCTCTGATGGCAGACACAGGGGGCGTCGCTTTGCTTGCAAACAGGGCCCTGTGGCCCCATTTGCAGGCAAAATTCCTGGCCAGCATCATGTTCGCCGCATGGCTGGAGTGGCTCCCCCTGCCTAAAAGACGGGGAGAGTTGCTCCTGGCCATGTGGCAAACGCAGTGCTGGTTTAGCTTGCAACAGGGCCCCAGGACCCTGTTTGCAAGCACAATCCTTGGCTAGTGCCCTGTTCGCAGCATGGCCGGGAGCAACTCTCCCTGCCTTTTGTACATCAGACGCAGGGTGTGTGGCTGGGATGCCGGGCATGGTCCCTGATTGACGGCGGCCCAGGTTCTTTGAACCAGTTTGCTCAATGGTTTGCTCAATGGCAGTGGCGTAGCGACAATGGAAAAGGGTGATGTCCCCGGGCCATCTGAAGAAGCCCCTCCACTGGATGGGTGACAGCTTGCTCTTTGCACGTCCCCTTGCACCCCTCTGAAAGAGAAGATGGCAGAGACCCATCTTCACTTATTGTCCCAGGTCCTACTCCAACCCGGCTATGTCTCTGCCTTTTTAGAACATTGGTTCTCAACCTTGGGTCCCCATCCACAATGGCCAATGGGGGGGATGATAGGAATTGTAGTCCAGCCACACTTGGGAACCCAAAGTTGGGAACCTTTGCTTTAGAAGTCCACTCATAAAAACCCCAAGTTGTTCAGAACTACAAGTTTCTTGGAATCAAAGAATTAATCCTAGTTCCTTGCATCTCCCCATGCAGTCACTTGGTGCTAGTGATTAGTAACAATTTAATCTTCCCTTTTAACAAATTGCTTTGTAGCTTTTGTGGCATCATATTATTCCTCAAAGCATTCTCTGAACTCTCCTTCCAACTGCAAAGATAGAAAATCCATGATTTGCACTAAATTATTTTTGAAGCAAACTCGTGATTGTTGTGCACATCTTGAGATCTGAACACTTTCGAGCTCTTACATTTAATGTTCATAGAGCAGTACACATGATCTATTCTCTACATTTTACAGGGTTTAGTCCCTGTGTTGAATTTTAAAAGAAACACTTGTACAGTCATGAAAATATGTACACATGTACCAACGTTTGTACATGTGTACAAAATAATGTGTGAATAGCTACCATGGTTTTCTGGGATTCTTGATACTGTGGCTGCATTTCTTGGATGATGAAAAAGGTACTTGCTGCTAAATTTGGGATACGATACACGAACTTCTGGTTACTTTTTTGGTCTTTGTTGTGCATTATACCAGGGAGAGGCTATTTGTGCTTTAAAAAAAAAAATTAAACTCATTTTAATATAAAGTCTGCTGTATTCATTAGAGGCCTTCATAAATGGAAAACGTAAAGGGAAGAGCAATGCTGGTTAGATCAACTTTCAGTTTGAGGGTAATGGATAACATTGCCCTTCTGTTGTTAACACAACCTAAAGTGTTAATTGAAATACTACTTACAATAAGTGTAATTCATATTTCTTGATCCCACTTAGGTATGTGGAAGGAGGGAGGTGAACAGAACCCCCCCTTTTGTTTACATCTCTTTTATTAGCAATATTCTTTTTGTTGAATAACTACTTGCTGAAGTCCTCAACCTTGTAATTTTATTACTTTGACGTGTTTTTCAATTGACCGTATGATGTGATATCCTATAAATTGATGTAAGCCATAACTTTAAAAAACAGCAATCAGGGTATTTTTTCATCAATCACTGTGTCACTGTGTTTGGGAAACAATTTAACAGTTATCAAATAAACCAGTCTGTCAGTTTCATTTGAAAAAGAAATGAACTTGTAGGGTTTTGTTTTTGAGTTGTTTCATAATAAGGCTGCAGAAATCTACTAATCTGTGACAGGTGAAAAATGATGCCTGATGAGCGAAAAAAGTCCTGATGAGCAATGTACCACCATAGCTTGACGAGTAAATGTCTGGCTGATAAACTGAGCCAAGATGAGAAATGGGGAATCACAGATTGTACATCAATAACAGAAAACAAAATCCGTGAACAACCTTAAACAGGTAGAAATATTAATAAATGTACAGAACAAACTCATACACAAACCAAAGGTGCAAAAATGCACCTAATGAAGACTGATATAAAATCTGCACAAGGCATCCAAAATACAAAGACATGCAAATGCCAAGAATGTGAGATGATAAATATACAATAAACACTGTGAATCACTCTGAAAAGGTGGGAATAACCCACTCTCAAATGGTGGAGAATATGTAAAAATGCACATTCAGTTTGAAAAAGAATCTTCACATTGGGAACGGAGAAAATGCAAGATCCCGAAATGCCAAAGAACAAGACAGATAACTCCACAAACTCAAAGATGTCATTCTTCATAAATGCTGATGTAATGGTGCCAAAAATGCCTGAAGTGAATCCTCGTGGATGAGATGTGATCATCCTGAACAAAGAACTTAACAGGCCTCCTAGGTAAAAGCCGGTTTCGGAACAGTCTTCATCAGAAGTACAAATAATCTTCCAACCGGAATAGCCTTGCCGCTTGAAGCGACACAAGTGCTTGCTAAAGCATGCTAATCTCCTTGGTGTGGGCTCCTGCAATCATGCTAATGTTGGCAAACCATATTAAATCTAGATTCAAATGATTGTGTGAACCAGGCTGTTGTCTGCTCAAAGTTCCCCTGCGGATAAAATGTGTTGTACACTGAACACTGGAATGGAGAAGAGGAGAGTCAACCCTTAGCTCCCTGAGCCGCTAGTTTATGAAGGGAGTTTTTTTCATAAGGGAGCATTCGGATATTAGGAGAGAAGAGCTGGTCTTGTGGTAGCAAGCATGACTTGTCCCCATAGCTAAGCAGGGTCTGCCCTGGTTGCATATGAATGGGAGACTTGATGTGTGAGCACTGCAAGATGTGTGAGCACTTCATCCTCAGGGGATGAAGCCGCTCTGGGAAGAGCAGAAGGTTTCAAGTTCCCTCCCTGGCTTCTCCAAGATAGGGCTGAGAGAGATTCCTGCCTGCAACCTTGGAGAAGCCGCTGCCAGTCTGTGAAGACAATACTGAGCTAGATAGACCAATGGTCTGACTCAGTATATGGCAGTTTCCTATGTTCCTATATGCAGCCTCTCCACCTGAATTCTGGAGTGGGACAATGACCAGGAAAAGTGTCACTTGATTCTGTGCAGTGTAGCTCTGTTAGTCTGTTGCAGCAAAGCAAAACATGTTGTGGAACCTTGAAGATTAGCCCACTTACTGCAGCATGAGCTTTCAGAAGATAAAGCCCACTGCAACCAATGAATGTGGTTCCCTCATTCAGTGGACACAGTGGTTCCCTCACAAGCCCTACCCACTGCTACTAAGCTGCAGTTGTGTTGGAGTTCCCTTGGAACTACTGCAGTGCCAGGCCCATCCATGAGAACATAAGCCCTGCCAGAACCGGGCCCAAGTCCTATCCAGTCTAGCTCCCTGTTTCACACAGTGGACCACCAGATGCCTCTGAGAAACCCACAAGCAAGAGGTTGATGAGGGCATGCCCTCTTTCTTGCGGTTGCTCCCTGCAACTGGTATTTGGAGGCATCTTGCCTTTGAGGCTGGAGGTCACATATAGCCACCAACTAGGAACCATTGATAGACCTGTCCTCTATGATTTTCTCCAAGTCCCTTTTAAAGCCATCCATGCTAGTGGCCATCACCACATCCCGTGGCAGAGAATTCAATAAAACTACCTACCTACCTACCTACCTACCTATCTAACACATTTGTATACCGCCCAAAATGCAAGACTCTGGGCGGTTTACAACAAAACAATAAAAACAACAAATAAAAAGTTTAAAACATTACAACAATTTAAAATTTAAAACATTAAAACTATTATAAACACAATTAAAACAATATCTAATTAAAATCATGGGTGAACAAATGCATCTTGACTGCCTTTTTAAAAGTTCTAAGAGATGGGGAGGCTCTTATTTGAACAGGGAGTGTGTTCCAAAGCCTCGGGGCAGCAGCGGAGAAGGCCTGTCCATGAGTAGCCACCAGATGAGCTGGTGGCAACTGCAGATGAACCTCTCCTGATGATCTCAATGGACGATGTGATTCATAGCAAAGAAGACATTCTCTTAAATACTCAGGGCCCAAGCTGTTTAGGGCTTTATAGGTTACAACCAAAACCTTGTACTTTGCCCGGAAACCTATTGCAACCAGTGTCGATTTTTTAAGATAGGAGTGATATGGTCTCTCTGAGATGATCCAGAGACCAACCTGGCTGCTGCATTCTGGACCAACTGCAGTTTCCGGACTATGTACAAAGGCAGCCCCACTTAGAGCACATTGCAGTAATCAAGTCTGGAGGTGACCAGCAGATGTACTACTGTTCTGAGGTCATTTATCTTGATATCAAGATTTTATCAGCCAAAGCTGATAAAAGGCACCTCTGGCTGCTGCCTCAACCTGGGATACCAGGGAGAGTTTTGTGTCCTGAAGCACCCCCAGAATGCATACCTGTTCATTCTGAGGAAGTGTGACCCTGTCTAGAACAGGCAGATCAAAATCATCTCCCAAGTTCCGACCCCACACAATAAGTACCTCCGTCTTATCTGGATTCAGCCTCAGCTTGTTACCTCTCATCCAGCCCATCACTGCCTCTAGGCAGGCATTTAGGGAGGTTATGCCCTCTCCTGATGATGTTGACATGGACAAAATGATTTGTATGCTGTAATTTATAATTATGTGCTGTGTGAAAAAGTACTTCCTTTTGCTGGTCCTAAATTTCCCAGCCTTCTTCATAGGATGACTCCTGGTTCTAGTGTTGTGCGAGAGGGAGAAAAATTCCTCTCTGTCCACTCTCTCTACTCTATGCATAATGGTATATACCTCTCTTGGTTGCCCTCTTCTGCACCTTTTCAGGTTCTACAATGTCCTTCTTAAGATATGGTGACCAGAACTGTACATAGTATTCCAAATGAGGCCACATCATATATTCCTATAAGTGCATTATAATAATAGCAGTTTTAGTTTCAATCCCCTTCCTAATGATCCCTAGCATGGAATTTGCCATTTTCACAGCTGCCATGCTCTGAGTCGACACTTTCAATGAACTGCCCACCACAATCTCAGTCACCAACAGCTCAGACCCCATAGAGAATATGTGAAGTTGGGTTTTTTTGCCCCAGTATGCATAACTTTACATTTGATAACACTGAACCGCATTTGCCATTTTGCTGCCCACTCCCCCAGTTCGGAGAAATCCTTTTGGAGCTTCTCACAATCTGTTGTGGATTTCACTACCCTAAGTCATTTAGTGTCTGTAGCGGATTATAGCCTTTATCTCAGAGCAAGCTCACATGAGGGAAAGAAATGCTGAATCATCCCTGCTGAGCTTTCCTAAGACCCTTCTGTATTTCTGGTAGGTTAAAAAATGGTTGTCGCCACCACCACCCCTCTATTACAGTGCTTGAATCTCCCTGGGCTTGGGGTGGAATTCCCAGGGAAAACTTTCTTTTGCTATTGGAAAAGTACAAAAATCTTCCACATGCAAGCCTGCACATGGTGAGAAAACTAAGAGCTCCTGAGCTCCTGAGGCATGTTTGCACCAGAGGGGGGGAAAGCCCCCTTTCAGCCCTCCTTCTCCATAGTTAAAAATCCACTTGGAGAGACTTGTACAAGAAAAGAACAAACAAAGAAAACAGTTTTATTCAAATGCTACAGACTGGTTCCTTCTGTAGTTTTCTCAGCTTTTAGTTACAGGTAAAAATACTCAGTAAGTTACAAGAATACTCCAAAAAACACCCCATATGAAGTTGGGGTGGCACGCTCTAAAAACCATGGTTACCCAGTTGCAAGGAACAGGTATGTAGGGAAATACAATGGCACAATTAAAACTTACAGAGTCTTTTGCAACACCCTGGCTGGATAGGTGTAGGTCAGTGTTGCTTAGCTTAATTACATTACAGATAAACCATAATTGACCAGTATCAGGGATATATAAAGCACACACAAAAGAAACAGAACATCTAATGCAAAATCTAACTAAACAAACCTTCCCTAGACTAAACTTACCTAAGCCAAAATCCTGGCTTCCTTTGTCTTGAAATCACCAAATCATGGATTCAACCTGCTAGCCTCCTGGCTTCCCAGGACCTGCAGAAGAGACCTTCTCCTGCAGCCAGTTCTCATGGACACATGTTTTCCTCTCGGCACTCCCAGCCTGCTTCTTCTAACAAAGAAGTCTTCTCTTCCTCCCAATGGCTCTCTAGGTCCCACCCACCTGGTATGCTGATTGGCTGAGCTCTGGAGTTCACCAGCCTGTCAGTCAGGACAGGGTTCACTTCCGGTTCACTCTTTAAGGAAGGGATGGCTGATCACTACAGTGTCATCTGCAAAATTGGCCACTTGGCTGCTTATCCCAACTTCTAGATAATTTATAAACAAGTTAAAGAGAATTGATCCCAGTACAGATCCCTGGGGGACCCCACTTCCCTCCATTGTGAAAACTGTCCATTTCTATCTACTTTCTGTTTCCTGTCCTTCAACCAGTTACCGATCCACACATGAACCTGTCCCCTTTTTCCATGACTGCAAAGTTTACTCAAGAGCCTTTGGTGTGGAACTTTGTCAAAAGCTTTCTGGAAGTCCAAGTATATTGTGTCAACTGGATCACCTTTATCCACCTGCCTGCTGACACTCTCAAATAACTCCAAAAGTTTAGTGAGGCAAGACTCGCCCTTGCAGAAGCCATGCTGTTTCTCTTTCAGCAAGACCTTTTCTTCTACTTATGTTTAACAATTTTGTCCTTTAGTATGCTTTTCGTCAATTTACCCAGCACAGAAGTTAAGCTAACTGGCCTGTAGTTTCCCGGATCCCCCTGGATCCCTTTTTGAAAATCAATGTTACCAGGGGTGTAGCTATAATTGAGCGGATGGGTTCAAAGAACCTGGGCCCCCAGCTCCGCCCCTCCCTATTTTCTTCTTTATCTCCCTCACTATGAGGGGCCGCCAGGGAGAGGGGCAAACATGGACCCCCTCTCCCCTAGCTATGCCCCTGGGTGTTACATTGGTTACTTTCCAATCCTCTGGTATTGAGCCTGATCATAGGGATAAATTATGTTTTTGCTAGGAGATCAGCAATTTCACATTTGACTTCCTTCAGAACTCTTGGGTGGATGCCATCATGGCATCCATGGCAGTTGAGAACATCCTCTCTTGTCACCTCAAATTGATCCAGTTCTTCAGCCTCCAAGCATAAGAAGATCTGTTCCAGAGAGGGTATATGGTCAGTCTTCTCTGCTGTGAAGACAGATGCCTAACCCAGGCTGGACTGCCTTTGCCTGGGTTAGGCTGCTCCTGAGAATAGGGTCTTTGTGTTGGATTATGGTGATTTTAAGGCCTGCAACAGAATGGCTTAGGACAGGGATTTCCAGCCTTGGCTCTCCAGATATTGCAGGACTACAACTCCCATTATCCTCAGCCATAATAGTCAAAGGCCACTGTTGTTAGGGATAATGGGAGTTGTAGACCGAGAACATCTGGGGGCCTAAGTTTGGACACTCCTAGCTTAGGGAATTGAAGTGCTGAGCACCTATTCCCTACCTATGACGAACTGCTGATACAGTATATCCATTACCTGGACATTGATATCATCTTCATTACCTGGACCCAAGGAAAGGAGGATATTGAAACTAGTTCTGTACTACTGCAAGCACGTTTGCACTTGCACAACAGTTGTGCCGTGTAATGACACATAGGGCAAGACATGTTTACGCTATGGGAACTTTACAGCGAGGGCTAAACTGGTTGCTGCAGTAAGGACAATACTAAGGGGAGGCAACAAGTTTCTAATGCTAAACGCTAGACGTGTATTGCATGACAATCAGCATTCTCATCCTCATCTGGGGAATCAATAGAATAGGTACCTAATTGTAATGCAAGCAAACCAAATTATTCATGTGGGGGATTTCAATAGACTAAACTTGCTTGCATATCGAACAAACCAGAAAAGCAAGGCATTCAGTAGCACTCATTTAAATGAGTGGAATGAACAGAGAGAATGAAAAGACGTGACTCCTAGCAAGTCTCCTTATTAAACTGACTCCTGAATGTGGCAGCTCTTCATGGGGATGGTTTCTGAGACAGACAGAGGGTTAACTGACACGGGAAACAACAAATCGGGGAAATTGATGGGTTAGAAAAGGAGGAGATAGGCAAAATATTTGAATGCAGTGCAGCTGCATTTTAGGTGAATCAGGTGGCTTAAATCAGCAGCAGCTGCACAGAGTGTGGAAAGTGTGAGGGCAGCCTAGATGTTGTGCAAAGATGAACGTGAGAGGGCTAGGCTTATAGTTTCATTATAACTTGAAGTGAAACATGTATAGCATGCTGGGATCTAAATATATCACAAAAAGCCAAAAAAGGATCCTGTATAAAATAACCAATAGAATGAGGAAGATAGAAATGGCTATATTGTGAAAAATGCTGGCATTTCACAATGCACCATGCCAGAAGCACGGTGCATTGGGAGATATCCTTGCTGCTGGGTGCTCTTGCCATCTGGCTCTTTGGACGCTTGGGCTGCTGACAGCCACATGACCGGGGAGTGGTGTAGAAGGATGCAAGCTACCTTCTATCTCATTAGAAGCCCGGGTACCAAACCCGAGCTATCCCAGTGAAGAGTGCCAGGATCGGCCCTGATCCTGGTGCTTCACATGAGCAGCCCTAACAAGCACAGTTTAAAATACAGGTACAAACTCAAACTTAAAACCAGTCTATTCTGAGAAGATGGATGCATTGATTGTTTTTTTGGCCCAGTTATGTAAGAAATCAAAGAAATCAAATCAAAATTGGTTTTTTGGCCCAATTATGTAAGAAATCAAAGGGTCCCTCCCACCCATACCAGGATTACAAATACCCACCCATTGAGGTGATCACTGCATCAACTTAGTGGGTTCTGGACTATGAAAAACACATGCCACAAATGTCTTGGTCCTTAAAATGCTACAAGACTTTGTGCTTTGTTCAGTTTATTCTGATGCTTATACAACTAACGCAGCAAGGTGTGCATAGAAGCTGCACATTATCTGCATTCTGTAGGAGCCACACTTGCTATGTGCTTATCCGCTCTTTCAGAGAGCCCAAAATAAAACTGCTCCAGAGATGCAAGATTGAGACAAAGTCAGGCAGGATCTATTCTGATGACTGCTTTTCAGCACCACTTTCATGTCCAGGAATGGGAGCTCTTTCCCCTTTGCAACTGCTGGGGACCATCTTTTAGAACTATTCCTGCAGAGAAAGGAAAATGTAAAGAATGAGACCAACCTGTACTGTAAGATACAATTCCATCTATAAAGCTTGAAGAATAATACTAAACATTACAGCACTGGTTTCCATCATTGGCCTGATCCTGACATGTCCCTTGCCAACAAAACTGGCCATCTTCCAATCCCACTGGGTCATAGAGACATAGGACCATTAGTCCATCTAGCTCACTGTTGTCTACCCAGACTGGGAGCGGCTTCTGCAAGGCTGCAGGCAGGAGTCTCTTTCAGCCCTATCTTGGAGATGCCAGGGAAGGAACTTGGAACCTAAATGCTCTTCCCAGAGTGGCCCCATCCCCTGAGGGGAAGATCTCACAGTGTTCACACATGTAGTCTCCCATTCATATGCAACCAGGGCAGACCCTGCTTTAGTTAAGGGGACAAGTCATGCTTGCAGTGCCCAAGTATAGTAGGAGCATATGAAATGAGAGGCCCTAGGCCACTTGGGAGGAATATCATGCTGAAGCTCTTCATGCTAGTGTTGCCTGTCCAAAACTGGGGCACAGTGGTGTGGGGAGGAACATGCCCCAGCCCCTTCCACCATGGCACTGGCCTTCTGATGCCACAGGAGCCATGTTGAAGTGAGTTCTTCCCCAGCGTCTGATCAAACCTGTTTCAGCAGTGAGAACTGTGTGATTTCTCCAACAATACCTTTTGAATGTCCACCATGTTTAATTCACTTGGGTGGCAGTTCCTAGAGGGGAAGAAGCCGGGCCTGCCATGAGAAAGGAAAAGACACTGGCCTGGGCTACATATGCAGGAAGATTGAGTGGCAGAGCCCTGGAAATAGGGTGGGCTGCATCGCTTTAAAATTGGGGGGTGGGACTAGGAAATGACACTTCTGAATGCCCCCCTGTGTATGTAAACACTCTGCAAGCAGAAAACAAACACAGCAAGGAGCAACTTTTCTCAACTACAACTTTTCTCCTTGATCGGCTAGCTTTATTTGCAGGGATTTTCTGAATGTGGGGAAATGCTTTTTTTTTTTAAAAAAAGGCACCCCTACTGATCGTCTGAAGTTGGTACAGTCTGCTCTACCACCTCAGCACCCCACCACCTCACTGCAGAGCATGTTCTCCGTCACTCCCGTTCCCACATTTAGTGTCGCTCTCTGTGGCAAACAAATGTAAATTCATTTTGCTTCATCTGGACTGCCGCAGTCACCTTGCACGGAGAGAGGTCACTGAAAGCTCAGCCAATTTGCCGCCTCTCTTCTATTACCAGTATAGATCTAAAACACACAAACTCAGACTGCTTGCTAGCAGATGCTTTCAGAGCATCCAAACTGCTGGTTAGTTTTTCCACATTGTTCTCTTCTCCTTCATCTGTCTTCTTTTCCACATGAATCGATTTGTTTTCTGGCATTCGAGCTTTCAGCCATTGCACTTGCCTTTTAATTGGATCATAAACACTTTCCAGACAAAGACTGCTTCTTTTCCGTCCTTGTCTATTTAGGGTGGTTCTTATTGCAGGAAGAGCTGTTTAGATGCTACTACATAGAATGCATATTCTTCCCAATCTAGGATATACCCCAATTTCCATCTCCCTCCCTTTCTTCAATATCTTGCCTTGGATCCATTGTTAATTGTAAGCTCCTCGGGGCAGGGGCTCTTGCACTCTGTGAACACTGATGGTGCTAAGTAAAAAAAATAACAAAGTAGGAGGTAATTTCAACAGCATCAGCCTCTAATTTTAATAGCATTCAGCTCTGTGACTTCAGCATTTTGGAAGAGGAGCAGTCCACATTCTAGCGGGAAAATCTGGGGAAACAGAGAAGTTCTCAGAGTTGCTTGGATGCCTCAATGGTGTTTTTAAAAAAACACCAAAACCCCATGGTAGTAACAAGTCCCACCCCTGCACTCTTTAAACCTGCCTCCCATTCTGAAGAGTGAAATGTCTGAAGAGAGAAATATGGTCCTTTTGGAAGAGAGGCTCCCTGCGATCAGAATGCTGGGACAGCTCAGTATTCTCACCATGAGAAGAATCTCTCTACAAGTTCTGTGTTCATCTCTTCAGACTAACATGACAATCATGCCAAAGGGGTTGGTAGGGGCAGTGCTTGCTGGTCTGCTTTTGAGGGCACTGTAACCATATGCAGAAGGCCCCCCCCATTCCATAATGCCTGAACAGAGGGCTTCTGCCTCCATTTCAGCCTTTCTATCACAACCCCCAGCCTGGGTACAGACCCTGAGGAAGCAAGGCCAGCACTGGACTCGGTCACAGGCTCTGACACTGGAGCCTCCTAAAATAGCACCTTCACAGCCCAAGCCCCACAAAGTGGCACCTTCAGAACCTCGGTCTGCTGAGGAACCACCCTCTCCTACACCTCTGCACTCCTTTGTGTCTGCATGCCAGAGCCAGTAATCAGGTGAGGAGGAGGACCGCCAGACTCCAGTCCAGAAGGCTGCCCCTTTAAGGCCTCCACTCTTCTGGCAGGGAGGCGGAGCCAAGGATCAGGTAGCCTGAGCTCAGAACTAGGGAAGAGCCCAAAGCGCTTCCACCATTCTTCGGAGAGGTGCCAAAACGCTTTGGCTCCCTGGCGCCAAAATGCTTCAGTGCAGGGCAAGGGGTTCCCTTAAGAGGAGGTGGGCAAGTCCTACCCTGTCCATCCTCCAAGCCCCCGCTGCCCTGCGCTCCCCCGCTGTGGCACTGCTCAACCAGAAACCACATTGAGCTGAGCTGCATGGGAAGCCCTTTGGACAGACCAGGTTTTGTGCTTTTTATCACAAATGGCACCATTCTCATTGTGGCCTCTAGCTGTGGGTTCATCCAAAGGCAATGCCTGTTTGGTTCTTTGGTCCAGTCCCCCGTTTCTAAAGCAGTCAGAGGCCCGCTTCGGACATGATTACCGTGAGCAGCACTCTTACAACCAGACAAGAGGGGAGGAAGTCCCGCCCGCTTCTGTCACTCACCTCCTCTTGCAGGACACACATGCTTACAAGGGGGAGGGGGTGAAAGAATAGAGGATACACGGACCAGAGAACAAAACATACTGGGTAGTATATATATACTGTGTATATGAGTCTATTCACACACACAACTTCATGAAACACGGATAAATTAAACATATATGATTGATTGAAGTTGCAGCTCATGAAATCACTGGTGAACACACTTATGGTGCCTTCCCCTTCAGGTATATGGAGCTATACGTGTGTTCATCAGGTGGGAGGAGTGTGTGACAGTGGGGCAGACGGACTTCCTCCCCACTTTCCCCTCTGTAAGCATCAGTGCTACGAGTCGTGTCCCATCCCACACATGAGAACCCACAAGTTCTGAGGGGAGAGGCAAGCGGCAGCACCATGGAGAGCTCCGAGAGACAAGTTGACCCCACAGCAGTCAGAGGTCAGCTGAGCCCTTAAAGCAGGGCTGCTCAACTCTGGCCCTCCTGCAGATGTTGGCCTATAAATCCCATCACCCCTGACTATTGGCAACTGTGGCTGGGGATTATGGGGACTGTAGTCCAAAAATAGCTGGAGGGCCAAAGTTGAACATCCCTGCCTTAAAGACTTCTGAGTAGGGATGTGCACCGAAATGCTTCGGTGCCATCCCAAGGGCTGCGAGGGGTTCCCTTAAGAGGAGGCGGGCAGGTCCTACCTACCCATCCTCCAAGCCCCCGCCGCCCTGCACTGCCCCACCACGGCACTGTTCAACCAGAAATACCTCCATGCAGGCAGCAGCTTGTGCCGCACCATGGTGATGGGATGCTTCCCTGGAATCCCTCACGCGGTATCGTCATGTAAATGGTGTCAGTGCATTTACATGCTGATGCCATGCGAGAGATGCTGCCGCTTGCCTCTGTCATGCCCTCAATCTCAGACAGCAAGGAGGAAGGGGAAGCTGTCAACTTTTCAGCCGATGCAGGGGTGTCTGAGCAGAGGCGTAACTAGGGAAAATGGCGCCTGGGGCAAGCACTGAAATGGCACCCCCCGCGCCCCCCCACCCCTCCAACATACTACATTAGGTTTTTCCTCACAAGCGCCCGCCGTCACCAAGCCAGGCCACTGACTGGCCGCCAGGCGCCAGCAAAGCAATGGGGGGGGGCACGGGCGGCGCGGAAGGGACCGCTCGTGAGGGAGGGGGCGCCGACGCGCTCCCTTGACTGCTGCAGCGCTGCTGCACTGAGCAGGAAACATTTGTATTAACAAAAAAAATTTTTTTTGTCATGGTGGCGCCCCCCACGTGACCAGAAAAGATGGTGCCCGGGGCACGTGCCCCCCCTTCCCCCCCTATAGTTACGCCTCTGTGTCTGAGGGGCAGAAACCGGCTTTCAGTTTCCAAGAAATGGCTGAGGCAGATCCAGCTGATGATTCAGAGCAGGCACAAGAACCTGAGACAGCAGAAACCATGACGGACCAATCAGAAGAGGAGCTAGGCAAGCAACCTCCACTGACTCCACAACAGAGGTGTGTTACAAGACGAAGAACACAGCTAGAAACTATCAGGAGGAGTAAACGCCTCTTGCAGAGGGCTGGTAAGCCTTGAATTCCTGCCAGCTGGGAGCTCTCGGCTTGTACTATAAATATACTTCACCACCTTTCTATTCACTGCTGGAAAGCAACATTTGTCAACTTTCATGTCAACAGCTTGCAGCCATGCCCGATAAAGAAGAACTGTTCCGAGCCATATCTTGTTTCTGAAGCTCCGTTTGGTATTGTGAACTTCCCTGCCAGGTGGCCAGATACTGACAGCCTCTCCCCTCAGAACTTGTGGGTTCTCGTGTGGGATGGGACACGACTCGTAGCACTGATGCTTACAGAGGGGAAAGTGGGGAGGAAGTCCATCTGCCCCACTGTCACACACTCCTCCCACCTGATGAACACATGTATAGCTCCATATACCTGAAGGGGAAGGCACCGTAAGCGTGTTCACCAGTGATTTCATGAGCTGCAACTTTGATCACTCAAGGTTGCAGCTCATGGACTCGCTGGTGAATACACTTATGGCTCCTCCCCCTTGTAAGCATGTGTGCCCCGCAAGAGCAGGTGAGTGACAGAGGCGAGCGGGACCTCCTCCCCTCTTGCCTGGTTGTAAGAGTGCTGCTCACGGTAATCATGTCCAAAGAGGGCCTCTGACTGCTTTAGAAACTGGGGACAAGACAAAAGAACCAAGCAGGCATTGCCTTTGGATGAACCCACAGCTAGAGGCCACAATAAGAACGGTTCCGTTTGTGATAAAAGCATAAAACCTGGTCTATCCAAAGGGCTTCTCATGAAGCTCAACTCAATGTGGTTAGGGATGCATCCCCGATATTCTTGGAATTAACTCCTACTGAGTTGCATGGGCTTGGTTCAAGGCAGATGCATTCTCACCAGTCTCCATTTATATGCACTGGCTGGGCTCTTCCAGTAAGTAGCAAGGAAGAGATGGCTGAGTTACTTGAAGAGGTCTGCCGTGTGCTGCTGTTTCCTTTCATATCCAATATAGGGAACTTGAGGACAACATGTACTTTCCACCTGTAGGAACCTCAGTACAGTTTACATAGTCTACTCTGGTCAGGCTCTGATCAAGATGAAAAATAAGTGCTGGAAGTGTTCACACTTCTTTCGCCCCTTCTACCCACCCACTCCTCACTCTTCAACTCTTTCTCTTTGTGTTGTTTGGGGGTTATTTTTAGACCCCCATAGAGCAGATCTTGGAAGTGTTGCATGTCTATGCATACAAATTACTTGCTGATTGAGCAATTATGATTAATCAAATGCAACAACAGTGACAATCTCTGAATTACCCTTTCCTAAAAAGGGCAGGAGGAATGTTTAAGCATGAAAATGAGCAACTCTGGGTTCTATCAGGATTCAGGCCCACACAATTCCTATTCAGACATTATGTTGTGTGTACATACCAGGTCTGCACACACATTTGTGTTCATGTGAATGACTGTGCATGCATTTACTTTAAAAGTCAACCTGGGCGCGGATCCTGTCAAATCCAGGGTACAGCAGAAGTTCCCCTTGCTTGAGCTGGGAAATTTGCAGCGCTGACCCTCCCTCCCTCTGGCCTCGAGTAGCAGAGTATCACCGTCTGCCGATCCTGTATTGGCTGCAGCCACGGTCCAATTGCCCTGACGAGCGTCAGCTGTGTAGGGCCTGTTCCAGCTGCCAGGCTCCAGAAGCCCCCGTGAAAGGATCCAATAGCATTCCAAGAAGCCTTGGAAGTGTTTAGGGTTGGCTCTGTTGATGTCCTGGTGCAAACATGGAATAATGCTGATGTTATGTTAATTTGGTGTTATGTCTCTATCGGGCCATTATTTCCAATTGCTTGCATGTCCTGCGGTGTAACACGAGGGGTGCCAGACCCATCTGAGCTGCTGCAGGGCTGTAATGCACCCAGCAAAACTGTTACACATACAATGAAGTCATTCACACAATCAAAAACTGTGTTCTACCCAGGTTTGGGAGCTGTGTGCACTCCCAATTTTTGGTTGTGTGGAAGCAAGGTTAGAAGAAAACGAGCCGGGTCTCACGACCCGTGAGACCCAGTTTGGGGAAGTGAGCGGGAAGAGTGGGCTAAGCCCGCTCTCCCTGCCCACAAGCAGGGAGGGAGCCCTGGGCGGCCGGATCGGCCGGCTACACGATTGCCGGCTCCAAGACGGAGCTGGCAGGGGCTGGTGAGCTCGGGGGCCGCGTGGCCCCTGGAAGCCCCAGTATGCCCTGTGTGAGCGTGCAGGGCATACTGGGGAGAACCCCAAGCTGCTTTTAAGCCTCCCGGCCAGGAGTCTACTTGCGAGTAGCCACGGCGCGGAGCCGCGCCGCAGCTACTCATGAGCAGATAGCCCAGGTTTGTGGAGCGCTCGCTCTGCAAACCCAGGTTAAGGGGCGGGCTACAGGAGAGGGTTAGCCGCTCCAGAACCACCGGGCTCGGCTGTGAGTCCGGTGGTTCTGATGACCAGCAAAAATCGGGCTAGGCTTTCCTAGCCCGATTTTTGTGATCGTCAGAAGAGCCCCAACATGGGTAGAAGTGATTGTGTGGAAGGAAGGTAGGAGGAAAAGCTATCCAGATTTTCCTCCTACCCTGCTTCCACACAATCACTTCTACCCAGGTTTCCCTCTTACCTTGCTTCCACACAACCAAAAATTGGGAGCACACACAGCTCCCAAACCTGGGTAGAACACAGTTTTTGATTGTGTGAATGACCTCAATGTGTGACCACACAAACATCAGCAGTACTGGCACTGCCTATTGTGTCCTGCAGGGCAATGCTGGTCCATTAGCAAGGACTCACTAGGAGTGAGACATAAATCAGGGTCACCAAGCTGAAGTCAGAAAGCCAAGAGGTCAGGTCTATGTAGGAGTAATGTGAAGCAGGTCCAGTAAGAAGCCAAGGCCAGAGGCCAAGAGGTCAGGTCTACCGGAGGGCAGGGTAAAGCAGGTCCAATAACAAGGCAGGGTCAGAAAGCCTGGTAAAGCCCAAGGAACAGGCTGAGAGCTTGGCAAGAAGGTTGCTTCAGCAAAGTTCTGCTGCAAACAGAGTGCTTTTCAAGGGGAAGTGTGGAGCAAGGGTGTAGTTATCATTGAGAGGATGGGTCCAAAGAACCCGAGGCTCCCAGCTCCAGAGGGGCCCCCAGCTCCACCCCTCCCTATTTTCTTCATTATCTCCTTCACTCCAAGTGGCCACCAGGGAGAGGGGCGAACACGGGTCCCCTCTCCCCTAGCTATGCCCTTGGTGTGGAGCCTGGGCATGCCCCTCGGTCTGTATTGCTGCAGGCTTAAAGTGCCTGTGCCTTATTCTGTCATCATTGGCTGCAGCGGAGCCGAAGCATGGATGCTGAGACTGGCATGGCTTCCGCCTCCTCTTCTGAACTGCAAGAGGAAGATGAGGGCAGTGGGGCATCCTCAGGTCGAACGGGAGGTGCAGGAGATATAGGGTCTTCTGAGTCCTGGAGGGCATCCTCAGGCCACAGAGGGGTTTCAAGGGATATAGGATTCCCTGGGACCTGGAGTGGTGGACCCTCACAGACTGCTTCCACCTATGCATCATTGGACTCTGTCTCAGCATCTGCCTCTGATGAAGAGGAGCCAGACAGGGGCAGGGCCACCATAGAGCAATAGGGTTCAAAGAGCTCGGGCTGCCAATCAAAAGGGCTGCATGAGCCCTCCTTGTGCGTGATGTCATGAGCATAAGGGGCATGGTCCGATTGCCAGAGGGCTCGCCCAAACTTACTACTAAGTATTGTAAACTTAAAGGTAAAGTGTGCCGTCAAGTCAATTTCGACTCCTGTGGTTTGTCTTTTGGTAGAATACAGGAGGGGTTTACCATTGCCTTCTCCCGCACAGCATGAGATGATGCCTTCCAGCATCTTCCTATATCGCTGCTGCCCGATATAGTAGCAGCGGGGATTTGAACCGGCAACCTTCTGCTTGTTAGTCAAGCATTTTCCCTCTGCACCACTTAAGGTGGCTCACTACGAAGTCAATAGGGTTAGAGCCTGAGTCATGCTGCGTGCACAAAAGTCCTGCTTTACCAAGCTGCCATTGAACTAGTTTATAAACTGAAGACACATTTATTCACCCAGGCTTTTCACTAGATGGATGGTTTAAATTTTTAATGTTGGTTTCAAATGATTTTAATGTTAATGAGTTTAATGTTTTAATGATTTTAATTAATTCAACAATTAAAATCATTCAAACATGAAATCAATTAGATCAATTAGATTTAATGTGTTAAAAGATTTTATGTGTTAAAAGATTTTAATTGTAAACCGCCCAGAGACAAAAGTTTTGGGCTGTATAAAAATATGTCAAATACATACATACATACATACATACATACATACATACATACCTACCTACCTACCTACCTACCTACCTACCTACCTACCTTTCTCTCCCTTGCTAGAGAGAGAGGGAGGGGAATAAATGCATAAATAAAAGCTGGAAATGAGCTCTGGAGAATTTGCACAGGCTCTTGGAGTGCGGGCCATGCCCCTTTTGAATGTGACATCATATGCACATGGGCATGGCCTGGGCTCCAGAGAGCACGTCTTAAATTATATAAATTATAAATTATATAAATTATATAAACCTTTATATAATATAGAAGGAAACTGAGCTGGATTCACCTTTCCTGGCAAGCAGAGGTGAACATTACACATCCCTCCTTCTACCTGCCTGCTTTTCTTTATTGATTTAATGAGGAGAGGGGGAACTCCATGATCTTCCTTTTTAGCATTTGCTGATAGTGATATGTAAGGATAAATAGGGACAACAATCAAGCCAACAAGTGCATTAAAAACATTCAGGGAACACTATAAAAGCAAATAATGAAGAATAATCAAACAAAGCAGCAAATCATCCCAGCTGGCAAAAGAAAAAACAATTATGGTGATGCACATATTCTACAGTGTATCACAGGTGGTTCTGGTTGTGAGCCGCCCACAGGCTCCGAGGGAAGCACCGGTGGTCTTGTGCAAGACCAGAAACACTTAAATTAGCACACCTGTGCTTTGAGAGCACTACCTACGCTGGCTTACATGTCCCACAGTGTAACACAAGCAGTGCCAGACAGATTCCCTAAACCCCGGGGCGTAACTATCATAGGGCAAGGGGAGACAGTTGTCTGGGGGCCCACGGCCTTGGGGTGGGGGCAGAGGTGAGTCCCATGACTGACTCCCCCTTTATAATATAATTATAAATTATATAAATTATTTATATAAATTATAAATTATATATATAGAATTTATAAATTATATAAATAATCTATAATTTATAATTTATATGATGTATGTGCCACAATAGAACATCATCCTCAATTATTTTTTATAAGGTTTTGTAAATTGCGGACGATGCAAGTCATTTAATGGTACTAGAGAAAGACATGCTGTTCTGGCAGCTCCAGGTCTTAACACTCTCATCAGTTTCGGAGGATGAATACAACTGAAGGAAGCCTGGGCGGGTGAGCAGCTGGGGGAGTCAGTCATGGGATTTGCCTCTGGGGAGGCCCAAGGCCGTGGGCCCCCAGACAACTGTCTCCCCTTGCCCTATGATAGTTACGCCCCGGGGTTTAGGGAATCTGTCTGGCACTGCTTGTGTTACACTGTGGGACATGTAAGCCAGCGTAGGTAGTGCTCTCAAAGCACAGGTGTGCTAATTTAAGTGTTTCTGGTCTTGCACAAGACCACCGGTGCTTCCCTCGGAGCCTGTGGGCGGCTCACAACCAGAACCACCTGTGATACACTGTAGAATATGTGCATCACCATAATTGTTTTTTCTTTTGCCAGCTGGGATGATTTGCTGCTTTGTTTGATTATTCTTCAATATTTGCTTTTATAGTGTTCCCTGAATGTTTTTAATGCACTTGTTGGCTTGATTGTTGTCCCTATTTATCCCTACATATCACTATCAGCAAATGCTAAAAAGGAAGATCATGGAGTTCCCCCTCTCCTCATTAAATCAATAAAGAAGAGCAGGCAGGTAGAAGGAGGGATGTGTAATGTCCACCTCTGCTTGCCAAGAAAGGTGAATCCAGCTCAGTTTCCTTCTATACATAAGACAAAATAAGCACGCTCTGGATCAGATATCCTTTCAGGGACAAGACTGGTTATTATGAACCTTAATTGGCTGTCAGGCCACCATGAGGACATGGTCTAAAAATAGTTTTTGACTATTGATCCGTCTTCATGATTGATTTATCACAGTAAGTATCTAATGCTTAATGTCCAGTATCAGAAATGGCTGTACTCCAGGTCAGCTGTTGCCCAATTTTTCAGCTTCGATTGATGAAGATTGATGCATATTCTGGTGTTGCTGAACAAATTCTGTTTAGTGCATATCCTTGGAGGTGTTGGTACATGTAATTATAGAGCCTCTATACTCAGGTTGATGGCATGTTTAGATGGTGTGTTGAACTTGGGCCTAAGGCCATGGGTTTAAAATAGCAAAACCATTTGCTTTTCCATAACCCAGAAGCATTTGCAAACTGCAGTGGTGCGGAACGCTGCTGGCAGTTTCTGACAGGAACTCGTTATCTGAAGCATGCTACTCCATTGCTATATGATCTGCATTTGCTCCTATTGTGAAGTGGGCTTGTTCGCGATAGGTGCTGAGGACAGGCCGAGAACCAATGGATTGAATTCCAATGGACTGACATTACAAGGAAGTGGATTCAGGCTAGACATTAGGAGGATCTTCCTAACGATAAGAGCTGTTTGATGGTGAACATGGTGAGAAAAAGGGTATCCCAAAATTGGATACTTTCCAATTCCAATTCTACTTTCCAGACAAGAATGGGACCACCACAATGCAATGCCTTTAATTCCCAGTTCAGAAAGGCTGTCTAGAAGAATATTAGCTCAAATACTGTGCAATGGGTGCAGTACTGTGGAATGTGTGTGCAGTTGTGCAATACACATTACACTTGCACGATAGAGGACCATTATTTCCAATGACCATCTATCACGCAACTCAATTTGCACAATTTTTGCATCTGTACAAAGAGTGCAGTTGCGTAGCTGTGCACATGTTCCATTGCAACATGCCTGGGACACTGTGCAGTATATGAGCTGCTGATGGCATCAAAAGCTGCTGACCAGTCCAGAGGAATTCTGAGGGTTATATCCTCCTTGTCCTTCTCCCACTGCAGTGTAGACATCGGGGGACCAAGCCAGTTTCAGTTCTGCACCTGGGTCTGAAACCAGACTGAACGGAACATAGACAATTAGTTTAATCCAAAAGCTCCTGCAGCTGTCCTGCCAGGCTGCTGCCCGCCCCTTGGAGACCTTGTTAAATCTGAGACTGATTTCTAGTTACAGAGAGGAGAGCTGGTCTTGTGGTAGCAAGCATGACTTGTCCCCATAGCTAAGCAGGGTCTGCCCTGGTTGCATATGAATGGGAGACTAGAAGCGTGAGCACTGGAAGATATTCCCCTCAGGGGATGAAGCTGCTCTGGGAAGAGCAGAAGGTTCCAAGTTCCCTCCCTGGCTTCTCCAAGATAGAGCTGAGAGAGATTCCTGCCTGCAACCTTGGAAAAGCTGCTGCCAGTCTGTGAAGACAATACTAAGCTAGATAAGCCAATGGTCTGACTCACTATATGGCATCTTCCTATGTTCTTTTGACTCTTTGTGCAAAGATTAATGACAACAGCTTGATTATCAGTGGAGATTCAGCAGGCTAACATGTTGGTTGCACTTGGCCATTTGTGATTTGTTCATTGTGCATTGTAATGACAGGCCGGCAAAGCAATAAGCTTGAGCTTGACCCCTGTCAGCTGTGGAGACAGTAATGGACAGATTAACGGCCTTGTAGGATGCACACTCTGCAGACTGCTTCTCCTCTTACAGTTCCATCCACGCCCCCAATTGCATTTTTAAATAGGGTCACTTCTGTAAAGACACTGATCCTCACAAAAACTATAGCCCTATTTGGGCATTATGTTAAACGAGTGTACAGATGTCTGTACACCCATACATGGTTTTTATATGAACCACTGTACCTGTGTTCATGTTAAATATCAATCTGGGTACAGGCCCCTCTCAATGCACGGTACGTCAAGGAAATTCATTGCTGTATCTGTGTTCAAACATAATGTGTGAATAACTGTACCTGTGTACACTGCACACTTGTATGAGTGTTGATCATAATGTGTGAATAGGGCTTATATCAACACTCATACTAGTTGTGGGGAAAAAATTCAGTTCCAAGTCTGGGACTTGGCTAGTATTAATATGCAGAAAGCTTTGCTCTGAGGTTTTCTTTCTGTGCACATCTGAAAAGCATTGATGTTAAAAAAAAGAAGTAGTAGTAGTTCTGGGGACGTATATAAAGAATGGTGGGGGCTAGGGGGCAAGTGGCAAGTGGCACAGACCCTGTGTCCAAAACACACTCGGCAATATCTCTTGGCTTTCATGTCTATTGTCTTCTCTCCCCCTCCCCCCCGCCCAAGTAGGTCCTTTCTGACTTCATATTTTTTTAAAGCACTCATTAAGTCTGAAAGGGCTCTCAGTTGGGTGACGCAGACACTTAAATACCAGAAGCGAGCGCTGGTCTGTCTTGACTTCTAGCTAGCATCCGTCAGAGTGCTGGTAAAGCCATCTCTGGGCTAGCAAGTGGCTGTCATTCCCTGACAGTTTTGGGGGGGCTAAAGACCTGACCTGGAGGGAAGGCCGGTGTGGGGAGTTGCCATGTGGCTGAGAAAGAAACTTCAGTCTTTTCATTCGCAGAATGGTAGGACAGCATGGTGGGATTGTGCTTTCGTGGTGGGAGGTGTTTTCTAGGCTGTGGGGTGTTTCTTCTTTTTCTGTGCAAAAGATCCTACAGAGCAACATAATTCCAGTTCATAACTAAAAAGTTAAACTAGTTTGGTCCAGCTTTTCAGTTGAGGAGTCTCTGGAAGAGTCCCGACACCTCTCCAGTAGCCCAGACCTACTATGACCAAATGCAGTTCTGTATTTGGTGTCGAGAAGTATAAGGGAGAAGGCGTTTATATTAGAGGACTAAAGAGCTTGAGTATGGAGGGTGTTGCATGTTGAGTTTGCCAACATCAAGTAAGAGCCAAAGGCATTGATCAGTTATGAATCGATGGTGGTAGGAATTCCAGAGCTCTTGGGGAGGTAATACCATTGCCAACTCTGAATGTAGTAGGTTAGGGCCAATCAGAGGAGGGCCCAGGAGGGCCATGTGATCCGGGCCTCAAGCTCAAAAGGGGTCTCAGATTTGTTGGGGTCTTTTGTCTTTTTGCAGCTTGTTTTTATGAGCATCCCTATGGCATCAAAATGGGACACATTCTTTCAGCTGAGAGCAGCAAATTTAAGCAAAGAAGAGATGATGTGATTTCATAAAAGACATAATTTTAACTGCTATAGAATTTGTCATATTTTAAGAGTTTAAAATGTCCATAAATAACAATGTTAATAAATAACATTAATAGCAATATATTGGTTCTCATGACACAAGATTAGAGTGTGATGAGTATGTCCTGTCAGATCAGCTGATTATATAAACAAGCCACTACTAGTGCCTGTGGTACTGGTGTCTGATGAAAGGTGGAGAATTTTTATATTTTAGTGTCTTTACCATTTTATAGCTAGTTGACTAAGGAATTATTTAAATACTAGCTGGCCTGGGGGCAGAGCATCTGCACCTCTAGTTCTCCCCGCTCCTTCTCCCCTCCCTCTTGGCTCTCCCCCAATTCTCAGCGTCCCTGGCTGCCACCGCTTTCTCCCTCACCGCCGCTGTTTTCTCTCCCCGTTGCCACCATTTTATTTCCCTCCCTCCGGCCGCTGCCGTATTCTCCCCTGCCGCCATTTTCTTCCCCATCCTCCACCACCATTCCCCCCTCCTCCTGCATGCCTGTCTGCTACTGTTTTCATCTCCCCCTCCCGGCAGCTTGCTCGCAAACTCTCACGAGAGCTGCCACGCATGGGATTAGTGACGGGTACATCTTAGAGAATTATATATAGAGATTTTCATTATTAGGAGCCTCGAGAGCTAGAAGTGGCTCAGGCCTCTCTGGACCTCTGAAAGGGCCTGGGTATAATCATAGTGTGTATTTCAAAACACACACACACACACATACACACACACTCACTTTCTGTTTGTAGCAAATATGTTAATTTCAATGGGAAGTCAGTGGGTATATATACATTATCCTCTGATTTTTCAGTAGGTATTTTACAATATTGGACAATTGATAACACTTAGAAAACTTTTAAAATGGACTTCATTCATTGATTCAACTGATTAGAAAAGATTCCTTGAAGAGGTAAAACAGACACAAACAGCTGAATGTGGAATATAAATGTCAGGTTTTAAAGACAAATTTCAAAACAGGGATCTGAATGGCAAAATCTGAAAATGAAGACATTTGATTTCAACTCATTCCATGGCTTCCTTGTCTATTACCTACAAAAGCATCTAATCTATACATGGGAGAAAAAATATTGTTTAATCCAGTTTTCCGCCATCTGCATCCTCAGCATTTGGAGAGGCAGATCAAGGTTTCCACCAAGTCCAAAACTTTGGCTGGGGAGCTCATTGGCCATCCATGGGCCTTGGGCAGTGGAGTCATTTTGCTGGATGTCATCATCCTGAGCTTATTCACATGGGCACTCAGCCCAGAGGAGCGGTGGTTCTTTCAGCTCATGCTAACATCAAGCTCCATCAGCATTTGCATGGCAGTTGTGTGTGTGCTGAGCTCGGCTCAGATGGACTTTTGGTCTATGACATGCCAAAGTCTAAGGCAGGCTGCAGTGGCATTGTCCAGGTGAGGGATGGTGCCATGATCATGGATCTGGGACCTCTCCAATTGTAGGACAAGGCAGACAGTTCAGGGGGTGAGCCAAGATGAGAAGACCCTGCGACCTCAGATGCCCCCATGCCACTGGGACTCATTACGCCAGGAATATAAGGAGAACCTGAGTTAGCTTTCCCATCATGATATGAGAACCTAATCAGCCCAAGTAGACGTCCTCCAGTGCTGCTCGTGCCGGTACTTAAAAAAAAAATTAGGCAAGGCCCCTTTAAAGAAGAGAGAGTAGGGCCAATTCGGAGTAGGGCAGCATCCATATAAATTGGCAAAGCAACTTGCACTCCAAGTAGCTGCTGGAGCAATATCTGTCTCATGAACATAAGAACATAAGAACAGCCCTGCTGGATCAGGCCCAAGGCCCATCTAGTCCAGCATCCTGTTTCACACAGTGGCCCACCAAATGCTGCTGGAAGCCACAGGCAGGAGTTGAGGGCATGCCCTCTCTCCTGCTGTTACTCCCCTGCAACTGGTACTCAGAGGCATTCTGTCTTTGAGGCTGGAGGTGGCCCACAGCCCTCCGACTAGTAGCCATTGATAGACCTCTCCTCCATGAAGTTATTCAAACGCTTCTTAAAGCCATCCAGGTTGTTGGCTGTCACCACATCTTGTGGCAGAGAATTCCAGAAGTGGATTATGTGTTGTGTGAAAAATTACTTCCGTATGTTGGTCCTAGATTTCCCGGCAATCAATTTCATGAGATGACACCTGGTTCTAGCGTTACGTGAGAGGGTACATGCCTCTTGTACCCAGCTCTCATTATGTTCCTGCTCAGGGCAATCTGAAATCCTTGGAGCTGTTCAAGGTCTGCTTCCTTCCTAAATCTTTGCCCTGGTGAATACCCCAGCTTGGCACAGGACAGCTGGGTACCAGGTGAGACAGACAAAGCAGAGGGTCAAAGGCAGAAGATTCAGCCAGAGCTGGGCTGGCTGTCGGGTACTGGAAAAGACAAAGCAAGGGAAGGCAGAAATGAGTCCGTACTGCTAGCCAGCAAAGGATGACAAAAAGCAAGTCTGTGCTCAGACAAGTTGCTCAGAGTGTTGGTCTGGCTTGGAGGCAGGAGTTTTATAGGGTCTGATGTGCCAAGGAGTCAGATGATGAACACATTCAGTCTAGGGCTTCATGCTGATTAAAGGACATGGTTGCCTCTTATTTATTTATTTATTTATTTATTTATTTATTTATTTATTTATTTATTTATTAAATGTGTACACCACCCCACATTTTTTAGGAATCTGAGAAAGCTTGGGCAAAAAGATGGGTTTTCAGGTGTTTTTTGAAAATTGCCAGAGATGGGGAGGATCGTATCTCAGCAGGGAGCACATTCCACAATCTCGGGGCAGTGACCGAGAAGGCCCGTCTCTGTGTAGCCACCAAACGAGCTGGCGGGAACTGAAGATGGACCTCCTCAGATGACCTCAATGGGCGGCGGGGCTTATAGTGAAGAAGATGCTCTCTTAGATACCCAGGACCTAAGCCATTTAGGGCTTTATAAATTATAACTAGCACTTTGTATTTTGTCTGGAAACCTATTGGCAGCCAGTGTAGCTCCATCAGTAAAGGCGTAACATGGTCTCTCCGGGATGACCCAGAGACCAATCTGGCTGCCGCATTCTGAACCAACTGAAGTTTTCGGACTATGTACAAAGGCAGCCCCACGTAGAGCGCATTACAGAAGTCAAGTCTGGAGGTTACCAACAGGTGTACCACAGTTTTGAGGTCATTGATCTCGAGAAATGGGTGCAGCTGGCGTATCAGCCAGAGCTGATAGAAAGGACCCCTGGCCACCGCCTCAACCTGAGAAACCATAAAGGTTTAATTGGGGAGGATTGCTGGTCTTGCAACAGTGAGCCTGAATTGTCTCTTTTCTTAAGCAGGGCCAACCCTAGTTCACATTTGGATGGGTGACTACATGTGAGTACTGTCTGCTATAAGGTATTCCCTTTAGGGGATGGGTCCATAGCTCAGTGGAAGAGCATCTGCTTTGTGTGCAGAAGATGCCAGGCTCAACCCCTTGTATCTCCAGGTAGGGTTGGATGAGACTTCTGCCTGAAACCTTGGATTGCCACTGCCTGGCAGTGTAGACAATCCTGAGATGGGTGGACGAAGGGTCGGACTCAATATATGGCAGCGTCCAATGTTCCTAATCTGCCTGGCTTACGGAAGGGCAAAGGCATGGGTGGCAGAGAAGGAAAGGAATGGAAGACTGGCTGCAAAGTTTTGTTCAAGACCTTTAGCTTTGAGAGAAGCATGCAAGTCCTGGATGGGACATGTCATTGCATGTTGTTGCCATATTGTTTATGTTGTACACATGCATGCATGCACAGTAATATGAGAAAATATGGTGAAAGAGAGATGGACACTGCCCATGGGAAGGAGCAGAGGCTGGGTGGGCCACCAGAGGGCCCTGTAGAGCCAACCTGCTGTCGGCCAAGAAACATCTAAATTTTTCAGAACGCATGACTTAATCTGTCTGAGGTTGCACATCCATTGTACTCTTTCACATTCGCCCTTTCTGTGAAGGGCTTTCCTCTTATCAGTTCCAAGGCTTGAATTTCCTCTTACTGTTTCCTTTCTTATTGTGCTTATATATGTGCTTGGGTTGACATTAGATGCCCGATTTTGCCATTGTCTTGGGGGCCTTTTTCCCCTGGGCAATGGCAAATACAGGTAACCCTATCTCTCTGCTCTTGTTTCAGAGAGTCCAGCTGTGATTGATCATCCTATTAATCCCTTTAGATGATACTGCTGATTAGTTTTAAATAACAGCTCAAGGGGCTTGACTTCTTGGTGTTCGTGTGGTGTGAAAAAAAATACCAGTCCTTTAGCTTTTCTTCCATGATTGATTCTCTGAGTCCTGTAACGTGCAGCAAGAAGGATTTCACAACCTGTACATGAAGGAAAGAGGCAGGAGGGCCCAGGCTACCCCAGGTCAGGGGGAAATATGACACAATTGTGAAAAATGTTCTGAAGAACCAATGAGGACTTGCAAGAAGACCTGCATATGCATGCAGAAGGTCCCAAGTTCCCTCTCTGGCAGCATCTCCAAGATAGGGCTGAGAGAGAGATACCTGCCTGCAACTTTGGAGAAGCTGCTGCCAGTCTGTACAGAGTAGACTATACTGAGCTAGATGGACCAAGGGTCTGTCTCGGTAAAAGGCAGAGTTTGGAAGCCGATGCAACAGCCTGTTTTGAGCAAGCTGAAGAATTTGGAGCAGGTGGGGGGAATAGGTGAGTGTGACCTATAAACTCTCTCTTTTAGTACTGAATCCTGGGCAGGCAAGTAGTACAGCCCTGCCCCTCTCCTTCATGTAAAGGTAAAGTGTGCCGTCAAGTCGGTTTTGACTCCTGGCTCCCACAGAGCCCTGTGGTTTTCTTTTGGTAGAATACAGGAGGGGTTTACCATTGCCTCCTCCCACGCAGTATGAGATGATGCCTTCCAGCATCTTCCTCTATTGCTGCTGCCCGATATAATAGCAGCGGGGATTCAAACCTGCAACCTTCTGCTTGTTAGTCAAGCATTTCCCTGCTACGCCATTAGGTACAGATTGTTAAATCCTACCTGCTCCATGATACAGGATTCAGAGGGACGCTAAAGGGCTGGGGGGTTTTCCCCACCACAAACACCCCCTTTCCATTCCCCCTTCAAAATTCCCCCCTTTCCCCCAACCTCTCCCCTGAAATTTTGGAAAAAATTCCAGGAATCTCCCCCCTCCCCCATTTTCCCAGTTTCTCCCCAGGCCTCCATATATCTGGGGATAGAGACAAGCCTGCTATTCCCAGCATCCCTAGCAGGAAACAGATGTTCTTTCTGCAGGAGAGCTTTAGAATTTGTTTGTACATTTTAAGCTAAATAATAAAGTCCTCCTTGTACAGTTCATAATTTCGAACAGAGTATATTAATTAACAGCTAAACGTCAAAGGAATACATTACAATAATTGGGAGCAGAAAAAGTTCATAATTATTATTTATATTTGCCACCACACTGGTGCATTTTCAGTGCTGTTATAGAGAGTTCACCACCATTTTGCTCCTACTGACAGTACATGATATTTAAGTAAAGCGGGACTCCAAGCACAAGCTGGCCTCAATTTCTTTCTGCCCTGGAGCCAAGGTTACAGTGATGGCAGAGCAGATAGAAAATGGGGCCTCAAGGTTCTCTGAGCCTCCTACCCCGTCACCCTGCATTTGTTTGATCTGTGCTGCAGAACTTGCACCGATTTCCCACAGTGCCTCTGAGCAAAGAATCCAGGGAAAGGGAACTGTACCGTGATTATCGGACAGAGACAGACAGCAGATCTTCAGTACCGCCTTGGGTTCTGGAGGAGACGTGATGGGCGGGATGACAGCTATTTGTATGAAAGGGAGGGGTGTGTGTGTGTGTTAGAGAGAGAGAGAGAGAGAGCATCACAGAGTCATAAGCTGCAGTTAGTGCAAAATGCAGCAGCTAGGATTTTATCTAGAGCAGCCTGCTGGGATCACATCACACCCATCTTGAAAGAGCTGCACTAGCTACCAATTTGTTTCCGGGTCCAATTCAAGGTGCTGGTTTCGAACTTTAAATCCCTTAATAGTTTGGGCCCTGAATACTACCTGCTCCCAAAGGTTGTTGCCCACTTGACAAGGTCATCTGGGGGCGGGGCAGGGCGGGGCTCTGCTCCAGGTGCTGACAATGAGAGAGGCTCGGCTGTCATGCACACAGGACAGGGCCTTCTCAGTCATTGCCAGCAGACTCTGGAATGTTCTCCCGGAGGCCGTCCGCTCCTCAGTCTCCATCTCAGTTTTTAGAAAGCGTGTGAAATCTTGGCTTTTTACCCAGGCTTTTATATGATTGTTCCTATTGCTGCTGCTTTGTATCTTTTATGGTTATATTGTGCTTGTTTTTAATCTTTTAATCGGATCTGTATTTTAATATTATAGCTGATATTTAAATTGTGTAATTTTTGTAGTTAACATAAGAACATAAGATCAGCCCTGCTGGATCAGGCACAGGCCCATCTAGTCCAGAATCCTGTTTCATACAGTGGCCCACCAGATGCCTCTGAGAAACCCATCCACAGGAGATAAGGGCATGCCCTCTCTCCTGCAGTTGCTCCCCAGCAACTGGTATTGAGAGGCATCGTGCCTCTGAGGCTTGAGGTGGCCCACAGCCATCAGACTAGTAGCCATTGATTGACTTGGCCACCATGAATCTGTCTAAGCCCCTTTTAAAGCCGTCCAAGCTGGTGGCCATCACCACATCCCATGGCAAAGGATTCCATAGATTAATTATGCATGGTGTGAAAAAGTACTTCCTCTTGTCTGTCCTAAATTTCCCAACCTTCAGCTTGATGGGGTGACCCCTGGTTTTAGTGTTGCGAGATAGGGAGAAAAAATTATCTCTATCCACTATCTCCACTCTATGCATAATTTTATACACTTCGATCATGTCTCCCCTTAGTCACCTATTTTCCAAGGTAAAGAGCCTCAGATGCTGTAGTCTAGCTTCATAAGGAAGATGTTCCAGGCCCCTGATCATTTTGGTTGCCCTCTTCTGCACCTTTTCCAGTTCTACAATATCTTAAGATACAGTGACCAAAGCTGTACACAGTATTCCAGATGTGGTTGCACCATAGATTTGAATAAGGCTTTATAATATTAATATTTTTATTTTCAATCCCCTTCTTAAATGATTCATAGAATAGAATTAGCCTTTTTCTCAGCTGCCATGCACTGAGACAATACTTTCAATGAGCTGTCCACCATGACCCCAAGATCTTTCTCCTGGTCAGTCACCAACAACTCAGATCCCATCAGTGTACAGGTGAAACTCAGAAAATTAGAATATCGTGCAAAAGTCCATTAATTTCAGTAATGCAAATTAAAAGGTGAAACTGATATATGAGACAGACGCATTACATGCAAAGCGAGATAAGTCAAGCCTTAATTTGTTATAATTGTGATGATCATGGCATACAGCTCATGAAAACCCCAAATCCGCAATCCCAGTAAATTAGAATATTACATGGAACCAAGAAGACAAGGATTGTAGAATAGAACAATATCGGACCTCCGAAAAGTATACAGTGTACTGTGCTTGATTGACCAGCAAACTCGCCTTACCTGACCCCATAGAGAATCTATGGGGCATTGCCAAGAGAAGGATGAGAGACATGAGACCAAACAATGCAGAAGAGCTGAAGGCCGCTAATGAAGCATCCTGGTCTTCCATAACACCTCATCAGTGCCACAGGCTGATAGCATCCATGCCACGCCACATTGAGGCAGTAATTGCTGCAAAAGGGGCCCAAACCAAGTACTGAATACATATGCATGCTTATACTTTTCAGAGGTCTGATATTGTTCTATTCTACAATCCTTGTCTTCTTGGTTCGGCATGTAGATGATTCTAATTTTCTGGGATTGTGGTATTTGGGGTCATGAGCGTCAATTTAGAGGCTTGACTTATCTCGCTTTCGAGTAATGCGTCTGGTCTTGCGTTGTCACATTTATCAGTTTCGACCTTTTAGATTTGCATTACTGAAATTAATGGACTTTTGCCGAGGGGGGGGGGGCGGGGGAAAATCACGAGGGATGTTTCACCTGTATATGTGAAGCTGGTGTTTTTTGCCCCAATGTGCATCACTTTACACTTGTTTACATTGAACCGCATTTGCTATTTTGTCACCCACTCCTCAAGTTTGGAGAGATCTTCTTGGAGTTCCCACAATCCGTTATGTATTTCACTACCCTAAATAGTTTAGTATAATCTGAAAACTTGGCCACTTTGCTGGTCACCTCAACTTCTAGATCATTTATGAACAAGTTAAAGAGGACTGGTTCCAGTACCAATCCCTGGGGGTCCCCACTTGCTCCCTCCCTCCATTGTGAAAACTATCCATTTATTCCTACTCTCTGTTTAGGAAACACAGGAACATAGGAAACTGCCATATACTGAGTCAGACCATTGGTCTATCTAGCTCAGTATTGTCTACACAGACTGGCAGCGGCTTCGCCAAGGTTGCAGGCAGGAATCTCTCTCAGACCTATCTTGGAGAAGCCAGGGAGGGAACTTGGAACCTAGATGTTCTTCCCAGAGCGGCTCCATCCCCTGAGGGGAATCTCTTACACTGCTCACACATGTGGTCTCCCATTCATATGCAACCAGGGCAGACCCTGCTTAGCTATGGGGACAAGTCATGCTTGCTTCCACAAGACCAGCTCTCCTCTCCAAGAAACAGAGGAGGGGAGTTTCCTGTCCTTCAACCAGTTACCAATCCACACATGAACCTGTCCCCTTATTCCATGATGGCTAAGTTTACTCAAGAGACCAAGATTCCATCATCTGTGATGAAATGCCACCCTGTCTCAAGATGTCCAGAGTATTTCCAGGCTTCTGAAAATAAATATAGTGGAATTAATGCCCAGGTGTTTTGCTCCTGATCACAGTCTCTGGCTTCTCTGGAAGAGACTTGACAGTCATGTTTCTTTCAAGAAAAGTGATTTCCCCACCTTCCTTACAAGCAATGAAAGAGGTTTCACCTCACTGGAAGTTCCCACCCTTGGCCCACTGGCCCACCCTTGCCTCTGGGTTCTTGAGCAATTACACGGTCCCTACTTCATTTTGCTGGCTGGTTTCCTAATGAGTGAATACCTCTGCAAAGTGTGAAGATCTTTGAGTCATCTCCAGCTGAGGGAGTGTAGACTGTAGCGTGCAGCTGTTTTGTCTTAGAAGGTCCTTTACCTTTTGTGACTTAGTTTTAGGCAGGAGTGGCCCAAATGGTCAAGGCGATAAATAAGCCACAGGGGTGGCTGGTTTATCTTCTCCTCTCCCCACCCTTGTCGCCTCATTCTGCCTAGTTTTGCCCACTGCTGTCTTATACCCAGGAGAGTAGGCTGTTTTTTGTCTGGTAAGGGAAGCACATTGACCTCAGGAGCATGGGCTTGGATATTCACTCAGGAGGGGAAGCAGGCAAAAAACCCAGCCCACACACCTGGGGTTAATACGGCGGTGGGTGAAACTAGGCAAAGCAAGGAGTGGGGAGAGGAAAGTGGGAACAAGCCCCAGCTGCCACTTGTTTACTACCTCCCTGCCCTCCTGCATGGGCCGTTCCTGGTTTTAGGGATTCTTTCCCTTCTTCTCTCTGCTAGGGTTGAACCTCCGAACTGGTTCAAACGGCAGGTGGTTTCGCTGGTTCGACAGCGGGGGGCGCAGCTTTAAGGGTGGGGGAGGATGCACTTACCCCCTGCCTCCGCGTTTACCCCACTGGCCCTCGGTTTTCGAAACATCCATTGGGACGTTTTATCACCATTCGTGAGTGTGACATTCGCGCACGTTGCTCGCAGGCGTGTCCGCTGCTTCCAGGTACATCCAGAAAACTTAGCAAACAGGGCAGCAGGGAGGTATGCTGCCATTCCGATGGATGTTTAGAAAACCGAGCACCGGTGGGGGAAACATGGTGGTGGTGGTGGAGAGAGCATCCTCCCCCACTCTTAAAGCTGCACACCCCCGCCATCGAACTAGCCCCCGCTGGTTCCGTGCACATCCCTACTCTCTGCTTGAGTACTATGTTTGTTGTAGAGATGTCCTGTAGGGGGATAATGGTAGAAAGGTGGCACCCTCTACATGGGGATACCTTCCTTCATATTAGCTGGTGTGTGTGTGTGTGTGTGTGTGTGTGTGTGTGTGTGTTCAAAAGCCTCTCATTTAGTGCTTAATTTTTTTAAAAAAAGAGCTTTCAGGGCTCAGGCCTGTCTAGAAACACCACTCTTAGATCTGGAAGCTAGGGAAGTGCAGAACCAGTTCTATTCGAACCTAGTTCAAATAGAACCACCCCGGTTCAGCCGGTTCGGACTTGGACGAGGCCACTCAAAAGGGGTGCCAGTCTGAGTTTGAGCCGAACCAGCTCCAGATCTAACGGAAGTAGTTTGGCTGTCTGAGGAGGCATACATGTAAAGGGAAATCTGGTAAGGATTCCCCTTTGCAAGCAAAGCAGGGTACCTTTCCTGCCTTAAAAAACCTCCTAATGGGGACAGTGCAAGGGCACAGCAGCGGTGTGACATCCAGACCAGCTCCAGCACAGCTTGGTTCCGGCCTCTATGCATGTGTGGAGGGCATTTGTATGCGAATACAAATGTGTGTCTCACAAATTGGCACTGAGGCCGGAATGGGGCCATGCTGGACTGCTGGACGCGGTCTGGAGGAGCTGCGCCACCACCAAGGTGCCCTCTTGCTGCCCCCATTAGGAGTTTTTAAAAAGAAAGGTAGGGCTCCTCCCTTTGCTTATAAAGGGGAATCCTCACTGCATTCCCCTTTTCAAGCATGTCCCCTCAAGTTGAATCAAACCAGTTCCAAACTGGTTCAGTCTGGTTTGACCCTCGGACTGAACCAGGGGCCAGTTCGACTCAAACTGGCTTGCGGGCTGGCATTCCGGTTCAAATTTGACTTGCATTCGAACCAAGCTGCCAGAATCAGTTCCATGCACACCCCTCCTACTGGAAGCCCTTCTTCCGGGACACGGATGTGTACAGACTCTGTATTGAGTAGCAAGGGCTCAAAATTGCACTGACTAGAGCTGTGTAAAGCATCCTGGCTTGGCTTTGGGGATTGCCTTGGTGCTTTATGGGCAGCCTGATTCAATTTGGGACTTTTGGGGGTTGGGGGGGGTTCCAGTTTGCTTTGGCCCAATTCAAAGCCGTTGCTTTGATCGTGGACTGAAACTTCACCTTACCCCACCAGGCCCATGACAGGGGCGCTCCTAGGTAATTTTAATGCCCAGATATGAGGGGCTTTGGAGCCCCCCCATGAGTTAAAATTAAAAGTCCCCCCCAAGTTATACCTGCTGCAATCCACACCGAAAAGTCTGGAGGGGCTTCTGTCTGCCGCCCCCCATCCTGCTGCTGCCCCACTCCCACTTCAAAAATTCAAGCCGCATCATGTGCACAGTGGGGGTGAGCCGAGCAGGCCTCCCCCCTGTGGACCTGGTGGTGCTGGTGGGTGGAGCGGGACTCGGGAGCAGCTGCTGGCCTGGACCTCTTGGCCCAGCAGCCCTTGAGAACTGCGAGAAGCTTCTTTGCAGTTCTTGGAAGCTCCGGCATGCCGTTCCTTGCGAGAACTGCGAGGAAGCTCCTCACAATTCTCAAGGGCTGCTGGGCCAAGAGGTTGAGCCCAGTGGCTGCTCCGAAGTCCCGTTCCGCCTGCGGTGGAGTGGTGTGCCCACAGCTCCTCTGCTAGCAGCAGCGTGGCCCATTCATCCCCACTGAGCCCCCCCAGCCCCCATCCACACACTACTGCGGTGGTGGCCTACGGAGATCTGGCCAGCACAGAGGGAAGCATTCGGAGTCTGTCCCCCCCAGTGGCAGAGGACCGGGCCAGATCCCTGTGGCCCAGTCCTAAGAGCACCTTTGCCCTTGAAAATACTTACTGGACTGGGAAGGGGGCAGGAGAGAGGCTGAAAGTAGTTCATCTTTCTCCCAGCAGTGGCAGCTTGCATTAAAATGACTTCCAGCAGGGTTTCCCCTGCAGCCCTGGGAATGGTGTGGGTGTTTGGCCACATTCGCATGGAACTGTGTGTCCACTGGAGTTCCGCTCACCCGTTGTTCTGCTCAATCCCCCCACCCCACCCCGTTCTCATTTGGACATAACAGACAGGAGGCTCTTTGCAGTCAGCAAGATTGCAGAGAGGAGGGGGAACTGGCTGCGTGGGTTTCTATTTTGACTGAAGGACAGCCCCGGCAGCCAATCACAGCAGAGCAAGGGAGGAGCTTCCTCCCTCAGTTCCAGTTGGAGCACAGTGGGACTGGTTTGCAGTGTTTGGGCATAACACTGCCAGATTGAAACCTCAGGTAGAAGCGGCAAAACCTGCTACTAAACTGAAGGTTCAAATTGGAGTTTCAGGGCGGGGGGAACCTCTGATTGCTTTTGGGTCCAAACCGCAGTTGCAGGCGTTCGGATTTACAGAAATTTCAGTCTCACGGCCCTTTTACTCCTGTTTCCTGTTACGTGTGAATGGGGCCTTTGTTGGAACTGTAGTCTTTCCTGTGACTGCGGTCATGCATTCCCAGGACCACAACCCCAGGAAAGACTACAGTTCCAACAAGCACCTGCACAATTCCCAGGATTGCAGGGGGGAAACCCTGCCAGTAGATGTTTTAAATTGCAAGCTATCACTGCAATCACCACTGATCTCTCAGTGCTGAAAGATCAAGTACCTGCAGCCTGGCTCCTGCCCCTGCCCAGTCTAGTATGTAACTTCAGGGGTCAGGAGAGTGGTGGGGGGGGTGTAGGTCAAAGCAGATCTTTAGTGGCCTGCCCATACCACCCTGATCTGATTCAATTTGGGGCAAATTTGGCTTGAATCGGACAGTAGTTCAGTTCAGAGCGAATCGGGCTGAATCAGAATAGATAGTTGAAGCTTCAGTTTTAGTGTTTACCAGCTTCTGGGGAGTACATAACCTTCTCTTTCTGCCACCGTCCAAGCTAGAGGGACTGGCAGATGTGCTACACAGCATCAGGAGGACGGAGCAAGAGCAGTTCTGTCCTTGCCAGAATCCAAGAAACTAACCGCCCGTTGAGGTCGCTTGAGGAGGTCTGTCTCCAGTTGCCGCCAACTCGTTTGGTGGCTACACAGAGACGGGCCTTCTTGGTCGCTGCCCCGAGATTGTGGAATGCGCTCCCTGCTGAGATACGATCCTCCCTATCTCTGGCATTTTTCAAAAAACACCTGAAAACACATCTCTTCACCCAAGCTTTCTCAGCTTTTAAAAACTTGTTTTTAAATTCTTCTGATTATTTAATTGTTGTTTCACGATGTTTTTAATTGTTAATTATTTTTTATGCTTTATAATTTTTGTTTTAATTATTAATTGATTTTAATGGTGTTTTAATGTAAACCGCCCTGAGCCTTTCGGAAGGGCAGTATCAAAGTTTTAATAATAAATAAATAAATAATAAAATAAATATTTAGAAGCTGCTTGTGAGAGCTGCACAAGCCTTGGGGACATATTTTTGGGTGGCACAGAGGGCTTCTTGGGGAAGAGTACGGCATGAAAATAAAAGGCCACTTTCCCGCTGCACCAGTGCAGTTAACTGGGAAGCTGATCCCTCGCAGAGCTGGCTTTTTCTGCTCTTTATGTCAGCCGATATGAACTCTGTGTCCCAACCCAGTTTGACCCCATCTCTGTCAATCTGGCCTAGCTCACGGCTGTTGTTGTGAGGCTGAAATGTGAAAAAAAATGTGTATACTGCCCTGAGCTCTGGAGAAGAATGAGAGTCATATGTATGTGTGTGTGTGTGTGTGTGTGTGTTTGTATCTATATCTATATCTATATCTATATCTATATCTATATCTATATCTATATCTATATCTATATCTATATCTATCTTTATGGTGTTGCAAAGTCCTTCTCCCCCACTACCCCATAGTCTCTGGGAGAGCTGACAACTGAGAAGAAAAGGATTTCGACTGGAGAAAGCACCCCTCAATACAGTTTCCATGCTGTCTTTAGCAGATTTCCTCAATTTGTTTGTTTCTTTGCTTTCTGCGTTTGGACTTGGGCTACAGTAGAATGAATACATAGGCAGCCAGTATTATTGTATTGCCCTCTTCTGGACAGAACTGAACACACACAGAATTCTCTGGAGGCTCTTGGGAAAAGGCTCTACAGCAGGGTTTCTTAACCTTAGGCCCCCAGATGTTGTTGGACTCAATGGCCAGAATCCCCAGACATGGACTTTGTTGCTGAGGATTCTGGGAGTTGTAGTCCAACAACATCTGGGGGCCCAAGGTTAAGAAACCCTGCTCTACAGCATTCTAAGTGAAAACCAACTGAGGTGTGGACTTCCCCAAACAGATCACAGTTTGCTTGAGAAGCTGCTTCTCCGGTTTCTCATGGTCATGAAAAGGGCATAATGCAGGTTCACAGCTTGACCATTAATTGTCATCTGTGGGCCTGATCCTATGCATGCTTACACAGAATCCCCACTGGGTTGAGTATGACTTGCTCCCTCTAAATCAGGGGTTCTCCATCGTGGGTCCACAGATATTGCTGGACTGCCGCTCCCATTATCCCCAGCCACAATGGCCTTCAGGAATTTGACTAGAAGAAGAGAGCTGGTCTTGTGGTAGCAAGCATGAATTGTCCTCTTTGCTAAGAAGGGTCCACTCTGGTTCTCATTTGAATGGGAGACTACATGTGTGAGCATTTTAAGATATTTCACTTAGGGCAGGCCTGCTCAACTTAGGCCCCACAGCTGTGTTTGAACTACAACTCCCATAATCCCCAGCCAAAGCGGCCAATAGCCGGGGATTATGGGAACTGTAGGCCAATGTCAGCAGGAGGGTCAAAGTTGAGCAGCCCTGCCTCAGGGGATGAAGCGGCTCTGGGAAGAGCACTTGCATGCGTGCATGCAGAAGATTCCAAGTTCCCTCCCTGGCATCTCCAAGATAGGGCTGAGATAGACTCCTGCCTGCAACCTTGGAGAAGGCACTGCCAGTCTGGGTAGACAATACTGAGCTAGATGGACCTGAGTATGGTCTGGCTCAGTATATGGCAGCTTCCTATGTTCCTAGAACATCTCCAGAGTCCCTTCCAGCTCTAAAATACTATGATTCTCTGGTCGTTTCCCACATTACCTCTAGGGATATGCACACCACCTTCCCATATGAGCTGCAGTTGTGAGTTGCAGCTGTATTGTGAATCAGGGTGACCTCTTTCTATAGCTGTGTAGAAATAAGAAATTTCCAGCTGGGACCCAGACAATAGTTATTGCCCCAAAGCTCAAGCTAGTCTGGAAGACTAGTCTGGTCACTGCTCATGGTGGGTGCATTCGTTTCACTTTTGCCTTTGGTAAACAGGCATTGTAGGTTTTGGAATCATTATTGCTACCTGCAATACCTGTTTGACCAGAGGCAAGAAAAGCGATGTGTTTGTACAACATGGGAAACGCATTCAAGTCAACATTTAAATGCTCCTGTCCCGTCTCCAGCCTCTGGGTCAACCTACACATGACCTTAAATATGTGACTGCCAATCCTGGTCAGGATGCTGGTGCCCAGTTAGAGGCTGGGGCGGCCCTTTCGTGAGCCAGGGTGAGGCAGTAGCCTCAGGCAGCAGATCAGTGGGGTGCTAGCAGGGTGTCATATGCCCCCCACCCCATTGGTCCAACTCTTTGGGACCAAACGGATCTGTGTAAGCTACACAAGGAGCATCTCTCTTCTTCACACTTTTTGCAAAGCTTGCAGGGAGCAAATGGAGAGAAGAAAAGGCTACTGGCAGTCTTTCCCTCCTTCTTGCTGCCTACTGGACTTTCAAAACT
Organism: Hemicordylus capensis; assembly: GCF_027244095.1. NCBI lineage: Eukaryota > Metazoa > Chordata > Lepidosauria > Squamata > Cordylidae > Hemicordylus > Hemicordylus capensis. Next base: position 12,163,267 of record NC_069658.1, on the reverse strand, counting down.
TGCAAGGGATGGTTTGAAAGGGGGCTGGCCCTACCAGGGGCATGGGGGCAAAGCAGCCTCAGGTGCTACAATACCTTAGACCAGGGTTTCTTAACCTTGGGCCCTCAGATGTTGATGGACTACAACTCCCATCACCCCTTGCCACAATGGACATGGCAGGGGATGATGGGAGTTGTAGTCCATCACCATCTGGGGGCCCAAGGTTAAGAAACCCTGCCTTAGAAACCCTGCATTTCATGGTTGTGTGTGTGTGTATGATCCCGCTACCCTTTGCATTCCCTTTGCATGTGTATGTATGATCCCGCTTCCCTTTGCATTGCTTTCCTGATGAAAATTGTTCCAGAAGGTTATTTCGCTCTGGGAGGAAAGCTGTTAGTGGCTGAATAGCCACTTCCCTCCCAGGGCAAATATCAGGTCTGGAGGGTCGCTTTCCACTGGAAAAAGACATGGGGGAAAATATCCCCCCACCCCCACACAAACAGCACAGTACCAATCTGGAACCCCTCATAGCTGCTTTATCTTTTTTTCTTTTTTAAAAGATGGAATTTAAAAAACGACCCATTTAGCACCATGTGCCTTAAGTGTCTTTTGTGGAAGTGGCCTGAAACATTCATATCCAGGCACAACGTATTAGAAATATTATTATTTAGAACCAGCAGGGGGCACTCTGTGCTTAGATTTGAAGACCAACGATGTAAGGGTCAAGTCAATTGGAAGATTAAAAACACATCCCCTTTTTTAATTTGCCTGCTTGAAGCTTCCCCTCTGGCCTATGGGCAACACATGCTGGGTTGTGTGACAATAAAACAAGAAATACACAAACTTAAGGCTGGTTCATATGTTATGTCATCTCAAGCCTTGGGCCTGATCCAGCAAGCCCCTCTCTACTATGTTCTTACAGAAGTATTTTACCACCTGGTTTATGTGTATTTATCACCTGTTCATGTGAGGATCTGAGCAAAGTCCCACAAACATTTTAGCATGGGGGAAAACCAATTTTGATGTGGCTTATGAGTCTGCGTTTGCGAGCGGGTGGGTGTTTGGGAGTGGAGGTTGGCTTGGGGATCCTTTCAGGGAAGCCCATTAAGCACAGAAGCTGATTATGAATATTCCTGACAGCTTTAACTAACGGTTCTCGCCAATAACTTGGTAGCTTTCCTGGTTATTCTTCACGCACCAGCGACCTCTATTGTATTTCCCTCGGCTTCTATTCAAAGGAAGAATAAAAGCGACAGGCATTTTCTTCAGTGCATTACTTTTAATTTAATTACGGCAGACACAGGGCCGTTCGCTCGCTCTCCTTGTGTTCATTGAGCTTGGGGAGAGTGAGGTAATGCTGCACCTGCCCCGCCTGCCACGGACATCGCATCCAATGGCCATGCCCTCAATGTCTGTGCATTCGCTGTTAGTGTGAAATACTCTTATGTACGTACAGCTGCAGGCATTTAGGACTGCTCCACAAAATCAGGAACCCTGATCACTGCGGGATTTCTAAGGCTGTAGAGAAAGCTATGCACGTACAGCTGTATGTGCACAGAGTTCCTTACACTAACATTGAAAGTGCGAGCATTGCGGGGAGGTGGGGATGGATGTTGGGTGCACCAATGTGAGGAGCGGGCCTAGTCCAGCTTCCCCCTCCCCTGGTTAATTGGTTAATGAATGCACAGAAAGGGAACAAGCAAACAGCTCTCCCAAAACAATGGATTGGATTGAGAACTGTGATCTTTTGTTTCATGGTTCCCGAAAGGAAGGTATCTTGAAATCTTCATTTTTATCTGCTAAATTTGCTCCGTGTCAGGAATGCAAAGAGCCTTGCTGGATCAGGCCCAAGACCTATCTAGTCCAGCCAGGGGCATAGCAAGGTTGGAGTGGGCCCAGAGACAAGATTTTAAAATCCCCCCCCCCCGAAGCTCAGCTCATGAAGTAAAGAAATCTTACATGAGGCTGAATAGTGGTAACAAAAAGCATAGTAAAATATCTATCTATCTATCTATCTATCTATCTATCTATCTATCTATCTGTCTGTCTGTCTGTCTGTCTGTCTGTCTATCTCCCATGTGCCACAATAGAACATCATCCTAAATTTTTTTTAAGGTTATGTAAATTGCGGACGATGCAAGTCATTTAATGGTACTAGAGAAAGACATGCTGTTCTGGTAGCTCCAGGTCTTAACACTCACATCAATTTTGGAGGATGAATACACCTGAAGGAAGCCCAGGTGGGTGCACGGCTGGGGGAGTCAGTCATGTGACTTGCCTCTGGGGGGGCCCCCAAGGCCGTGCGCCCCCAGACAACTGTCTCCCCTTCCCCTATTATAGTTACGCCCCTGAGTCCAGCATCCTGTTTCCCACAGTGGCCCAAAGATAAATAATGCGCACTGGGATCTCTTAAATCAAGCAAATAAGAAACAATAAGATCCCCACCATATTATGTACCAACCATATAATGAAGAGTATGTAACAAATTGGTTTCATATAGCTTTATGATCAAAGAGATTCTCAACAGTATTATAGTCTGTTTCAAACAAGTGCACAGATCCACAAGGGTGACCCAGTGACCGCCATTTAGTACTATTACACCGTATAGTCTTGTACTGTGCTTTGTAGCATGTGTAGATTTGATAATTTGTGAAAACTTATTTATAATGGATCTTTTGGTATTATTTTAACTGTATATCTGATATCTGATTAAAAAAAAGACTAGTAGCCATGAATAGACTAACCCCACTCTAAAGCTATCCTGGAGGGTTTCCACACAGGGTTGTTACCACGAAACCCCCTTTGGAAGAGAGAGTGTGAGTTCACATGCTGGCCAGACTTAGCCTGAATACCATTCGCAATCTTTGGAAGCACCCCACACACAAATTGGGCTTTGTCTTCCGAATTTTAGCTTGTCCCCATGTATTTCTGGGTTTTTAAAATCCTGGTTTTAAGTGAGTTTTTCTTAAAACACTGCAGCAAATGCCAGGGAGAGGCACTGACTAGAGTCTTTATAACCTCCAAGCTGACCATCGTATCTCATGGCAGAGAATTTCATAGATTCATTCTACGCTGTGTGAAGAAGAGAGGAGAGGAGAGAAGAGGAGAGGAGAGAGGAGAGGAGAGCTGGTCTTGTGGTAGCAAGCATGACTTGTCCCCTTAGCTAAGCAGGCTCTGCCCTGGTTGCATATGAAAGGGATACTAGAAGTTTGAGCACTGTAAGATGCTCCCCTCAGGGGATGGAGCTGCTCTGGGAAGAGCAGAAGGTTCCAAGTTCCCTCCCTGGCTTCTCCAAGATAGGGCGGAGAGAGATTCCTACCTTCAACCTTGGAGATGCTGCTGCCAGTCTGTGAAGACAATACTGAGCTAGATAGACCAAGGGTCTGACTCAGTATATGGCAGCTTCCTATGTTCCTATGACTCTTTGTGCAAAGATTAATAACAACAGCTTGATTATCAGTGGAGATTCAGCAGGCTAACATGTTGGTTGCACTAGGGCTGAGAGAGATTCCTGACTGCAACCTTGGAGAAGCCGCTGCCAGTCTGTGAAGACAATACTGAGCTAGATAGACCAGTGGTCTAACTCAGCTGAACGCACTACTTTTTACATCAGAATATGCATGGTGAAAACCTAAATAATTTTTTGTAGTTTTTAAAAAGAAAGTCTGAATTAAACATTTTAGCAGCTGTTATCAATAGATTTTAAAAACTCAGTCATATCAATAATCCCATACTGACATGCCCAAGAAAAGCAGAAGATCTTTCTCAGATCTAATATATATACAATGATATACGGTCATTATACAATAAAATGAATAACATTTGAAGTTGAAATCCTACATATTCCAAACTGCTCTTTTATTTCCCTTTTGCAAGCACATTAACAAACAATTCTACGACATATATTTTATTTTCTTGAACCTTCCTATAAGTGTAATCCATGCAAAAGGATTTTGCCTGGTCAATGACGGACCTCACCTACTGGCCTGTTCACCCTACTGGTGGCCCCTTTGTTCGACTCCAGCAGGCTTCTTCTGGGGTTCTTACGTTCTTATGAGAGAAATCGTAAAATCCAATACGAGCACAGAATTTGTATCTGTGGAACTGGAGCCGCTTTTTGTTTTTCTTGCCATGGCATCTGTATGACTCAGTAGAGAAGGGCTTGTGGTCCTGTAATGATTTGAAATAATGCAGTTTCGGACTACTGTCCAGATGATTTGTTTTCTCTTAGCAGGTGCTAATCAGAATGTCCCCAGCAAAGTCATTTGCTATTGCTGTGGAGGCAGCTAAGCTTTGCAAGAGTTTGTTGGGAAGCAACAATGTCCTTTACGCAGGCAATTTATTTTAATGATGTACTGTAAAAGGCTTTTGAAAACATAAAATGTAATGGGAGGGTTTTTTTGTGGTTTTTTTGGCCTGTACAATTTTCTTCTATAATGTTCTGCCCAACGCTCAATAGTTAAACAATACATTTTCATCGGCCTATGCACTACAGAGCTGCACCAAAAGGCCACTGAGGGAAAATATGGTGTTTCAGCCAGAGGCGTAACTAGGGAAACCGGCGCCCGGGGCAAGCACTGAAATGGTGCCCCCCCACCACGCCCCCCGTCGCCCCCCCAACATACTACATTATACTTAGGTTTTTCCTCACAAGCGCCTGCCGCCGCCGCCAAGCCAGGCCACCGACTGGCCGCCAGGCACCAGCAAAGCAATTGGGGGGGGCGCAGGCGGCGTGGAAGGGACCACTCATGGGGAAGGGGGCACCGACGCTCTCCCTTGACTGCTGCAGCGCTGCAGCACTGAGCAGGAAACATTTGAATTAACAAAAAATTAAAAATTAAAAAAAAATTGGTCATGGCGGCGCCCCCCACGTGACCAGAAAAGATGGCACCCGGGGCACGTGCCCCCCCTGCCCCCTATAGTTACACCTCTGGTTTCAGCAGCGGCAAGCAAGTGACCTGAAGGTCATATCTAGATGCATCCCCTCCCAATCTCTGTGGAGTATTTTCTCCTTCAGTACTGAGAGGAGCATGAAATAGCAGCATGAGAATGAAGTTGCCTATGACCACCAAGGGCTACTCTGAGCTGCCTGGGGCTCTCATCAGCACTGAAGGAGAGGATTTTGTGCTCTCATAGGAACATAGGGAGCTGCCATATACTGAGTCAGACCATCGGTCCATCAAGCTCAGTATTGCCTACCCAGACTGGCAGTGGCTTCTCCAAGGTTGCAGGCAGGAATTTCTCTCAGCCCTACCTTGGAGATGTCAGGGAGGGAACTTGGAACCTAGATGCTCTTCCCAGAGTGGCTCCATCCCCTGAGGGGAATATCTCACAGTGCTCACACATCAAGCCTCCCATTCATATGCAATCAGGGCAGACTCTGCTTAGCTAAGGGGACAAGTCATGCTTGCCACCACAAGACCAGCTCTCCTCTCCTATCTCTTCTCCTATCACGAGACCTCTAGTACATCTCCTTTAGAACCAAGAGGGCTTTTCAGACTGGGGCGAGATTACCTAGGACACCTGTTAAGAGATTGTGAAGAATGAGGATACGTTTGGCATCTTTGTAGCATTCTGCATGTTTTTCATTCCAGCTGTGAAGAGTCCATCTTGAACATTTTGCATGTTTCCACTTGTTGATGAGTTTTGTGGAGCATTTTGACATGTTTGGCTGATTTGGGTTCACAGTGTTTTGCTCTCCAGCTGTGAAGATTCCATCTTTGACTTTTTGCACATTCATACATTTGTACATGTGCTGTTATTTGCTGGGTTTTTCCATGGTTTGAGATCTGTTGCATCATGGTGTATGTTTATACATTTTCATATGTATGTTTAATACATTTTAACCTTGTTTAAGGTTATTGCATGGATTGTTGTTTATACATTGGTACTATATTGGTCAGTAGCAATATAGGAAGATGCTGAAAGGCATTATCTCATACTGTGCAGGAGGAGGCAATAGTAAACTCCTCCTGTATTCTACCAAAGACAATCACAGGGCTCTGTGGGCACCAGGAGTCGAAATCGACTTGACAGCACACTTTACCTTAGACTGTCCATATGGGAACAAAAATTCTTCTAGTCTTTATGGTTAGATTGTTGTGAGCAAAGAGCCTGTGAGATGAGATGTGGAAATAACTAGTGAATAAACACACACTAAAGTTTCTGAAGGTAATGTCAAAATGACTGTCCTTGCGATATGTCAAAAGGAGGTGCAGCTTTCTGGAACACTCTCATAAATTCCTGTAATGGAGTACGTTCCAGAAAGGCTAATAAAGATCTTCACACACCAGCCTGTTTTCTAATAAACCTAGGTGGAAGGCAGAGACTTATTTCAATTATTAATTACATGTTACAGAGAGAGGGCTGCGGCTAACTGAAAGCAATTTTATCCAAGGTTATGCAATGAACACACAGTTGACACTGGATTTAAATCCAGATACAAGTCCAAGACATTTGGAAGCTCCTCTATGGAACAAAAATGTGGTGAACTAGCTGGTCAGAAGCCCTGTTCTCATGACACATTCAGGACCAGTGGATGCAGGAAAGCACTGGGAAGGGATATACTTCCCCTCACCCTGTGCAGGCCTTCCAAGATGGTGCAGGGGCTTAACCCCCCCTCCCCCTTTACCTTAAAGGAGCTCCCTGGTGCTGGGCAAAGTACCACACTGTTTGGTGGAAGTGGTCATCTCCACATGGTTCCGTCAGAACTGGGCAGAGGATTCAGCTTGGCCGAAGTTTCACACGGGCCCAATAAGCAATAGAGCTCTTCTCACGATCTGTTAGAAGAGCTCCAGGGTGGTCTGCAGGGAAGGAGGGTTTAACTCACCTTCCCAGCAGATGATTCCCATGGCTTCCATAGGCAGGCAGATTGCCTGATCAGATGATTGGAGGCTCTTCCAGCAGCTCCTGGGGTTGGGGTGCTGGGACACGCCATCGCGCAAGCCCCAATAATGCATAGCACGAGTGCGTGGTGCATTACTGGGATCCCTCTCCCCACCCCCCACGTGTGCCAGCCACGGCAGCAAGCTGCCACGGCTGCCACACAATCAGAAAAATGAGGGCAAGGGAGATACCTTAACCTCTTTTAACTGGGAGGCTACTTAGGCCGGTTTTCCGCCATGCTTGGGCTTGATTCCGGCGGTTCAAACAAGCGTGCAAAACCAGGCTGGGCTCACTTAGCCCGGTTTTGCATGCTCATGTGAATAGCTTCAATGAGTCAGGGAACTGTGCCTAGAGTTGCTGGGACCGCCACTGGCCACCAGGCTTTACAGTGAAGAACACGGATGCAGAAAGAAGATTCATGTGCTTTTGGATGAATGTCTGCATGATATCTCTGGGTATACAACTATTGGCTGGAGGGCTCTCTCCCTGCTGCTTGGAAATCTGCTTTTCCAGGGTTCCCAATCATGTAAAGAGAGACCCATGCAAGTACCGTTGTACATCCCATGCGGCCATTCAACTAGATGTGTGTAGAGTGTGTTTGTGCACACACACATATATAAAACATATGTCAAATATTCAGAAATGCAGCCCCCCTCCAGCCATGCAAGGTGGTACAGTCCAGACATGGTCTTAATCTGCTCTTTGTCTAGATTTGGAGTTCCCAAACTTGGGTTCCCCAGATGTTGTTGGACTACAACTTCCACCAACTTCTTCAGCCATTGCATCTAGGGATGATGGGAGTTGTAGTTCAACAACATCTGGAGACCCAAGCTTGGGAACCCCTGCTCTAGAGTAGGCTTCTTCACACAGTCATTTGAATCTAGGTTTAATGAGGGTTACCAGCATTAGCATGATTGTGTGAACCTATGCTAAGGTGGGAATCTTGGGCCACAAACCAGCTTGGCATGGGTTCACACAATCTCTCCAACATTGGTAACCCACATTAAGCTGAGATTTGAACATTGTGTGAATAGGTCTAGAGTGGAAGACAGCTGCTTTGGGCTTATATTCTTCTCTGAGCTTTGGGGCAAGGACAGAATTATGAATTGTAATGAACATTGCTCACTGAGGGCATGTGTTTCTGCATCTTGGGGTGTAAGCAGGCAATTCGAGTAATCCCTCTTTGGAAGACAGAATGTATTACTTGTTTTTTTAATACAACCCTTCCTCCAAGAATCTTAGGGCAGCATACATTATCAGCGGTCCCCTCCCCTCATTTTCTCCTAAGAATGATCAGAAAAGTTTAGGCTTGGAGAAAGGGAGTGGTCAAGTGGACTTCTTGGCAGAGTGAAGATCTGAACGTGGGTCTTGCCAGTCCTAGTCTAACAAGATATTTCATGTGAAGCACTTTGAGCTCTTGAAAGTGCCCTACAAATGCTAAGCATTATTATTAGGGTGGTTATTAACCACCTTGGTTCTAGTTACATTTTGAAAGCGGGGAGGTTCAGAAAACCTTCCCCCCTTGACTTAGGGTGGCTCACTGTGACAAGGTCTGAGATCTCCGGTTGTAAAGCAATCCTGAGACCCATAAATAATGGAGAAGGAGCTGCAGACCTGCTAGATAAGGTAGCCGGCTGGCTCTCTCCCTTTTCATCTGGCTGTCTGTCTTATGGTCACCTGACCGAAGGAACAGCAGCTGATGCTTTTCCGTGAGCCTTCTGGAACAGCGAATAGTGCTTTGAGGAACGCAGAATGAGGTTTTACACCTCTGCCTCTCAAGCCTACCTCTGGGCTAAGGCCCAGGTAGTGTTTCAGGATGCCTCCCCATCTGACCCACATTTCAAAAGATCCTTATTCATTGGCTAGATGTGATACAGTAGACATGCCTCAATCTAGGGAGCAGAAAGCTCTTCTTAAAAAAAAGGTGTTGCAGAAGAAGAAGGAAAAGCTCTGCTCAGGCCAATGAATAAGTAATGGGAGCGAAAAAGAAGACTAGGCAAAGGAAAGGAGAAACGGAAGGTATGAAAGGAAAAGGCGTGTCAGCTAAGCAGGTGGAAGACAGAAGGGGAGCAGTGAAAGGAAGAGGATAACTAAAGAACTTGCCCATGAATGGGGTTGTGTGGATTCAAAGAAGGAAGGAAGACCTATGAGTCAGTTGTAGAGGAAGAGGGGCAAACAGGAGTTTGAGATAGCTAGCAGAAGTTCAAGGACCAGACAGGAAGAGGGTTCCAGGGGAGGAATCCAAAGAGAGAACACCACGTGGAGAAGAATCAAGTGGAAAGTGCCCAAGAGCCCAAGAGAAAAAGGTTGTTGTACAGGAACAAGTACAGGAACAAGAATGACATGAAAGAGAGCAGGAAGGACAGGTCATCAGTGGAGGAAGAGGATGAGTAGGTCATCTGAGGAGGAAGAAGATGAGGAGGTAGAGGAAGAGGAGGAGGAAGAAGATGATTCCTATGAGAGCAAGAAAAAGAAGAAAAAGAAGAAAAAGAAGGCAGAGTGGAGTGACAGTGAAGATGACGACGATGACTATGGCCATAAGAAGAAGAAGAAGAAAAAGGGCAAAAAGTCCAAGACCAAAGACAAGAAGAAAAAGAAGAAGGATGAGGAGAATTTTGCCGAAATGTATGAGCAGGAGCTGCGGAACTATCACTCAGACTCTCCCCATGAAAATGAGGATGAATACAACAAGAAGAAGGGTGAGTGGAGGGATTTAGATATCCTGTTGAGCTAATCTTCAAAACTTTGTAATGAGTAATCATCATTCCTATAGGATCACGACTGCATAGAGCCAAGGTGTGTGGTGGTTAGTGGCTGACATTGAGAGCAAGCGGTCGTGAGAGGAGAGAGCAGAACTTCCCAACCAGCAGCACCGGTGCTGGGGGCACGTGGCAGTTTTTGGTTCCCCCCTTCCCCAGGAAGCCCTCTTTGCCATTGGAAATAGGTCCTTGAGAGCGGCACAGTCCTCAACGACATATTTTTGAGTCCAACAGGGGGCTTCCTGGGGAAAGGGAGGGCATAAAAATGGCGCTTCCCTGCTGCACTGGTGTGGTGAGTTGGGAAGCTCTGTTGAGCCATCCTCTCATTGCATCAGAGAGATCCCTTGCTCTGAATGTCAGCCAGTGTGTTGAGCTGAGAGCCTGGGACCAAGGTTCAGCTGCCTGCTCAGCCAAGAAGACAGTGTCTCTAGACCTAACATGCAGGGTTGTTGTGAAGATAAAATGAAGCCGGGGGGGGGGGAGATCCATGTATGCTGCCCTGAGCTCTTTGGAGGAAAAGCATTAAAGACAATTGGGCTTTAGAGAGGAAGGTAAGCCAAAAAAGCAGCACCCTGTTAATGCCTAGAAAACTATTTCCCCTGCCTTTGGAGGGAGACGCCTGCCTTAGGTAGTAGCCTTAGGGAGTAGGCTACTACCTGCCTCAGTAGGCTGCCACCTGCCTTTGTTCTACCTGCCTTAGGTAGAGGAAGGGCAGAGAAATGTTTGCAATTGAATCCACACACAGGGAGTGTGAGACTGGGAGAGAGAAAAAAGCAGGACTGGGAAGAGAGGCAGAAGGGATGAATGTGCTCAAATGCAGAAATATGCTTGTAGGTTTCATCACCATTGGAGATGAAGACTAAACAGGAGAACTCAAAGGTGGATTGTGAGCGAGGAAATGTATTTATTTATTTAACACATTTTAATAGCGCCCCAAACGCAAGTTCTCTGGGCGGTTTACAAGACAATAAAAACAACCAATAAATGAAGGAGAGACAGTTCATTGTTGTTAAGAATATTTATATATCGCTCTTCAACAAAACATTCACAAAGCCAATGGCATTCTAAAGACTGGAGAAAGAGTTCCAGAAGAAGAGGGAGAGTATTTTAAGTGGGGCAATTGTGTGCTGGGATAAAACTGGGAAGAAACAGTGGAAAGATTTATGAGACCTGAGTTGGGAAGCTGTTGGGTTGTATTGAATGTGCAATGTAAATGCATGATTTATTTTTAGTAAATAAATAAATGGGCTATGCAGATGAGGGCCCAGTGGGTTATCCACTGCTTAGTACAGGAATATCTAAACCTTGAGTCCTTATATTGGACACAATGGCATGATGGGATTTGTAGTCCAACAACATTTAGGGATCCAGTGTTGGAAGCTCCAGGTGTAGACATGTGACTTACCAGATCAAGGCAGTGGAATAGAATCAGGAATATTTATGGTTTAATGAAACAGATAGTATTAAGAGAGGTAAATGCAGACTGCCCTTCAGTACTCTTGTTGCCTTTTAGCCCCCACTCTATTCCAGGACTAGACGAAGAGTAACTAAAGCAGCATTCAAAACCTGGCCTGGATCAAGGAATGGATTAACCAAAAACACCACATAGTGCATGGGCTCAACTTGGAATCCAATTCTCTGGCTGTTTTTAGCATTTCTGTACATAGCTTATGGAAGTTCATATGATTGCCTTCGGGACAGAAGATGCCCATGTAAACATAACTCTAAGTGGGCAGTGAGTGTGCTGGACATCTCGTCTCCATGATCTTGACACCAGGGCTATTTCAGTCCATGTTTGCTTTGTGTTGGTTCAGACCAGGTTATTTCAGCACTGACAGCTTGCCTTTAAATGATTTTATTCTGATGAATGTTCCTTGAGGTAGGTCTATTCCTGTCTTTTGTAGTGGAGTGAATTAATAATAATAACAACAACAACAACAACAACAACAACTATTACTATATAATAATATAATAATTATAATAATTATAATAATAATTATAATAATTATAATTATTATTCTGAAATGGTGATATGAGAGAGTGTGTGTGCCACAAGCCTTACAACTAATTAGGGGTGTGCATGAACTGTGGTTCGGAGCGCGGTTCACATCACACACAATTTGAGAGCTTTAAGAAAGAGGAGAGAAGGTCCTTACCTGTTCTCTGCCACCCCATGCAGCTTCCTGCTGGGGTGGTGCATATCCCAAGAAGCCCCGTGTGGTGCCGGCATGCACATGGCATCTGCGCATGCGCAGGCACCATTTGTGTAGTCAGCAACACCATGCTGACCATGCCAATGGCAGCCGCGCCTGCAGGGCAGCAGAGAACAGTCAAGATCCTGCTCTCCTCTTTCTTAAAGCTCCAGAACTGTGCCTGAACTGCGGTCCATGTGCACATCCTTACAACTAACCAGTAAGGCAGGCCAGTTTTATCCACATCTCCGGGGTTGCAGACTGGGATCTGAGGCTGAGAGAGTAACACGAAAAAAGGCTGTGTTCAGAGAGCAGCCTCTCACACTGCTGGCTATATGATTTAGTGCCTCATGCGGGGGTTCTCAAATGTGGGTCCCCAGATGTGGTTGGACTTCAGCTATCCCATAAGCCAAAGTCCATTGTGCTGGGGATTATGAGAACTGGAATCCAACAACATGTGGGGACCCACGTTGGAGAATGCCTGGCCTCATGGGTTGTGGGAAGTAGTGGCTGAGAAGGGGATAAGTCACTGTAGCTGGTGCATTCCTGGTATGTGGATGTCAAGCACGCCCAATCAGAGTACCTAACACCAGAAGGACCCTACAGCTTCTTCCATCTACAGCACTCTGCAAGTATGTTGACTCAACACCAGTTGCAGGGAAATAACAACAGGAGGGAGGGCATGCCCTCAACTCCTGCCTGTGGCTTCCAGCGGCATCTGGGGGGCCACTGTGAGAAACAGGATGCTGGACTAGATGGGCCTCCTTGGGCCTGATCCAGCAGGGCTGTTCTTATGTTCCCCAGTTTTACCCAATCTACAGCCAGCCCACTGCAGAGGGCTTCTTCTTGTGAAAGCAAGCAAGAGGCTGTAAATATTTTAGAAGCGTTGAGCTCCCAGTATCTGTTGCATCTGAGGTCATCTTTATCATCCTTTGCTCCTCCCTTCCCATCCTTTTGTTTCATCAGGCTGATGAAAACCAGCAAGGCAAGCTGACCTCCCTAGAAAACCCAAAGGTGTGATGTGATGGAGATTTACTTTTTGGTTGGGAAGGCAAAATAGCCGAGTAATGCTTTTAAGAGCAAAGGCTCCCCTCATACTTTATGTAACTGCAGCAGGATGCTCCTTTTTGCCGATAACTCCCACAAAAGTTAGCTCTTGTTACCGTGTCTCAGATCATTTGAGAATAACTTGGATACTAGGCACTTCTCTCCCACCTGCCAGTTTCCTTAGCTCTTCATGTAATGGTAAGAAGCATTATCAGCTGTTTAACTGTTGGGCACCCTGTGCTTGTTAAAAAAAATGAATACCTTGTTCTTCTTCACAAAGAAAGCAGAACAAGTTATAATGATGATTATATGAGAGATCATATCTAGACCTCTCTTCCACATGATCCCATCTGCTCTCTGATGTCATCAGGAGAGGTCTTGTTTCTCCTTCCACCACAGTCAGAGGTACGGCTAGAGGGAATACAGGAAAGACATTTAGGAACATAGGAAACTGCCATATACTGAGTCAGACCATTGGTCTGTCTAGCTCAGTATTGTCTTCACAGACTGGCAGCGGCTTCTCCAAGGTTGCAGGCAGGAATCTCTCTCAGCCCTAACTTGGAGATGCTGCCAGGGAGGGAACTTGGAGCCTAGATGCTCTTCCCAGAGCGGCTTCATCCCCTGAGGGGAATATCTTGCAGTGCTCACACATCAAGTCTACCATTCAGATGCAACCAGGGCAGACCCTGCTTAGCTATGGGGACAAGTCATGCTTACTACCACAAGACCAGCTCACCTTTCCTTGCAATACCCAGGTGGTGGAACTCTCAGTTGGGAGGCCTGGCCAGACAGCTGTTTCTTATAATTCTGGAAGATTGTGAAAACTATTCTGTTTCACTTTAGGGTTTGATTACTTTTGTTTCTCCCTGTGGCCAACATCCTAACCCATGAAGAGCCGGTGCTTCTGAAAAGCTTGACTAATTCCACTGCAGTGCTCGCTCAATGGTGGGGCAATTTTCAAAGACCTCCCCTTTTCCAGGAAGCTCTCTTTGCTGCCCAAAAATATGTCCCAGAGGGTCATGCAGCCCTCAATTATATATATTTTGGGTGACATTCCAGGGAGAAAGGGAGGTAAAAGAGGTAATAAGGGGAGGTAAGTGGTGTTTGTTGGATGGTGGGGAGTGGGTGGGTGGTTGCCTCAACGGGGTGTTTTGAGTGTCAAGGGCTCATGGCTTCTTTTGAAAGCCATAAGCTTTCTCTGAAAGTTCACTGAAAATTGAAACACTGAAAATTGGCAGAAGACTCAAACCTGCTTGCAACATGCAGCTCCTTCCAGTGCTAGCAATGCTGCCAGCAACATCAGGCAGGCAAGCCTAGTTTGAGGGGTGGCTGGGTCTCCAGCTATTCTGGTTAAGTTGCCCAAAGAGACCCAGAGAGGAGGTTCCGCTCCTTCCTGAGCACCCTGCAGAAAGTAAATACTCGTAAGCTGATATGTATTTAAAAACAGGCTGCATGCAAGGGAGCGGGAAACAAAGAGAAGCACTTTACTAATTAATTCACACATTGTCCTTCAGACCAGCTGGGGTAGGCCTAGAAGGGGAAGGTGTGACTCCACACTGGCTGCCTTCAGACTTAATGTGAAACCGGAGGCAACCGTGCCAGAGGTTCAAGATTTTGGTCATCCAAATACATGAACCTGTGGTTTCATCACCAAACCATGGGTTGGTTTTAGCCCCCAAACCTGAATCTGAACCACTGTTCCCTGTAACAGGGATTCCCAGATGTTGCTGACTACAATTCCCAGAATCCTTGGCCAAAGGCCACTGCAGCTGGGGATTCTGGGAGCTGTAGTCAATAACATCTGGGAATCCCTGTTACAGGGAACACTGATCTGAACCTTCGGTTACTTCTTAGTTGTCCAGATTGTGGCCATAAGTGTTGTTCAGATTGTGGCCACATTTGCACATAATGAGGGACAGTGTGTCCAATGAACCCATGGTTCCGCTCTCCCCCCCTTCGCTCTCCCATCCAAATTCAAAGGTAACAGAGAGCTCCCTCTCTGCAGTCAGCAAGGCTTGCATAGAGGAGGGGGAACTGGTTGTGTGGGCTTCCTTCCATGAAGGACAGTCTGTACTGCTTATCACAGCAGGAGTTGAGGGAGGAGCTTTTCCCCTCAGTTCCAGGGGATGCAGACTGCAGTTCTGAATTCAGACACAATGCAGGCTGCATTCAACCTCGGGTTGAGGCGACAAAACTCACTACAACCTGAGGGTTCAGATTGGAGTCACAAATCTGAAACCTCAGGTTCATCACTGCGCCCATCTCCATTTTCCCACATTAGGATGTAACGTTTGCTGAACCTGTGCCCCATTCAACTGCAGTTTGGCGTTATGTGTGGCTTCTGTCGCTGTATCAAACCGGGGTTGAGGGTAGGGAGCTCCTCCCTTCCTCCTACTCGATTGGCTGCTGCAGCTTTCCTTTATGCGTCAAAGGAAGCCCACACAGCCAGTGTCTTCCCCTTTGCAATCTCTCAGAGTGCAAATCAGAATCGTTTAGGAGTAGCAGGGGGAATGGAGGCAAACTGCGGGTCCATTGCACCCAGGGTTGGCCGTTATGTGTGAATAGCAACAGCAATAGCACTTACATTTATATACCGCTTTATAGCCGGAGCTCTCTAAGCGGTTTACAATGATCTAGCATATCATTGGCAGCCATTCTCTCTTTTTTGTTTCTCCTCTTCCAAATCCTTCCTCCAAACACACCTTTTCTGAAAGATCTTAGGTAAAGTGAGTGTGAATCATCATATGCAGTCCTGGCACCAATCATTGGCTTGGGATGATGGGAGTCAGTGCCAGAATTAGGCACCAGGTAAGCAAGCTACAGTTCAGGGCCTCATATTATGAGGGGCCCCTAGATATAAAAGCAAAGACAGAATTTCAAGTTTTACACCATGCATTTTGACTGAAAAGTATTTCTAATGTAAATAGGCTTATTGCAAGATTTAATTGATTGTTAGATTATTAGTTTTTCATTGCATTATTACCAAGTACAAATAAAGCTTCTATTTCTATTTCCGGTGTCCTTTCCCTTAGAGTAATACCCCCCTCCCCAATGCTATGGGGCCTTTTAAGCTTGACATAGCCTCAGCATGTTGTAATCTGACCCTGAGGGGAGTTGTAGTTGAACAGCTGGAGAACCAAGGTTGCCTATCACGGCACTAGTGCAAACATGTTTATGATGTTGTGCAGACTTAGCACAACTAGCTCATGTAATAGTCTGGCACTAGTGCAGCACCAGTCTGAATGTTGGCCATTAGAGGCCATCTACAAGTCACCTAATGACGTAGCAGGGAAATGACTTGACTAGCAAGCCAGAGGTTGCTGGTTCGAATTCCCGCTGGTATGTTTCCCAGACTATGGGAAACACCTATATTGGGCAAAAGCGATATAAGAAGGTGCTGAAAGGCATCATCTCCTACTGTGTGGGAGGAGGCAATGGTCAACCCCTCCTGTATTCTACCAAAGACAACCACAGGGCTCTGTGGGCACCAGGAGTTGACACCGACTCGACGGCACACTTTACCTTTACAATACTGAAGGACTTGATACTTTGACATTTCACCCCGATGAGCAGACTAACAAACTGTGTAAGATTTTGTTGGTCGCTAAGTGGGTGGAACTCTTTTACTTATTTTTGCAAAATTACCCCCCTGCCCAAAGTACAGTCTGGCTTTCACTTAACTTAATCAGAGCTCATATGTTTGATATGTTATTGAGCAATTTCTACACACACTCACATACACACTTCTTTGTGAACATTTCTTTTGTACATTGTGTATTTCGTAACACTGAAATCATTTTAATCAATCAATCAATTAATTAATTAATCAATATCTCTGTAAAATGCTTTGGGAACATTTATTGAAAAGCGGTACATAAGTATTATTCGTCGTATTCCTGTCTTTACCCCTACACCTTTCACTCTCCCCTGGAACTTTTCCTGGTCTTTTTTTATATTTAACAAACTGCAGAATAGAAGTTTCCGGAAGAACAGCTCTGTCCTTTGTTACACTTCTTTTATATTGGGTTGGAAAGAGTGCTGTGAAGGTGGTAATTAATTTATTAAGAACAGCTAAAATGCCCATTGTTTTTTATTGGCAGACATCTTGTTCATATCCTATATCAGAATGGTTATATTGAATTTGGGGTATTGCCACTTGGTTGAAATATAACGTCTTAGGTACAAGCTCAGGAATAATTAGCTATGTAAAATAAATTCATACAGACACAGGCAATGGTTACATTATTCTGGAATGGTAACTTTCCATATGTATCAGGCCAAAACACACTCTTTCCCTTAATTTAATACAAATGTTGTTATTTCTGTTTTGTAGGCCTACGTTTTTATATGTTTGTAATGTCTGTTCTGTATAATGTGTTTAAGGCCACCTCTGTGATAAAGCTATTGGCACAACACCTTAGCTGTCATCTGCACAAACTAAGGCCAAGTATGTGTAACTGAGCTGAAGGAATCTTCCCTTCCTCTTGACCCATCTCCGCTTCTTCCTGCATTGCTTCTTCTGTGTCAGATTTTAGACTGCAAACTACTGCTAGAGGCAGAGACCTGCTCTTTTTTTACTCTGCAAAGCATTGTGCACACTAATGGAATGATAATTATAATAAATAAATAATTTACAGGCCAACACCAGCATTTCCCCTTCACTGGGGCTGCTGCACATGTAAAATCTAGCACCAGGCCCAATGGAGTTGCACAAGAGCACAGTTGTGTGCCAACTCGGAAATGCACACTGCACTTGGGCAACTATGTCCCATAACAGCTTAAGCCAAGTGTTCCCAACGGTGGGTTCCCAGATGTTGTTGGATTACAGTTCCTATCCACTCCAGCTGCAATGGCCAAAGGCCATTGATGGGAGTTGTAGGCCAACAGCATCTGGGGACTGAAGGTTTACTTGCTGGTCTAGAGTAGTGTTGCCTCTAACAGGGATTCCCAGATGTTGTTGACAACAACTCCCAGAACCCCCAGCTGCAATGGCTTTTGCTTGGGGATTCTGGGAGTTGTAGTCAACAACATCTGGGAATCCCTGTTAGAGAGAAAACTGGTAAGAGGACTCATTTCAGCTTATATTCTTATGGTGAGGGCAGTCCATATGGTAACTGGTCAGACCATAGGGTCTTTAGAGTCAGTCAGAAGTTCCTTGAAATGGGCCTCGAAACACACTGGCAATGGACTTTATTTTCAGAAGCTGGGCAGGTTAGGAACCTAGGAAGCTGCCACATACTGAGTCAGACCATTGTCTATCTAGTTCAGTATTGTCAACACAGACTGGCAGCAGCTTCTCCAAGGTTGCAGGTAGGAATCTCTCTCAGCCCTATCTTGCAGAGGCCAGAGAGCGAACTTAGAACCTAGATGCTCTTCCCAGAGTGGCTCCATCCCCTGAGGGGAATATCTTACAGTGCTCACATGTGGTCTCCCATTCAAATGCAACTGGGGTGGAACCTGCTTCGCTAATGGGACAAGTCATGCTTGCTTCCACAAGATCAGCTCTCCTCTCCTGGGTTTATGGCGGGAAAAACCCGTTGCTGGGACCTACATATTTATTCTGCAAGAAGCCTTGTTTTAAATCGAGATTGTACAGTTCATTTTGACCTGTAGCTCCAGGACCGATCCTATCCAGGCAGGCTCTGAGAATTTGACCAGCTTCTCCTTTGACTTTCGTGTCCTTTCTGCACTTTCCCCACAGTTTATGAAGTGGTAACGGTGACAGGTGATGTCAGAGGAGCAGGTACAGATGCCAACGTTTTTGTTACTCTCTTTGGAGAATTCGGCATCACTCCAAAGGTCCATCTGACCAGCAAGTAAGTATCGCTGGAGGGTGTCCCATGAGCTCCTTGGAACCCCACAATAAGCCTATGGCTTTGGTTGCTAAGGAGCTTATTGATGGTTGGTGCACATTTAAATGCATGCAAAACCTGTGAGAAGCATCAATTACATCTGCATGAATCACCTGAGCATGCACAAACACACTTATGCAACACACATGCACCTTAATCCTCTTGCGACGATGCTGATTTGCCCATTAAGAAGCCACGTCTACACCTCATCCAGCACATGACCCAACCATTTCTCTGGCTTCATACAAACTTAAAATAGTTAACTGAGCCACACTAAAGTGTATTGACATGCAGTGTGTGATTATTGCCTTAACTGTCATTATGTAGAACTGTTACTTTACATAGCTCTGCACTGAGGAATGGTAATCTTAGGGGGAGACAATTGGAACTGAAGGGTTCAGAGCAATTAAACAGGTTTTTAAAAGTGTACAAACTTGATTGCATATGGACAGGTGAGCTGTGTGAATGGCAGAGTGTATGGATGGTCTTTTCTTTGTGCTGCCGATTTGACGACCAATTTCACTTGACCCACATCTGGACACATGAAGATTGCGGAGTGAATTCAAAACAAGGGCGATGAAACCATTATGGTTTTGAATCATGAGAGATTATCCTGCACCTTTCTTCCCTGGAATACATTTATAAAAGTAAAAGACAATTGAATTCCCCACTGAGCGATTTCTTAATCTTTCCCTTGGTAAAATAGTCTTAGCGGAGAATTATTAAACCCCACTTACCTGTAGAGTCAAACCCTTCTCTGTGTCTGCTTGTTTTCCTGTGGATGTAAAATGCTAATCTCTCATACCATAACGTCACATTTTCTCCATTTCTACAGCTCCGGCAAGAGGTACCTGCAGCTATTTTAAATTTTATCCTCAAAAGAGCTTCTCTCCCCAGTGAAGTGACTCAAACATGAAAATCTTGTAAAGAAAAATAATATGGGAATGGTAAAGAAAATACATGAAATTTCAGGCCTGTTTGCCATATTTGGTACAATAAACCTGGAGTCGGCAGAGATTTTTAGACATTCTCAAAAACGTTCATTGCCCTAAGTGACAAAAATGGGGAGGGGGGAATGAAAAAGAAAATATTTGAGCCTTCCCTTGTTTAACAGTCCCAAAGCATGAATAACTGAGGGTGCTCAACTGACAGTTTTCTGCACAAGGCTAGACTTAGGAGTAGGCAACCCAGGCAAATTCTTGGGGCATTAAGACTGAGGGGACGCAAAACAGGCATTTCTGTTTTCCTTAAAATTTAAAAAGCCTCTACAAGGTTATAGGAAGCAAATGTGTTATTTGCATATATATGGCACTAATAAATACAGATTGACAGATCCTGCAGCCAAAGTTATTGGCCACCTGTAGACATAATGGCAAACCGAGGCAAACATGCCAGAGAGGTTCAAGTTTGTGGTCGTATGCTTGAACCACTGGTTTCATTACAGAACCGTGGGCTGTTTTTTGACCCCAAATCTGAATTTGAACCTTCAGTTTGCTTTGAGTTTCTCCATCGAAACCTCATGTTTGAAGGCAGCGTTGTGCCATTGGGATGCTGCCACCTTTACCTCCGGTTTGTGCAACCTGCACAAACCCGAGTTAAGGGTAGGAAGCTCCTCTCTCTCTCCTATTCAATTGGCTGCCAGGGCTTTCCTTCATGTGAAGGAGGAAGCCTGCGCAGCCAGTTACTCCCCCTTTGCAGTCTCCCAGAGTGCGGATCGTGATCATCTGGGAGCACGCTGGGGGGATGGAGGCAAACCGTGAGTCCGTTGGAGCTGTGGTTTGCTGTTACATCTGAAGGCGGCCATTGCCTTAGATGATAGGATAAATCATGCATGCAAATTATGCATTAAAATGAAAGGAGCTATACTCTGGGTTAAAATAAGCATGTTCAATTTAACAAATGGAAGGGGCCACCAAAGATGCTTCTACACTTCCCCTTTTCTCAAGAATGAGTGGCTGACCTACAAAGCAAGGAAGCATTGGTGCAGTGAGAAGAGCAGGCTAATAGCACTTCTCAACTAACTGCACCAGTGCACTAGGGAAGAGGCAATTTTTGATGCTCTCCCACAGAACCAAAACTGTCTAGATCCAGGAAGGAAAGGAAGTACTAGTTTGCTTCAAGGGAAACATTCTTTTTCACTTTGCAAGCAGAGACGAAAATCTTCCAGTAGTTCCTGGGAATTTGTGGTGGTCGGTCTTAGGTGGGGGAGGAAAAACCTGAAAGGGGACAGTCTTCTGCTGGCATTGTCCTTGCAAGAATTCCCACCTTTGGATTTTAGAGCCATGTTCTAAACTTCATTGGGCAGCTCTAGCCTAAGTTCAAGGATTGTCTATACTAGACTGGCAAAAGGGACGCTCCACTGAGTGGTCCCCAAATCCATCTACACCAACATTTTGTTTCTACGGTAGTCAGCCATATGCTTTTGGGAAGCTCACATGTAGGGCATGAAAATGGAAACTATCCCAGATGTTTGCCTGAAGCATTCAGTGGCACACTGCTTTTGACCATGGAGGTTCCATTTAGCTGCCATGGCTAAAAAACAGTGGCCAGCATCCCAAATAATGCTAAATCATGGAGGTTTTCAGGACTGTGCTCTTGAGCATTGTGCAAAAGTTCCCCACAAAACATATGTTGCATGCCTGAGGCCGTGCACCTTGCCGCACAACACAAGCACATTGGGGGTAGAACGACACTAATCTGGAACACAAATTAGTGCAACAGCCTATCACAAGCTCAGTGTTAGGCTGTTGGCTATTGAATATATTTGTAGGTAAAACAACAACAACTTTGCCATACCTGTTCTGTCCTGCTGCCTAATCACAGATCTCAGTTTATCTTGGAAAAGATGCTGCAACCTTTCAACTTCACAGGCGGTGGGTGTGAATGGCAGACCAATCGGTGAAACATTTCAAATTACTTTGCCAGTGTCATCCTATCTCAGGAGAGTGACGTGGGAAGGGGAGCTGTTTCCCCCGCCACCCCCGCCCTCATTTTCAGACCTCCAGTGATTATTCCTCAGAGGCATCTGTCAATCTGACCAGCTCACTGGTTTGACATGCTGAAGCAGTTCTGACCACATTACCATGTGACCAGGAGGGGAAGGCATCAAATTGCTTTTCAACAAAAAGTTAAGAAAATAAGAACATAAGAACAGCCCTGCTGGATCAGGCCCAAAGAGGCCCATCTAGTCCAGCACCCTGTTTCACACAGTGGCTCACCAGAAGCGTCTGGAAGCCTACAGGCAAGAGTTGAGAGCATGCCTCCTCTCCTGCTGTTACTCCTCTGCAACTGGTACTCAGAGGCATCCTGCCTTGGAGGCTGGAGGTGGCCAATAGCCCTCCGACTAGTAGCCATTGATAGACCTCTCCTACTAAAGTTACTAAAGTTTACATAGACAAATAATAACCATTTGGTCCCCTGATTCTATCCTGCCCCCCACTCCATAACCTCCTGAGTGTCAGCCTTTCAAAAAGGAATATGTATCAGGCAAACCCAGGAGTAAAATTATTCCCACCTGTTAGCTCCTGCTGCTTTTCACTGCAATAACTGGCTGATTGATCTCCCTTAGAAATGCTGGAAGTGATGGGGATATCAATAGCATGACGGCTCCCAAATTTGTCACGCTGCTCACGGAATATGGCAAAAGGACGGAATCTCATGCATCTTCCGGCGAGCTGTTTTCAGAGAGTTCACGGATGAAACGACTTGCAAAATGCATGACATTTTATATCCCTGTTCTGCTCCATGGTGTAGATAAGATAAAATACCGTGCATTTCCTCAGAGAATGTTCCTTTCTGACCATCACACAACTTTCACTTCTTTTCTTTTCACGGCTGCGTGCTGCTAATAAAACGCATGACAATTTCACCATGGCATTTCAGTTATGCACTCGAGAATGGTCACGACAAGGCATGCTAAAGTCTTATGAAGCACCATGTGTTGAAGCGCGAGAGTTTTCATGTATACATCCACCACCTTTCATGCCACTTGTCACAAGCAGCATCCATTCCAGAGATTCCCCAAATATATTCAGCTTAATGGTTAATTTGTCTTTGTATTATCTTGCTGTCACCCTAAGTGGCGCAGTGGGAAAATGCTTGACTCACAAGCAGAAGGTTGACGGTTCGAATCCCCGCTGCTACTATATCAGGCAGCAGCGATATAGGAAAGTGCTGAAAGGCATCATCTCATACTGTGCAGGAGGAGGCAATGGTAAACCCCTCCTGTATTCTACCAAAGAAAACCACAGGGCTCTGTGGGCATCAGGAGTTTACACTGACTTAACGGCACACTTTACCTTATTATTTTGCTTATATATCCCTTCCTTCTTTGGCAGAGTTGGCCCAAGAGAGTGGAAACCCATATCCGACCAAGCCCTCACCTCTCATGAAGCAAAGGGAAAGAGAGGGGGAGATAAATTACTGGGCCTATCAAAAAAGGGGGAGGGAAGTTGGTTGAGGCCTTGGATACGTTCCTCTTCGCTTGGCTGTCCTCCTTCATCAGCAGTGACTCCTGTGTGCTTCTCACAAGGCTGCAGCAAAGGGAAGCCAGCAAAGTGGAGCTGGAAACTGTAGTTAGTTGATTGGTTAGGTTAATACATCAAAAACCTTTAAAAAACAAACAAACAAACAAACAAACAAAAAAGCATCTCTGATTAATTGGACAGCTTGTTTTTAAAACATTGACTATTTTTAATCTAAGAACAACTGAGAGCCAGTGTGGTATAGTGGTTTCTCCTAACCCTCTCCTTTCTTTAACTCAATACCTCCACTGTTCTTTATTACCCCAAGTCTTAACCCCTCCAAAATCACAGATTCTTTTTTTTTTTAAATGGACACACTTGTAAAACCTCTCTTCCCACACAAGGGATTCCTGACCAGACCCTCCTCCAGATTACTGTGCATCACCACCTTTTGTATTGAGGTGCACATCTCCCCTAAGCATTTGAGAAGTCCCACCTCCAATTTTACTGAACTCCCCCTGGCAAGCCTAATAACCCATATCTCCCCCAAAAGTGTCTTTCCTACATTCCCCCCCAAAAGTGAT
This sequence comes from Hemicordylus capensis, assembly GCF_027244095.1. Classification (NCBI taxonomy): domain Eukaryota; kingdom Metazoa; phylum Chordata; class Lepidosauria; order Squamata; family Cordylidae; genus Hemicordylus; species Hemicordylus capensis. Next base: position 12,139,506 of record NC_069658.1, on the reverse strand, counting down.
TCAGTCCTGCTTCCTTCAGCTACGCCGACAGCCAACATCTGTCCACTCAAAATTACTCTTGAACCACATTACACATTAATATTGCTGCTTTATTGCAGCTTCCAAGGCTATTTTACAGGGTTTTTGGCTTTTTAAAGGTATTGAAGAAAGAAATATGAATTATGAGGTCTGGTCCTCTACCTGAGGTTTTGGTCGCAGCCACTTCCTTCAGAACTGACTAGTAGTGAAGACTCTGTGCCACCTCTTTCATCGTCTCCGAGTTAGAATGTTTGTGAACATTCTGAGATACCACATCAGCTCACTTGCTTCATTGCCACTGCTGTGTGTTACAGTATATGATGGCAACCCACACACTCAGGTGCAATTTATCCGGTGAAGAGACATCAAGTGATATACATGCATGTGTGGTTCATTATCATGCTTAATTGCCTGGGATTTTTTTTAACGAGGTCTTTTTTGGGGACATGTGTATATTTCAGGAGCTGCTCTGCCTTTGAGAGGAGTAAAACAGATGTATTCCGAGTGAGAACCAACAACGTTGGAACTATAAAGAAGATAAGGTATTCCTAGGGAATCCAATCACAATATGGCAAATGAGGCTATCTTTGCCTGGCTGTAATTTAGGGGACTAAATACACTGAGGAGCATCCAGATTAGCTATGATCCCAATGGACATCAATGAGACAAGTTAGTCATGACTAACAAGACTCATTTTTCCAATGGGACTTAGTCATGACTAAGTTAGTCTGGATGGTTCCCATTAGGAACACAGAAAGTTGCCTTTTACTGAGTCAGACCCTTGGTCCATCTAGCACAGTGCTGTCTACACTGATTGGCAGCAGCTCTCCAAGGCTTCAGGCAGGAGTCTTTCAGGCAGGAGTCTTTCCCAGCCTTAATTAGAGATGTCAAGGATTGAACCTGGGGTCTTCTGCATGCAAGCAGATGCTCTGCCACTGAGCTACAATCTCCTCTCCTAAATTAAATGTGTGTCCCCCTCAGTGTGTCCTTTCTTATAATAGAAACATAGGAAGCTGCCTTATATCGAGTCAGACTCTTGGTCCATCTAGCCCAGTATGGTCTACACCAGGCTTCCCCAACCTGCGGCCCTCCAGATGTTGCTGAACTACAACTCCCAGCATCCCTAGCCACAATGTGGCTAGGGATGCTGGGAGTTGTAGTTCAGCAACATCTAGAGGGCCGCAGGTTGGGGAAGCCTGGTCTACACCTGTGTTCCCTCTAACAGGGATTCCCAGATGTTGTCTACAACTCCCATAACCCCCAAGCAAAGGCTGGGGGTGCTGGGAGCTGGGGGTGCTGGGAGCTGTAGTTAACAACATCTGGGAATCCTTGTTAGAGGGAACACTGGTCTACACTGACAATACTGAGCTAGGTTTCCATACTGAGCTCCAATCAGGAGTCTTCCCCAGCCCTACCTGGAGAGGCCAGGGATTGAACCGGGGACCATGTGCATGCAAAGCAGGTGCTCTATCATTAAGCTTTGGCCCTATCCACGTACCATTGTTTGTGTGGTACTACTCTGTAGTCCTTAGAGTCAAAGGTTATATTCAACCTTTTATGGGTCATTGACCAAAATAAAGATTCATTCATTCATTCATTCATTCATTCATTCATTCATTCATTCATTCATTTTCAACCTTGTAGTCTTGAGGGTCTTTTAAAAAGCAGTTAGAGATGGAGAAGCTCTTATTTTGACAGGGAGTATATTCCGAAACCCTGGGGCAGCCACAGAGAAGGCCCGGTCCCGAGTCACCACCAGAAGAGCTGGTGGCAACCATAACCAGATCTCCTCAGAGGCTCTTGATAGGCAGCCAAAGGAGACGCTCTTTTAAATACCCTGGACCCGAACCATTAAGGCAACATAGATGATGTAAGCAGCAAGTCTGTTTCTGCCAGCCGCTGGTCCCCAGTAAGCACGTACCCCCAGCAGGGACCACTAGTTCCCTGCCTCCCGTGTCACCCAAACCCACCGCTGTCAGGTTGACAAGCAGCACATTCTCCACCACCCAGCATGTGTCACCCAACTTCAAATCTTGGTAATAGATGTTAGCTGGCAGCGGAAAGGGCCTCATGACAACCTGACATTGGTGGGTTTGGACAACACAGGAGGTGGGAACCCAGCGGCTCACGTTGGGAGCATGGACTCTCTGGGAACTGGCATTTGCTGGAACCAGACTTGCCTCTTCTCTCGTCTGAACCCGTTCACAGGGACTGGCCCAACGTGCCCAGGAGCCCCATGGCCAAGTAAGAATTGGGGCCTCCAACACGCCCACTCCTTTATCAATCAGCCTTGACTGCAACAGCCATCTTTTTTGCCTGATCGTCCCAGGAGGGGCTCAGTCCCCCCTCCCAGACAATCTTAGGAGGAGTTCTAGCTCCCTCTGTCACCTTCCTTTGGATGGGGTGTGTTTCAGCTTTAAAAAATAAAATAAAATAAAGCAAAAGGAATTATGTCTTTGGCGTTGGCCTATTGAGTTATGAATGTGTGAATTCATCCTGAGTCAGACCACCGACCCCTTAAGAACATAAGAACAACCCTGCTGGATCAGGCCCAACAAGGCCCATCTAGTCCAGCATCCTGCTTCACCCAGTGGCCCACCAGATGCCTCTGAGAAGCCCACAGGCAGGATTTGAGGGCAGTTGGTATTCAGAGGCATCTTGCCTCTGAGGCTGGAGGTGGCTTATAGCCCTCCAACTAGTAGCCATTGATAGACCTCTCCTCCATGAAGTTATCTAAACCCCTCTTAAAGCTATCCAGGCTGTTGGCTGTCACCATATCTTGTGACAAAGAATTCCACCCTTGAGCCTAGTCTAACTTGACTGGTAGCGGCTCTGCAGAGTCTCAGGAAGAGATGGCTCTTTCCCCAACATGCTCCCTGAAATATTTTTTACTTAGAGATTGAACCTGGGGCCTTCAGCATACAAAGCTGGCGGGATCCCACTGAGCTTCCAGCCCTCTCGTCATATATTGCACATTTGAGAACTCCAAGGATTCTTAAACTTTGGTATCCAAACTTGGATACACAGTGGTTGTTGGACTACAACTCCCATCATCCCCACCCCAGCCACAATAGCTGAAGGCTGGGGGTGATGGTAGCTGTAGTTTGAAAACATCAAGGATGGGAACCCCTATACTAAGGATCTTTGTCTGCCTGCTGAAGACAGACTGTGATGGGCTCTCCAAATAGTGAGCGGTGTCTAAATGTAGAAACTTACCAGCTATAAGGAGGGAGGATTGCCCAGTGCTTTTGCACAAATTATTTTTTAATTCGTTCTACATTTGCTGCTTCTTGCTCTGAAATCCCAGACATCTATATCCAATCATTGTCCCTTTGATATTATGTATGGGATCAGATAGCTCTTCACTGGGGAACTCTATAATGTGAGATCAGCCAATTTCTATTGGAAGATGACTGGGTGAAGTCCCTTTAATGAGGTTTAAGATCGTGCTTAGTTCTAGAGATTAAGAAACTAATTAAATCAGTGTATTGATATTAAGAAAAACCTCGGTTCGTTAATGTAGTTGATAATTATGCAATGATTACTAATTTGTTACATTATATGTGAAGATATTGTATAGCAAATCCCAAACCAGCCTAAGCTAAGTTATTCCAGTCCTGGTCTGTTTTGCAGAATTGAGCATGACAACACCAGCATGAGTCCCAGCTGGTACCTGGATCGTGTGATAGTGACAGACATGAACAGGCCCCACCTCCGTTTTTATTTCCCATGCAACAATTGGCTGAGCAGAGATGATGGGGATGGACTTTTTGTCAGAGATCTGATTGGCAGCCTCAACCCCATGGATGTTCCTAAAGGTACGTTGCACTCAAGTGCTAAACTTGTGATTTTTTTTGAAGAGTATCAAAATGGGGCATCCAACACAGTGTATTGGTGGTAATATCAGCTTTGGGTTGCAAGGAGTCTGACAGGGCAAGGATTCTCAACTTTGAGTCTCCCCAGATGTTGTTGGACTACAACTCTCATCATTCCCAACCTTGGTTGAAGGTTGCTGCTGTTAATAGTCCAAAAACATTTGAGAACCCCTGAGACAGGATATGAAATCTTGAAACAATAATTGATTGATTGATTAAGTGCCGTCAAGTTGGTGTCGACTCTTAGTGACCACATAGATAGATTCTCTCCAGGATGATCTGTCTTCAACTTGGCCTTTAAGGTCTCTCAGTGGTGCATTCATTGTTGTCATAATTGAGTCCATCCACCTTGCTGCTGGTCGTCCTCTTCTTCTCTTTCCTTCAACTTTTCCCAGCATTATGGACTTCTCAAGGGAGCTGGATCTTCGCATAATGTGTCCGAAGTATGATAGTTTGAGCCTGGTCATTTGTGCCTCGAGTGAAAATTCTGGATTGATTTGTTCTATGACCCATTTGTTTGTTTTCCTGGCTGGCCATGGTATCCTCAAAAGTCTTCTCCAGAACCAAAGTTAAAAGCGTCAATAGTTTTTCTGCCTTTCTTCTTCAAAGTCCAGCTTTGATATTACCTTATTGAATACTATTATGGAACAATAATACCTTATTGAAATGTACATGAGCCAAGAGCAAAGCTACCTGGGATCTGCCCCCACAATCTTATCCTCTGCCAGCAGATCTAAGATGTGGTTAGTGATTGTCCTGACACCAGTATAAACAAAGCTTCCCTATACTGGGTCAACATGTGGGTCCCTCTAGCTCAGTGCTTCAATGCAGCATTTCTCCGGGTTTTCAGATAGGGGCCTTTCCCAGACCTCCCTGGCAGTGTTCTCTCTAATTTTTTTCATCTGTGTGTGGAATGAATTGTATTTGGGGTGGCAGTATCAAGGCAGTGTGTGCACACGTGTGCATTCAGAATGGGACCCTCCTGATTTAAACTGAGTGGGATTCAAAATTAACTGAGTGGGCATCAAAAGATGTGTGAGTGCATGCACATGCACATAACTTAGAGGGAACACTGGTCCCTGACAACACCAGCTATCAAACCTGGACTGCCTACATGCAAAGCCTGTGAGCTAGCACTTAACTGCAGTCCTTCTATTAGTTTGTAGAGAGGCTCCCTAATGGCACAGCGGGGAAATGACTTGACTAGCAAGCCAGAGGTTGCTGGTTCGAATCCCTGCTGGTGTGTTTCCCAGATTATGGGAAACACCTGTATCGGCCAGCAGCAATAGAGGAAGATGCTGAAAGGCATCATCTCCTACTGTGTGGGAGATGGCAATGGTAAACCCTTCCTGTATTCTACCAAAGACAACTACAGGGCTCTGTGGGCACCAGGAGCTGACACCGACTCAACAGCAACCACAGGGTTCTGTGGGCGCCAGGAGTCGACACCGACTCGACAGCACACCTTACCTTTACAGACAAGTTGAAAGTATACCTGATCTCATTCATGCAACATGGTCCATCTTTGCAGAGGACTCTAAGGGCAAATCTGTTGTGTTGTTTTCTTTTCTTCTTCTTTTTTAGTATTGTATTTCTAGGATAATGTAAATTGTTTTATTGTATTACTAGCAAAGGGCTTGAAGTTTGCAAATCTTCTGTTGGAGATGGTGGTTCCAGCGGTGCCGGGCGGCAGGGGCAGGGGGAAATACCTGGGGCAGTGGGGGGAGGGCATACATCTCCACTGGTGGCACTCCCCTTCCTATGGGAAGCTCAGGAGGCCAATGGGAACCCATGGGGAGACTGTCCCATCCCTACAGCTCAGTTGGCTTCTGTGCACGTGCAACAGCCATTTGAGTGGTCAGCACAGTGGTCTAGTGCCATGCTGCATACTCAAATGGACGCCGGACACCCAGGGAGGGAATTTGAGTGTGGGAACCTGTTGGCCTCCTGGGCTTCCCACAGGATCCTGGGTGCCAGTGGCAGTGATGATTGCTATTTTTTGCATCCCGCCCCCGCAACCTTGCTGCCCTTTCAGAACCGCCATCACTATGAGACTCTAGACTTTGCCTGACTCTATTTGGTCTCATTCCCCATGTTTTCCAAGGGGAGAGTTTTTCACATTTTCTGGGACAATCATGTCTTTTTCAGTGATTTTTGATTTTTGTGGTAGTCTGGGCAAAGTCTGGAACCTACCTGCAAAAAACGGCATGTCTTGTGGTTTGGTCTTGGAGTTTCATGTCAGTCAGTGAGCCCAAATCAGCTTTATATTATAGTTTACGGTTGTTTTTGTTGTTGGCTGCTTTGGACATTTGTGGAAATATAATGGCTGACATACAGACTAATGCTGACCATGCACTCGTAACTAAAACACATGTGCAGCAATGTCTCCATGCTTCTGAAGCATTGACATTATTGCAGAATGGGGGAAACTATTTTTGTCACACTCCCCTTGCTCTGATAGCACTGTTTGACCCACAGAAACATGCCCCTAAGGGCTCAGAGACGTGTTTTCTCAGAGACATGTTTCCTCAGAGACGTGTTTTCACTTTCAGGTAGTGTTTCTGGAGAAGTAGTGCGCAGCCAAACTCATTTGCCCATTGTGTTTTGGAAGCACACAGGTTAGCCCTGTTCATGTGCTTTTGTTAGGCAGACATGCATAGTGTTAGTCTGAAAGTCAGTCAACATTTTAGTATAACAATTATACTACAAGCGCATACCATTTTAGCTGCCATGACTTCCCCCCAAAGAATCCTGGGAGTTGATGGAGTTGCCAAGAGCTCTGTGTTAGAGTTGCTCAGCAGGGTCGCTTCTCTCTCTTTCATGCACACACAGACGTGCACATCCATACCCCTACAGCTCCCAGAGTTTCCCTGGGGATTCAGAATGACTAATAAGCCCATTTAACTCTGTAGTGTAGATCTGTCATTAATTTAATGATGTTTACTTGAGTCCGATGCTTTTTGCGAACCAGACAAGTACTCCACCAGTGATACCAGCGCACCGATCACAAGGAGCAAAGGAGTCTATGTAACACGAGTGAGGATGTGACCCCAGTGTGTTAGGTTTGTGAAAATGGAGCCTGCATATGCTTAGGTGAATAGTTCATCCCTGACGGCTAAAAGGTCAACTCAAGGATGCTGAACTTTGCCTACCCTCTTCCAAAGGAGACATATTTCTACCTGGCAGGTATAAAGATTTAAAATTCTGGTAGACAAATTTTATAGCATGAGGGCTGGTTTGGGTGGGGAAATGTCCTTACCAAGAAAATAGAAGGCCTGCCAGGAATGAAATGGCTGTCAACCATTTCTGTCCTTGGCCTGAAGTCAGTGGTGGCTTGAGATCTCTGTGTGCCTGAGGAAGGGTGCCAAATGTTATCCCCTGACATACACCCTCCTTCCCCCCTTCTTTTTAACCAGGGTTGGGAGGAGGACATCTTGCCTTCTCACTGACACTTCGATAACCTGCTGCCTGAAGCAGCTGTCTCACCTCATGGAAGGGCTGGCCCTGCTTGGACACCCCCAGTCAAATTCCCTGGGTGATCACCCTTCCCCTTCTTTCATATTGCCAGAGAGGTCTGATGAATTTTGTTTCCCTCCTCCTGTCTGACCAGTACCCAGTTATTTCTGATAGTGTGGCTAAGCTTTGCACTATTGATAAAGGTTGATTAAATCAACTTGATTCGCATTGTTTCTTTTTGAACCGAATAAGGTCATTTGCACAGTCAAAAACTGTGTTCTACCCAGGTTTGGGAGCTCTCTCTCTCTCTCTCTGTGTGTGTGTGTGTCCAATTTTTGGTTGTGTAGAAGCAAGATAAGATAAAAACCTGGGTAGAAGTGATAGTGTGGAAGCAAGGTAGGAGGAAAACCCGGGTAGCTTTTCCTCCTACCTTGCTTATGGACAATGAGGCTATTCATGCAACTGCTCGAAAGTGGGCTAAGGGAGCCCAACCTAATTTCAAGTAATCGTGGGAACCACACAGCTCCTGGCAGTTAGCCCACTTAAGTCTGCCCCACCACAAAGTTAGTGGAGGGAGTGCTCCACTAACCCCGTTTTGGCAATCGTGAGTCACCGCAGCGCAGTTTTGCTCTGTGGTGACTCATGAGGAGAGCCCTGACCAGGAGGCTCCAACAAGCCTCCTGGCCTCGGGGGTATCCCCAGAATGTGACTCCCGGGGTCTGGGTGACCCCTGATCCCTGCCACCCTTACCAGCTCCATGATGGAGCCGGTAGTCATGTGGGTGGCCAGTCCAACCACCCAGGGATGGCTCCCTGCAGAGCCTGGTTAGGCTCTACACATGGATCGTGTGTAGTGCCTCAATCACTTCTACCCAGGTTTTCCTCCAACCTTGCTTCCACACAACTGAAACTTGGGAGCACACACCGCTCCCAAACCCGGGCAGAATGCAGTTTTTGTTTGTGTGAATGACCTCAATGTTTTCAGTGAGCTCTAGGATGATACTGTTAGGACTGGTATATTGTTTATTTTCTGCTGGTCAATGGCCATAATATACTTTGGACCGGGTCTCATGATCTGTCTGACCCGGTTTGGGGCAGTGAGCGGGAAGAGCGGGATAAACCCGCTCTCCCCACTCACGAGTGTGGTGGGAGCCCTGGACAGCTGGATCAGCTGCCCACATGATTGCCGGCTCCAAGACGGAGCCGGCAGTGGCTGAGGGGAGTGGGGACCAATCGGCCCCCGCAAGCTCCAGCATGCCCTGAGCGAGCATGCAAGGCATGCTGGCGAGACCCTCGGAGCTGGGAGGCAGCTTTTCGCCTCCCCTCTGGGGGTCTCCTCGTGAGTAGGTGCAGCACGAAGCCATGTCGCAGCTACTCACGATTATTAAAACCAGGTTTGCGGAGCACTCACTCCGCAAACCTGGTTTTAAGGCAGGGGTTCTTGAGCGGGTTACCCGCTCTAGAACCACCGGGCTTGGCTGTGAGCCCGTTCGTTCTTACAACGGCAAAAACTGGGCTAGGCTTTCCTAGCCTGATTTTTGCCAATCATCAGAATAGCCCCTTTAACTAACTAACCTTCTTTCAAATGGAGGGAAGGTAGAATTTGATGGTGTCTCTGGGTCAAAGTGGTCTTCTGCTTCCTTTCCTATTGCTTGTGAATTCTGCCATATGCCAGTTATTATTCTGACTATTTTGCCACCATGGATTCTTAAGTGCCTCTGTGCGGAGTAGGTATTGTGGTTGTGCCATGGTTATTAATTACAAGGAGAAGGATATTGTTCTGCCTTGTGCTATTTCCTCTCCTCTAATAAATTCTTAAGTTTGAACAGTTTAACTTTGAATAGCAATGAATTATATTCACTGGATGCTTTGGCCCTTCTTTCCGGTGGCCCTGTTCAGATAACGGGGAGTTTCCTCACTGGGTGAAGTGGGCATTTGGCCCAGACCCACAATAATTCATTTATGAAATCATTACCATAAAACTGGTCCTTGTCACTAACTAACAAGGTTTTTAAAATGGGATTGGATAGATTAAAACAGATTAGCATTAATAAGGTAAGTAAACTAACAACATTAAAGACCCTAGGCGGTTGCTGTAAATCGCCTAGAGACTTCGGTAGTGGGCAGAATGCAACTATGTTGAATACATAAAAAATCAAATAAATAAAATCAATTATCTTATTGCTGTAAGCATTTAATGCATAGCAAAATCTTTGCTCTCCTAATCATGTTCTTTGCCACCCCTTTGCTCCTCCAGACTAGTTCTGGAGTCTGGAACTAGTCCAGAGCAGACTCCTCCTGCTCTCTATACAGTTTTGCTGCTTTCAGACAAATGCCAGATGTGTCACCACGGTGGCTGGAGGAAGGGCAAGGCCAGAGGATGCATCAGCATTGGGCAGTGTGGCTAGCCACATGCTCTATTTCCCCTCACATATTTATGGCCTGCAGGGGGAAGAGTTGTGTACAGGGCGGTGATGTGACAAAATGCATATTATCAGGAAGGCAGGGAAGGAGACATAGGGCAGTGGTATAGTTAGGAACATAGGAAGCTGCCATATACTGAGTCAGACCATTGGTCCATCTAGGTCAGTATTGTCTACACAGACTGGCAGTGGCTTCTCCAAGGTTGTGGGCAAGAGTGTCTCTCAGCCCTATCTTGGAGATGCTGCCAGGGAGGGAACTTGGAACCTTCTGCATGCAAGCAAGCAGATGCTCTTCCCAGAGCAGCCCCATCCCCTAAGAGGAATATCTTACAGCACTCAAATATGTAGTCTCCCATTCAAATGCAAACCAGGGTGAATCCTGTTTAGCAAAGGGGACAATTCATGCTTGCTACCACAAGACCAGCCACCTAATGGTGCAGCGGGGAAATGCTTGACTAACAAGCAGAAGGTTGCCGGTTCGAATCTCCGCTGGTATGTTTCCCAGACTATGGAAAATACCTATATTGGGCAGCAGCAATATAGGAAAATACTGAAAGGCATCATCTCATCCTTCATGGGAGGAGGAAATGGTAAACCCCCTCCTGTATTCCACCAAAGAAAACCACTGGGTTCTGTGAGCGCCAGGAGAAAAAATCGACTGGACGGCACTCTTTACCTTACTTTTACCACCAGACCTCAAAGCTCCATGAATGAAGATGGGCTCCTGCTGCTCATCGAACTCCAGCTTGAGTTGATTCAGTGACTGCCTGCAACCCTAACCATTACATTTGCATACATGCAGGCATTCCTGCTTGGCTCTTGCAAACTGGTTCGGTGCCAAGGTTGGCACACCAGCTGGCTGCTTGGCCATCGACACGAAAGGTGGTTAAAGATGAAGCACAAGGGGAGTGAAATGATTCAGGTAGCACTCGTATTTCAGTCTGTAGACAGGCTGTGCGTTCAGAACTGGTTGTTGCCTGTGAACGATCTGGAGCGGCACCCTTCTTCTGTTAACCTGATTAGCATGAACATTTTCCCTGGGTCCCATTAAAAAAAACATTTGTTGTTGTTAATAATAAATATGACAGTGGAGTCCTCCATGGCCTTGGAAATGGGGAAAGCAACAGAGCTGAGGTGGCAGCATTCTCTGGAAAGGAGTAGATGGGATGTAGGATTCCATAGTAGGAGAAAACTACTGGTAAACAATGAGGCTATTCCCACAATTGACGGAAAGCAGGCTAATGGAGCTTAGCCCACTTTCTGTGGAGTGTGGGAACCACCAGGCTCGCAGTCAAGCCTGGTGCTCCCAAGGCAGCTAGTCTGCCTAGAACACCCTCCCCTTAAATGAGAGAGCGAGTGCTCCGTTAACCTCATTTCTTAGCTCACGTGTCACTGCGGTGCATGGCGACACAGGAGTAGACCCCTGATCAGGGGGCTGCAGCCAGGCTTCTGGGCTTGGGGGGGAGGGTCTCTCCAGGATGCCCCGCACACTCGCGCGGGGCATCCTGGAACTTCCAGAGGCCACACGGCCCCCTCTCCCCTCAGCTGTGTGGGCAGCTGGTCTGGCCGCCCAGCTATGAGCAGCTGCTTGTTTGTGAGGAGAGCAAGCTAAGCCCGCTCTCCCCACAGAACCCTGTCAGGCGCTTCGCTTGTGTCGTGTGAAGCGCCTCAACATGTTTTTTATCTCTGGATTTAGAGCGGATTCCACACCTTGTGTATCTTGTCTATAAGGTAAGCAGGATTCCTCTTTTAGCCTTCTAAAAATAGTAGCTAAGCGGTCAGGTCCAAAAGAATGGGATAGTGGACAGTGCTGGGCTTGGGACAGGAGATTTGGACTCAAAATCCGTGTAATGCTTCAAGCATCAGGCTAAAGCCTGGCTCTTTCAGAAAGCGTTTGAGTGAACTGATGCCACTTCATCACTACCTCCCCTGAGTCAAATGTTAGATTGCAAGTTCCTCGGGGCAGGGTCCTGTCCTCTTATTCCGTTCAAATTGTAGAGACTTCGGGCAATAGTCCTGAAGAACGACAACTCCAGAATCCCATATTAACAGAATGTTTAAAAGGCAAACACAGAGATAAAATAGGGACAGTGATTTATCAGGGATGTGCCAAAAAATATGGACTATCCCTGGTTCAAAGAGATAATTGGCAGCAGCAGGGCAACAAGAAGCAGCCGTGGAAGAGAGTCTCCAATTAGCTGTGGGCTTCCTGCCAGGGCACAGGGTCTGGCAGATGGCTGACCGTAGCAACCACAGATACCTGGCTGGATTTCTGAGAGCGGATTCTCTGCATGCTTACCAAACTACAGCCCCCAGGGTTCTTTGTAAGAAGAAATATAAATGCAGGAGGGCCTCTTTATTCATGGGGGTTCCATTATGGACTATTACCATGGATACCAAAACTGCTGATAAAGAGACCTTAACCCTATGGGATTGGGTGGGGGGATTCATCTCCAAAGCTAAATATCTAAGCTAAAAATCACCAGGAAAGGGGTGTGTGTGTGTGTGTGTGTGTGTAGAAATAAGCATAGTACCTTACTTTCCAGCGATGTTCCCCAAACTGCCAAATCCTCTAATTTCCCCCCAGTTTTTTTGGGCAGAGTTGGGAAAAGAGCCACAACATGGCTCCATGATACAAAATGGTGGCCAGAAATGATGTCAAAAGTCATTTCTGGCCACTCAGAATGCTGGATAGATAAAAAACACCCTATTTTCACCCTGCTATTAAAGAAACCAGGTCTCTGTGACCCAACCACAGATACACAAAACTGTGGATGGAGAACCCGCAAATAAGAGAGTCTCCTGTATGACGTTTTGATATATGTATGGATATGCCCCTAATTGCTCTTAAAAAGAAGCCAGCACCAACCCACAGGACTGGCAACGCATTCTGAGTGATACAGTCATTCCTCTCCCACCATTTCTTTCCATTTCTGTTCACAATTAATGTCTTTCTCTGGTGAGCCGGAGACATAAAATCCCTTACGCATGTATGTGCTTTTGGACAAGACTCTTGGAAAACCGGTTCCCTCCGTCTGTCTGAGTTTGACTCTGCTTTCTCTCCTTGATGGTTGCCAAGGTGTTGGTGTATGTCTGAAACTAGGAGTCTATCCAGGCCTAATTAGCCTTTTCTTCCTGCCAGATTTAGTCAGATGCTACTAAATGGGTCTCCTGAGTAAAGAAGGGCCAAAGAAATGCCCACGCAGTCACTCCAGGAAGCGATAGTTGCTAGAGCAGCTCTTCCATTCTTATTCATGGCAAACATATAGCATCACCACCTCCTATGAAGCTGCTACCTAGACTCTGATTCCCTGGAAATTATGGTTGGCAAATCTGAAGCCAATCTTGGGAATGTATGCTCTTTCTCCTTCCCTCTACTGCTCTCCAGAGCCACCTCTATGTTAACCATAGTTGGGTGGTATGTGTGCACCAAGGTTTATGCTAACCATGGTTCCTTCAAAAACCACAAGTTAAAACCATGGTTTGTTTGAAGTGTATTTCCAATATATACCTCTCTCTGAAGGTCTAACCCGTCAGAGACAACAGTTTTCCTTCCTCGTTTTATGCTGTATGTTCTACTTTACAGATTCCATTTTTTAAAAATGGAGGAGTGTCCAAACATGGTCCCCCACTGCAGCCTGAAGTGGCACCAGTCTACCAAGAGCTGCACAATACAATACTGCTGACTGTGTAGCTCAGCTCTTAGATATAGCAGCATGTACCCAGGTGAGGAGGAGATTACTCTGCAGTCTGGATCCTGTTACATGTACATATATTTCAAAGGGCTGGTTCAGATATCTCTAGCCTGCCCACTACATGATTACACGTGGAGGCAAACACATCTCCACTCACCTCATACACAATTCCACTCCACATAATCATGTAGGAAGCTTTTGTTGAAAAGTTTGGAAACTTTTGTGGAAAATGTGGCATGTGAATATGTGTTGTTGTTGAGTGTCCAAGCCACTCCTCAGATGCAGGGGTGCCGATCTCCCCCCTTAAGCATTTGGTGAACTCCTGAGCAAAGAGGCACCTTTTAGAAATGGTGATTCTCACTGGCCCTATCTATCCCCAGCACAGCATCCCACCAGGGCCTCTTGCTGGTATCTATCTTATGTTTCTTTTTTGAATTGTCAGCCCTTTTGGGGACAGGGAGCCATTTTATTTATTTATTTTTATCTATGTAAACTGCTCTGTGAACTTTTGTTGAAAAACAGTATACAAATATGTGTTGTATTTGTATTCTCCTGGCAAACCTAATCACCCATATCTTCAACATATTTCTCTCTCCCCTGCAAAGTGTCTTTCCTGCCCCCTTTCAGATTTAAGTTAGGGCTTGTTCCTCAAGCTTTCCCTCTGTTTGCATCTTGTCCAGATGAGTAAAGTGTGCCATCAAGTCAATTTCAACTCCTGGTGCCCACAGAGCCCTGTGGTTGTCTTTGGCAGAATACAGGAGGGGTTTACTCCTCCCGCGCAGTATGAGAGGATGCCTTTCAGCATCTTCCTATATCACTGCAGCATCTTCCCATAGTCTGGGAAACATACTAGCGGGGATGAACCGGCAACCTGCTGCTTGTTAGTCAAGCATTTCCCCGCTGCACCACTTAAGGTGGCTGCCGAGATGAGTACATTATGTATTTTATTGATACATTTATATCAGGCCTGCTCAACTTAGGGCCCCCAGCTGTTTTTGAACTACAACTCCCACAATTCCCAGCCACAGTGGCCAATAGCCAGGGATTATGGGAATTGTAGGCCAACATCTGCAGGAGGGCCGAAGTTGAGCAGTCCTGATTTATATCCTGCTCTTCCTCCAAGGAGTCCAGAGTGGCGTAGATGATTATATTTGATCCTCACAACAACCCATGAGATAAATTATGCTGAGAGAGAAGTGACTGGCCCAGAGTCACCCAGCAAGTAGATTTGAACCCGGGTCTCCCCAGTCCTAGTCCAGCACTAACCACTGCACCACACGGCCTCTCAACAGTATGCAGAGTGGAAATGGCATGCCAGGGTCAGGGGGCATGTTTGTTCATGCCAGATCAGTGGACATGTCCAGATCAGTGGACAGTAATGTTCAAACTTATTATAATACTGGGCAGGGGGATAATCACGGGTGGATTAATGCATAGGCAAGATAGGAACTTGCCTACAGTGGCAAATGTTGAGAGGGAGAAAAATTACGGGGGGTCGGGGCAAGTTAAATCTTTGTTTTTTAACCTTTTTAAAACCACTGCTGTGTGGCGGGAATGGTGGCAGAGATGGGGTGCAGCCGGTGGGGTGTGCCACTGGCGGCGGTAAGGGGAAACTGAGGCAGGGGAGGCATTGGCGTTGGCAAGAGCTCCTTCTGTGGGCCTGCCTGCTGCCCAAAGGACAGCTTGGGCTGTTTTCGGCCCAATTCGGGGCTCTCTGCGCACCCTGTTAACTGGGCAAAGAGGCACCTTTTTAAAGGGGTGATTCTCTGTAACTGAGCAGGGGGAGAGCAACTGGCCCCATCCTTCCCCAGCACAGCATCCCTCCAGTGGCTGTTGCTGATGTCTATCTTATGTTTCTTTTTCAGATTGGGAGCCCTTTGGGGACAGGGAGCCATTTTATTGATGTATATCTATATAAACTACTTTGGGAACTTTTTGTTGAAAAATGGTATATAAATATTTGCCGCCATACAGAGGTGGTTTAAAAAGGTTAAAAATTTTTTTAACTTACCCTCACAAGGCCTTGAGTTGAGGTGGCAAATCTTTTTTGCCTATAGGCAGCAAAAAGCTTAATCTGCCCCTAGGGATAATATTGGGGCAGGGGGCAAAGTTATATAGATTTTAAAAGATAAGCTATAAGATTTCCAGATATAAGATAGAAAATAGGAGGTTTTGAATTATTGGTGCTATAAAAAGACAGGAATTTAGGAGAAAAGGATCTAATCAGCATACCTTTATTAAGCTTATTTGATGATATCTGTTCTGGTGTCTCTCTTGGCTTTCATTTGCTTGTCATCTCAGATAATCGTAAGGTAAATCCAGACATAGCTTGGAAATTCACAAGGAAAATATGCCAAAGTGCATTCTATCGAAAAGAATTTGTAAAATCTGATCAATGAAAGATCACAAGTGAAAAATTAAAAATAATTCCAGTAATATAAATATTATTGGACACTTTCAGCAATACAAATGTAAAGCATCATGGAAAGTCCTTAAAAAGGTTCACCAGGAGGTTTTACAGACAGGGCTCCCCCCCCCCAATCCAATCCCGATTGGAGTGTGCCAGTCCACATATTCACTGGATTTAACCCGACCTCCCTGCAGGCTATCAGGGACCAGGACAGACAGGGCTTTGTTTTTCTCGGAGGGAGGTTGTGAATTCTGGCTTAGCCGGAGTTTTGTCTGGGGTAAAAAACAACCCTCTATTTCCAGCAGCTTTTGAAAAAACTCTGGGGCTTCTGCTTGCTCCAAAGGTGTTGATGGAGGTGCTGATGGCTATGTGAATGGTCCATCTACTCCCTCGAGATTCGCTCTTCAGATACGCCTGAGGTATAGAGCCATGTGTGAAAAACCTCCTGGGAATACCAGGGGTAGCGATTCTTGAAAAAACAAGCACCCTCCCTCTGGCGTATGCATAGAATCAGTTTTGTCTTTAAAGGCCATGACTAGTTTTAAGGGAGCTCTCCCTTCCCCCGATAATTAACATTTATCTGCTGAAACTCAGAAGAGAAAACTCTCAAAAGTCTCCATTTCCTCAGTGTTTTTGATGTCATATCACAAATTCTGGACACGCAAACCATTAAGTATAAGGGTTGGTTTCATTCTGCACAAGCATGTCTTTGAATTAACCTCATTAGAAACAAGTCCCCCCTCCTAACATATACCAAGGAATCTTATATGAGCCCTGAAAGTGAAATGCAAGACATGAAATAGTCTACCTTTTGTAGCCCTCAGTCATGAGAGAGAGATAATTTAAATCTTAACATTAAATTAGAAATTGGTTCCCCTCAGGTACACTATACATAATTAAATTATTCTTATGACTCTTATTGTCTAACTCTTCAATTTGCTCCAGCAAAATGTGCTGGATTCTTTGATCTAAAAATGCTTGTTTTCCTACTAAGTCATTCTGTTTCTTTTTCATGTTAGGACATCCTGTTTTCTCATGGATTTATTTTAGATTTTGATTGCATCATCTTCTTTCTCTGTGTGGCTTGTTTATATCAGAAACCTCTGATTTTTGCACAATATTCAGCTCCAGATGTTAAATTCCCAAAAGAAAATGGTTGTCTAACCAGCAGCAAATTATGTCTAACCAGCAGAGGGAGCAGATGCACTACATTTATTAATAAGGGTTTATTTCAGCAGGTATGGTGTATAAATGATTTTTCAAAGTTCTCTCATCCATGAACCCTTCTGACCTCTCAGTTGTGATAAACTCATCTGTGCCTGAACAGCTTGAATATTAAGACCGTTTCTCCTTCAATACATTTTGTAATGAGAATGAATGTGGGGAGGAATGCTCATTAGCATTACAAATGCCCCTCCTCTGCTTTCTCTTCCACATTAAGAATGATCTGGCCAACAACCACACAACAAAGAATCAAATGTGACTTAAGTCTTATGTATGGAAACATTCCAAATGTCAATCACCTGTGAAAAGCTGTGTTGTTTCTTCTTCTTCTTCTTCTTCTTCTTCTTCTTCTTCTTCTTCTTCTTCTTCTTCTTCTTCTTCTTCTTCTTCAAACATAGCCCTGCACACAAGTTTACAGTCTAAAGATAAAGGCAATACAAGTGCATTTAAGAAGAAAAGAACCGAAAACACAAGGGAAGGAGAGTCAGATGAATGGATATGTTTTAAGAAGGCACTTGAATGTCAAAAACAGAGAAAGAGGGCTGGATGTCAAGTGGAAAGAAATTCACATGATAGGGAGATGGAAGGGGGGAAAGGGCGCAGACAGATAGAGTAGTTTGGGCTGTAATTCTGGCTTAATCTGAAGCTTGGTACCTGTAGAACTGAGGATATGAGGAGGAAGATCCTGACGTGGTATGCTCTGTGTAATGTGGGAAGTTCTGAACTGTCCGCATTGCTGTGGGCATCTAACACAATCCCACATTGCTACTCAAGAGACTGTTCCATTACTACTTGTGCAGCTGCATATTGCGACATGCCTTGCATTATTTCCAACACAAGTCACATTGCAACATGCAATTATACAATGGTAAGCAGGGGTGGGACAGACACCTGCAGAGGCATGTCAGAACCTTTCATATTATGCTGGGACATGTCAACCTCCATAACATCCCTGGTTAATGTTAGAATTTGCTTACACTTTTACAAGGGGCAAGCATCCCTATAAGCAGTGGCAAGAGCGTGATCTAAGTTAGCAGCCTCAGGTGGGACCTGCCAGCAGCCTGCCAGTGAATCATACCTAAAAGTCAATTCTCCAGTGTCTAAGAGTGTTCTAAACCCAGTTTTACTATGTCTTGAATACCAAATTGCACCTTATATTATTAATGGCATTGTGGGATTCTCTCTCTCTCCTTCTCCTTCTGCAGTAAACAAATATGTGGTCAGAGTGTTTACAGCTGATATCAACGGCAGTGGAACAGATGCTGATGTTTTCATTAACCTCTTTGGCCAACATGGAGACACAGGTAGTAATCTTTGGTAAAAGTGTTCTTCTCAGTCTTCATAGCAAACCAAGTAGTTGATCTATGAATTATCTACAAAACTTTGATGTGATCTGATTCTGGGAAAGCTAGTGTCTGCTCCTGGGATTATTTCTAAAAGGCACTGTGGTGTAGTGGTTAGAGTATTGGATTATTTTGGGGGGAGGGGCAGAAAAGAGACTTTGGTTCAAATCTGCACTCAGCAAGGAAGCTCAGTGGTGAGTGACCTCAACCAGTCATTGGCTAACATCCAGATTAAAGCTGGACCTGTGTAGCAACGTTATGCACATACAAGAAAGTTGCATAGCTATACAAGGGGTACTGGAAGTTGCACTTGTGCAGCAATGGCAGTGGAACAGAATGTGGGCATCGGCTTCTGTGCTTTCTTGCACAAGTACATCCTATTGTGCTAGTGCAGCACTAGTCTGGAATGCCAACTTCTGACTTGGTGCATCTGGTTAGTGCAATGTCCTTGTGCTAGTGCAATACGTATGCACAAGTGCAGCGTTCGTCTGGATGTCAGCCATTGCCTCCATAGCTACCTCACCGGGTTGTTGTGAGGCCAAAGTGTGTGTGGTAGGAGAGAACGTCATATTCTGCCCCGATCCCTCTTTTGAGGAATCGTAGAATAAAACTGCATAAAAACTGAATAAAAAAATAAAAATGAAAAGAAATGTCCAACTATAACCCGCTCATCATACCACAATGCAGCTTTATGGATCAGTGGCAAGTTCACGCAGTTTAGAGCGGAATTCTGCCATCAGATTGGCACAGTGAGCAAACGGGTTGAGCAGTAGCATAGGAAGATGGGTGGCGGCCCTGGATCAAGGTTTAAGGGTGGGTGCCCCCTGGCAGCCCCCTCCGCCTGCCTGCCTGCCTGCCTCCCAGTGGTCCCTCTAATTTTTTTCATCTCTGTGCAGAATGAGTTTTGTCCTGGGTGGCAGTATCAAGGCAGTGTCTGCGCACTTGGATTCAGAATTGGACCCTCCTGATTCAACCTGAGCAGGATCTAAAATGAACTGAGTGGGCATCCAAACACTTGTGAGCATGCGCATGTGTGCACGCCTTAGAGCAGGGGTTCTCAACCTTGGGTCCCCAGATGTTGTTGGACTTCAACTCCCATAATCCCCAACCAAAGGCCATTGGGGCTGGGGATTATGGGAGTTGAAGTCAAATAACATCTGGGGACCCAACGTTGAGAACCCCTGCCTTAGAGAGAACAGTGCTGCCTGCCGCCACTGCCGCCGCCTTCCTGGGCACAAGCACATGTGCAAAGTTATTTCTAGTGACTGCTCAGTGCTGAGCTGGGACTTCTCCTGGAACTTTCACTCTTCCTGCCCCTGCTGCACTCTGCACGTGTGCCTGGCTCTTGCTGGTGATGGTGTCACTGTGCTGCTGGCGCTGCAGAGGTGCCAGTGAGAACAGGCCTGCCTTAAAGAGAATGCTTGATCTCAGTGCAGTGGCAGCTCTGGTGCTGCCGCACTGCCCGTCTCCACTGTCCCGAGTCCCGACACCCCCAGAGTTGAGCACACACTGACCAAATTGCATGCATCACGAACCGCATTGGCTGCTCTTTGGGATTTTTATTATTAATTAAAGAATTGTATTTCCAGAGCACATTGTGGTCATGTGTTGAAAATTTCTTCTCAAACAACAAAGCAAAAATTGCCTGGTCCGCCAACTGATTAAATAATTTGATTAACCCTCTACCGTTTAAACTGATTGATTAATTAATCAATTACATTTAAACACATTTGCATATGCGTGTCCTTAATGTAGGTGCTCCTTTGCAGGCACTGTAAGGAAGAATTTATGGTATAATAAAAGAAAACTGCCACTTGTTGTTAGATAGAAAATCCACCTTATAAAGTTACTTTTTCATGCCCTTTTTTAGTAACACACTAGAAGCAAATAGCTTCCCCTCCTCAAACTTAGAAGAGTTTAATCTGCATTAAACTGCAGCCCTCTCTGACCACAATTTGCCCTCATAGATTCTCAACCTTGGGTCCCCAGATGTTGGTTAGACAACAATCCCCATCAGCTTCAGGGCCACTGTGGCTGGAGATGATGGTAGTCTGATGAGCATCTGGAGACCAAAGTTTGGAAGCCCCTGGATTAACCAATTGGCTCCCACCAACTAAAGCTACATTGAATTAATCCACAGATTAAATCTGTAGCTGTACATAAATTTAGACCTGGAGGGATTTACCTTCAGCTCAGGGTCCCTACAGCTGGAAAATCTGAAAACTGTACTGCAGAAGGTATTACTTTGTTAAGTAGGCCAGGCACCTCATATTTATACAAGACCCACCAAATCCAGGGCTTCATAGTAGGGATGTGCACAAATCAAATCTCCCCTGATTTGTTTTGTGTCCAAATCTGTCCCCCAGAATCACCCAGATTCAATTTGGATTTGATTCAATTTGATTTGGATTTGGATCGATTTGGATGACCTATAAAGGTCTTAGGGGCACTAAATTCAGGTGGTGGATAGGTCCCCATGTGTGCCACCTGCCACCCAAATTTCAAGATAGTGGGGCACTTGGTTGATTTTTTAAAAGATTTTTTAAAAGCTTTTACTGATTTTGTATATTCCCCCA
The DNA here is from genome assembly GCF_027244095.1 of Hemicordylus capensis. Lineage (NCBI taxonomy): Eukaryota > Metazoa > Chordata > Lepidosauria > Squamata > Cordylidae > Hemicordylus > Hemicordylus capensis. The sequence continues at coordinate 12,118,487 of NC_069658.1, read as the reverse complement.
TAGGAAATAATGGGGATTCGAAGTTGCCCTATCCTAACCCTAACATGGATCCCCAACTTTTTTTTAAAAAAGCTAAGCCCTAGCCCTTGTAGAAGTGTAGTTATGGAGCAAAATGTGTGGTCACTATTTTTCAAGTGTTTGGATTCTTTGGTGTATAATAAATTTTCCTCATAATGAATCTCTATGTGGATTCATTGCACACCTTCATTTCTTCTGTTCATTTTGACTGTCTTTGGACAGTGCCAACCGTCAACTGCCATGTGCCAGCTACACCCCTCCCCCGCAAGGCAGTGGGGTATTCAGTTTATTTTTTAGGAATATTGAAGTATTTAGATTCTTTGGTGTCTAATAACTTTTCCTCATAATGAATCTCTATGTGGATTCATTGCACACCTCCATTTCTTCTGTTCATTTTGACTGTCATTGGACAGTGCCAACTATCAACTGCCATGTGCCAACTACACCCCCCACCAAACACACACTGGGGTACTCAGTTTATTTTTTTAAAGGAATTTTTGAAGTGTTTAGATTCTTTGGCATCTTCATTGCACACCTTCATTTCTTTTGTTCATGTTGACCCTGCTACTTTGCAGGTGGGGGTGGGGAATTAGTGGCATCCCATGTGCCCACTACCCCCCAACCCTCAAGCCACTGGGTACTCAGTTTATATTTTAGGAATTGTTGAGGTGTTTAGACTCTTTGGTGTGTAATGAATCCTCATAGTGATTCATTATGAGGAAAGGTTATTAGACACCCAAGAGTCTAAACACTTGGGGGGGAAATCCTAGATCATAAACTGAGTAGTACTCCAGTGCCTTGTGGGTGGGAGGGGGGTGTAGTTGGCACATGGTAGTTGACAGCTGGCACTGTCCAAAGACAGTCAAAATGAACAGAAGAAATGAATGTTGTAGTTATTATACACCAAAGAATCCAAACACCTGAAAAATAGTGACCACACATTTTTGCACTATAACTCCACTTCTACAAGGGCTAGAGCTTAGCTTTCTTTTAAAAATGAAATCTGGGAATCTGGGGAAATTAATAGGAGGAATCTGAATCTTGAATTGATTTGAATCTAATCTTGTATGATTTGATTTGGACCCAAATCTAGCCAATGGACTACGGAGCGATTTGTTCTGTCTACAAATTGCCCGAATCAGCAAGATTCAGGTACAAATCGATTTGTACCCGCATCGATTCGCACATCCCTACTTCATAGTGCCTGCCGATCACATGGGCTGTATACATTTCCATCCAAATGTTCCTAATTTATTTGTATTATCTTTTGATGTTGTTTTGTTGCTTAGGCGAAAGGAAACTGGATAATGACAATGACAATTTTGAGAAAGGACAAGAAGACAAGTTCACACTTGATGCTCCCAATCTGGGAAAGTTAAGGAAAATCACCATTGGCCACAATAACAAGGGGGGATCCGCTGGCTGGTTCATGGACAAGGTTTGTACAGCCTGACAAAGGAGTATCCAGGAAATTACAAGTCGGTTAGCATAATACCCAGGAGAATTGAGAGGTAGAATTAAAAATACAATTGTTGAGCATATAGAACATGTCTCACTGATGGGGAAACAGCATGACTTCTGCAAAGGAAACTCCTGTCTCACTAACCTTTAGAATTCTTTGAGAGTGTCGACAGGCATGTGGATAGAAGTGATGGTGTTGACATGGTATTGTTAGACTTTCACAATTTTTTTTTACAAAATCTCTCACCAAAGGCTCTCGGGTAAACTTTGCAGCCATAAGATACAATGACAGGTCCTTTTATAGATTGATAACTGGTTAAAGAAATGGGACCAGCTATATGATTGTCGTTTCGTTCAGAAATTGTCATTTTTTGGTATTGTTTTGAAATAGTGGCTGACATACCCTTGCAGAGTATGTCAGCCTAGTAATGTTATGTTTGCACAATTTGCACAGATACCCAATTTGTGCAAATTATGTTACACAAGAGTAAACCCATTCGAAAAAATTGACTGACTTTCCTGCAATGCAGTTCATGCACATTTTGTGTTGTGCATGTGCAACTTTCATGTCTTGTACAAATTGTGCAAATGCAATGTTGTTAGGCTGACGTACTCTTGCACAGTACATCAGCCAATATGAATATGGCAGATATTTATATACTGCTTTTCAGCAAAAGTTCCCAAAGTGGTTTACACAGATATACATACATAAAATGGCTCCCTGTCCCCAAAGGGCTCACAATCTATAAAAGAAATGTAAGACAGACACCAGCAACAGCACTGGAGGGATGATGTGCTGGGGATGGATACGGCCAGTTGCTCTCCCCCTGCTAAAGAAAGAGAATTGCCTCTTTAAAAAGGTGCCTCTTTTGTTCAGTTAGCAGGGGACACTGATAAGTTTAGTGATAATGTAAATCCTTATTCTTTGTTTTAAAAATTTGAAATGTGAATGCAGTATTGTTAGTAGTGTCATTTAGATGGGCTAGTCATATTCAAATATTAGTTTATTTTTAAATAGTTTATTACTCTGGTCTATGACCGTAATAAAGATTGGATTGAATTGGATTTAAATAGTTTACTTTCCTAGTTGAAATGGCTGATTGTTGTTGTTTTTTAACATTAATCCCCCCCCAAAAAATTAAATTAAAAAAATAATAAGTGATATCTGATGCCCTTATGGTCTCATTTGGAATATTGTCTGAAGGATTGCCTAGCTGTACTGAAAAACCAGAGATTTGCACAGTTGCACAAAAGCTCCATTTAAAACAAATGAGACACGCTACAGTTGCGCACTGTTGTGGAAGCATGAGCATGCTTGCAGTTGCGCAACACTAGTTTGGAATGCAAGAGCCAGACTGAGCACAACCAGCTGGCACATCAGCTTTGTGCTTGCATCATGTCCCTCTGCAAGTACTTTCCTTAGGATGTCAGCCACTGGGCATGGTTCTGGTAACCCCATCTCAGAAAGCATATTCTAGAGGTGGGAAAGATGCTGAAGAGGGCAACCACAATGATCAGGGGGCAATCAACAACAACTGGTGTGGGCACATGACTGAGACTTATAAAATTATGCATGATGTAGAGAAAGTGAATAGAAATACGTTTTTCTTCCTTCCTCTTTAACTCAAGAACCAGCTCAAGAACCAGAGCCATCCAATGAAGCTGATGACTAGGAGACTTATGATGGACAAAAGGAAAGACCTCTTCACACTGCACATAATTAATCTTGGGAATCTGCTGCCACAAGCTGTGGTGATGGCCACCAGCTTAGATGGCTTTGAAAGAGGATTTATGGAGGACAAATCTATCCAGGGCTACTAGTCTCTAGAGATGCCTCTGAGGTCATTCACACAATTAAAAACTGGGTTCTACCTGGGTTTGGGAGCTGTGTGTGCTCCCAATTTTTGGTTGTGTGGAAGCAAGGTTGGAGGAAAACCTGGGCAGAAGTGATTGCATGGAAGCAAGGTAGGCAGAAAACCTGGGTAACTTTTCCTCCTACGCTGTTTCCACACAATCACTTCTACCCAGGTTTTCCTCCAACCTTGCTTCCACACAACTGAAAATTGGGAGCACACATAGCTCCCAAACCCGGCTGAACACAGATTTTGATGGTATGAATGACCTCTCTGAGTCCCAGGAGCAGTAGTGTAGAAGAGAGGGGTGCTTTCATTGCTAGCTGGTGGGCTTCCAAGAGGCATCTGGTTGGACATCCTGAAGAACAAGGATGCTGGACTAGATAGGCATTGGCCTGAGGTTCTTCTTAGGTTCTCATGTTACTCTTCTTTCTCTCCTCTCCAAATCTCTGCCCACATCCCATGCTTTCACCCCAGGTTGTCATAGAAGACATCGGCAACAAAGCTGTGTATGAATTCCCATGCAACCGTTGGTTTGCATTAGATGAAGATGATGGGAAAATTCAGCGGGATATTCTAGTGGGAGGAACGGAGGCTACAGGTAAATGCATTTGGGGTAAGGGTGATGCAAGAAGGTCACAAATAAGCCCAGTCAAAAGGACACAAATAAACCCAGTCAAAAGGGGTTTCATTTTAGAGCCTTGGAGCTCCAATGCCATACCATTTAAGAACAAGGGGATTCCTTTCCAAAGGGATGAACACAAGCATAGTTACACCCAGCAGCCTCTAGCATCTTACTTATTAAAAAAAACCCGAGACAGTGTGCTCCCTGGCTGATGCTGTCCTCTTTCCACCAACCCCGAGCAATTTGGCTCAATCTCCCTTCTCCTTGGAAGGTAGGAGATGAGCAGCAGGTGCTGGGTTGCTGTTCAGGCCAGAAAACATCAAAGGGGCTGAGCTTGCAGAACCAGGCAAAGGGGCTGTTACATCCGCAACCACCAGGCCACACATGAGCAGTTTTATAGTAGGCCTGGCCGCCCCAGCCCTTCCTGTCAGCAGGAACTTGATCCAGATCATGTGCTTGCCTTCTCCTCCCAAGTAGGACTGAAATTAGGGAGACCTTGGGCTGTCAGACAGGCACTGCATCCCCAGTTCTGCCAGTGAAGTAGAGGCAGGGCTCAGCAATAATTGAGCAAGAGGGGCAATTAAGGAGGGACGGGGGCCCTGGTTGGGGAATAGCTTGTGTCTCTCTCCCACCTCCCTGACTCATTGGCAAGCTACTGGCTTCTGATCAGACTGTAGAGAGAGTGTGATCTTTTTTGCATAGGCATGAGAGAAATTCCCCCCCCCCACCCCGCACCATGTCATATCGTTCTTCTGCAGCAAGGTTGGAAGGCAGGGAAGAAGTAAAGGCAGGGGGCCCGGGGCGCCATCTTGTCTCAGGGCCAATTCAACCTTGCTATGACCTTGGCCAGGGGCATCAAGTTTCTTCAGTGGAAATCTTTGCACTCCAGACTGTCCCTCAGGTGGTATTGACACCTTTTGGTCCCAACAGCCCACACTGTCAGAAAGGAATATAGGAAGCTGCTGTGTACGGAGTCAGACCATTGATCCATCTAGCTCAGAGTAGTCCACACTGGCTGTCATCAGCTCTCGGGGATTTTGGACAAAGCATTTTCCGAGCCTTATTTGGAGATGGCAGGAGCTGAACTGGGGATCTTCTGCGTGGAAAGCAAGTGCCCGGACACTGAATTGTGTCCACTTTGTTGGTAGTTAATGTTCCGTGGGGCTGATCACAAGCCCAGTGGATTGTCTGGGAGCAGCCAATCACATTGCACTGGTGAAATGAAAGAACTCTTTGGGCAATCGATCTGAGCAGGTTTTGAGCAGCCCCACGATTCCATTTCAGCAGTTCAGTCTGGAGGTTACTGAGAAGTGCCTGCCTCTTGCCAGGTCAGGATCTGGTCGGTGTACTCCTGGCCTTCCCCTCCACAAATTGCCATAAGCTGTGTAACAGGAGGCAATTACAAAGGCACCCTGGGCCTCCTGGCCATTCTCCTTCAGAGACAATTGGTTCTCTGAAGGTTGCCCAGAGCCTCCTGCCCCCCCCCGGGGGAAGGGGAAGCATAACACACTATTTTGGGCCTTGAAGCATCTGGGCAAGCCACATGCATGCTGCGGAAGGCTACAGGGAAGACCAGCTTCTGCCAGTTGAATAGCAGCCTCTGCCGAGCGAGTCGCCCTTTCTAAGTGGCTTAATTATTTATTTGAATAACTGATGAATAAGCTGCCAGCGCGCTCCATACTGCTCAATTTTATGCTTCAGAATCTTGGCTGCAAAAAAGCAGAGCCTTCCTTTTCCAACTCATGGGGGTTCTGCCACAGTGCAAGGCCCAGCACTGACCCCTTCTTAATTGTCTGGCTTAATTAGAGGCTCCACAAACAAATGCCTTTTCAGCCTTGGATGAAAAATCAGCACTTCACTGACTTCACAGATTGCCATGGAAGGAAAACCAGAGCCTTCCTAGGCTGCCGAATGTAGCCTTGTTGGCATATAAAGAAGTTGGTGGCACACACAAACGCTTCATTTTAAAAGAATTCATCCACAATGACCACGAAGGCTTTGGGCTGGACAGAGGCATCAGGCATGGAGTGGTTCTGTGGAGGATATCTCTGTGCCCTCTCTCTTAACTTCTGTGCTGGGCAAATTGATGGAAAGCATACTTAAAGACAACGTTGTTAAACACACAGAAGAAAAGGCCTTGCTGAAAGAGAACCAGCATGGCTTCTGCAAGGGCAGGTCTTGCCTCACTAACCGTTTGGAGTTCTTTGAGAGTGTCAACGGGCATGTGGATAAAGGTGATCTGATTGACATAGTCTACCTGGACTTCCAAAAAGCTTTTGACAGAGTTCCTCTTGAGTGAACTTAGCAGCCATGGAATAAGGGGACAGGTTCATTTGTGGATTGCTAACTGGCTGTAGGACAGGAGACAGAGGCTAGGAATAAATGGACAGTTTTCACAATGGAGGGAAGTAAGGAGTGGGGTCTCCCAGGGATCTATACTGGACCAGTGCTCTTTAATTTGTTCATATATCATCTCGAAGTTGGGGGTAAGCAGCCAAGTGGCCAAATTTTCAGTGCCACTAACGTGAAATCCACAACAGAGTGGGAGGAGCTCCAAAAGGATCTCTCCAAACTGGGCGAGTGGGCAGCAAAATAGTAAATGTGATTCAATGTTAGCAAGTATAAAGTGATGCATATTGAGGGAACACCCCCCCCCGCAACTTCACATATACTCTGATGGTGGTCTGAGTTGTCAGTGACTGACCAGGAAAGGGGTCTTGAGGTTGTGGTGGACAGCTCATTGAAAGTGTCGACTCAGTGCACGGCAGCTGTGAAAAAGGCCAATTCCAATGCTCAGGATCATTAGGAAAGGGACTGAATCCTAATATTCTAATGCCCTTATACAAATCTATTGTGTGGCCACAGCTGGAGTACTGTGTGCAGTTCTGGTTACCTTATTTTAAAAAGGACATTGTAGAACTGGAAAAGGTGCAGAAGAGGGCAACCAAGATGATCAGGGGTCTGGAGCACCTTCCTTATGAGACTAGGCTCTCACACCTGGGGCTCTTTTGTTTGGAAAAGAGGCGACTACAGGGAGACATGGTAGCGGTTTCTAAAACTGTGCATGGAGTAGAGAGAGTGGACAGAGAGAAATTTCTCTCCCTCTCTCACAACACTAGTACCAGGAGTTATCCCATGAAACTGAAGGCTGGGAAATTTAGGACTGACAAAAGGAAGGGTTTTTTCCCCACACAACACATAATAAATAAATAGAATCCTTTGCCACCGGATGTGGTGATGGCCACCAGCTTGGATGGCTTTAAAAGGGGCTTAGACAGATTTATGGAGGACAGGTCTATCAATGGCTACTAGTCTGGTGGCTAACTGGCTATAGGCAACCTCCAGTCTCAGATGCCTTTAAATACCAGTTGCAGGGGAAAAACAGCAGGAGAGAGTGCAACAGTAGCAACAACAAATATTTATACACCGCTTTTCAACAAAGGTTTCCAAAGCAGTTTACACAGAGAAATAATAAATAAATAAATAAATAAATTAAATAAATAAAATGGATCCCTGTCCCCAAAGGGCTCAGAATCTAAAAAGAAACATATGATCGACACCAGCAACAATCACTGGAGGGGTTTTGTGCTGGGGGTGGATAGGGCCAGTTACTCTCCCCCTGCTAAATAAAGAAAACCACCATGTTAAAAAGGTGCCTATTTGCCCAGTTAAACAAGCAAGCCCTCACCACTTGCCTGTGGGCTTCTCAGAGGGATGCTGGACGAGATAGGCCTTGGGAATGTTTTTATGTGCCCTGATTTGCATTTCAACGGGAGACTACATGTGTGAGCACTGTAAGGTATTCTGCTTAGGGAATGGAGTCACTCTGGAAAGAGCATCTAGGTTCCAATTTCCCTCCCTGGCATCACCGAGATAGGGCTGAGAGATATTCCTGCCTGCAACTTTGAGAAGTCACTGTGGGTTTGTGTTGACAATACTGGACCAATGGACCAATGTCTGACTCTGTAGAAGGCAGGGACTTGTTCCTATGTTCCCATGAGGGCTGGCTGAAGGCACTCCTCTCCCAGAGTGCAACTTATCTTAGAGGTGTCCCTGGGCCCTGTCTTGAAATGTTCCACTCTTTCTCTTTCCTGCACTCAGTAGCCCTCAGTACTGCAAAAGGTTCTCACTTCTGGTGGGCAGCATGCCTGAAAATGAGACCCTAGATGTCTAAATACAGATTTTCATGTTAATCTGAAAATGCTTGGATCTGGAGATCGAAGCGGCCATCGTCTGGCTTTCCCCTGGAATGAAATGGGGCAATCCATTTGCCTCCCTTTCAAAAGCACTGAAGATGAGCATCGCTGTGGCTCTGCATCAAACGCTTAGTTATTCACCCTGTTTAGTGTTGTCATGTGGCTGCTGGGATCACTGAGCTGCTGCTCAGGTCTCCATCCCCGGCAAATGTGCATCGGAGGCTTTCTCTGTTCGAAGACCCCTGCGGAGGCCTTCCAAAGTTATCTACAATGTAATAAGGTCTCCACAAAATGGAGAAATCTCCACAAAATGAAAACTACCATATTAATCTGCTCGGCAGGCACACTTGAAACGACTGAAATCCTTGTAAGCTGGGGCATACACTTTACTTCTCTGTCGTTTGCTGGGGGGGGGGAGAGAAGTAAGTGCTATGTTTAGCCTAGGTTGCCTCTGCTAACTGGGCAAAGAGGCACCTTTTTAACGTGGCGATTCTCTTTAAGGAGCAGGGGGAGAGTAACTGGCCCTCTCCACCCCCAGCACAGCATCCCTCCAGTGGCTGTTGCTGGTGTCTATCTTATGTTTCCTTTTAGATTATGAGCCCTTTTTGGACAGGGATTCATCTTATTCATTTATGATTTCTCTATGTAAACCGCTTTGGAAACTTTTGTTGAAAAGCGGTATATAAATGTTTGTTGTTGTTGTTCAGAGTTGAGTCTGTTGGGGAGGGGAGGTGCTAGCTATTGTCCTCAGCTTACATGTCCCCAATGTCATGGGGGCAGGGCTCTAAATTGCCTGCTGCTGCTGCTGCTGCTGTGTGTAGTGCAGTTACTGGCACTGCAGGAGCGTGATCACGCATTGCACACTACTCTGTTGGGAATAATAAGTTACATTTATATTCTTCTCTTCTCGAAAGGGCGGGAGCAGCTTACAGCTAGGGATGTGCACGAACCTGTTCGGAGGCCCTTTTATGGGCCTCCGAACAGGTTCAAACATGGGGCTGGTTCGAAGTTTGAAGGCCCTGGAGGGTGGCGCTTTAAGGGTGGGGGGAGGGTGCACTTACCCCTGCCGCCGTTTCCCCCCTGCCAGTGTTATTTTTTCGTAAAAACCTTCGGGGCGGCAGCATACCTCCCTGCTGCCCCGTTGCCCTCCTCCGCCGGAAGTGGCCAGAAGTACCGGGTGAGCATGCGAACGTCGCATGCGCCCGTCTGACGTAAATGGGCGCACAGGCGACGGGTGCATGTACACCTGGTACTTCTGGCCACTTCTGGCCAAGGAGGGAAATGCTGCTGCCCTGAAGGTCTTTACGAAAAAATAATGCCAGCGGGTGGAAAGTGGTGGCAGGGGTAAGTGCACCTCCCCCCGCTCTTAAAGTGCCACCCCCACCGCTTCCAAACCTCCCAGCCATGGTTCCATGCACATCCCTACTTACAGCATTCTTTAAAATTAATAATTCTAGACCACATCATTGTTCCTGTTGTGCAATCCCTCCAGTTTGAAGTTCAGCAGGTGGGTAGGAAGGGCATGGCCTTTTCCATTGTGGCTCCTGCATTATGGAATGCCCTCCCTTGGGAGATGCTTCTTGCTTGGGCTACCTTTGCTGTCGAAATGCCAGTGGAAATGGCCTCTTCTTCCCACCAGGACAACTTCAGGGCAACCGAAGAAGCAACTTGTTCTTAAGGAAGGAGCAAGAAGACAGAACAAGCAGTTGTTCGATCTGAGGTTGCTTCTTGCTTCTTCAGCTGCCACCTTAAGGCTACCAAGGAACCTTTTCCTCCCTGTTTGCAGATACTGTCATAAAATCATAGGAAGTAGGAGTCAGAAGGGACCTGGGAGGCCCACTACAGCATCATCCCTGATGGATGGCTGTTCGGCCTCTGTTTGAAAACCCCAGTGAAGAAGAGCCTGCATGAGGCAGACGGTTGCTCAGTCTTATAGCTCTGACAATGTGTGGAGCAAGTCTGGTGACAGCCCATGTTCGGCTGCCACCACAGCGCCTGGCCCTGCCCCCAGTGTCTGATGTCAGACACAGGGGCCCCTGCTTGCCACACCTCCATGTCTGACATCAGACATGAGGGCATGGTCTCCCTCCCCAATGGGGCCACGCGGCTCTGTTTGGGAGGGAGATCGGCCCCGCTGCGAGGCCAGGAGCGGAAGTTTCACAGGCCAATTTCATTTCCAAACGAGTCCGCGTGGTCCCATTGGGGAGTGAAATAATGCCCCCCTGCATCAGACGTTAGGGGTGTGTCAGGGCCACGAGGTGTGGCTCCTGATTGGCGGTGGCCCAGGTTCTTTGGACCCATTTGCCCAATGGTGGCTCCGCCCCTGGCTCTGACAATTCTGAAGTTCTTTCTGATGTGTAGCCTAAATCTGCCTTCCTACCATTCCAACCCATTGGTTCTAGTCCTGCCCTCAAGAGCAACAGAGAACAAGTCTGCTCCCCTTACTGTGCTTATTCTCACAATCAGCCTGACCCAGGTTGGGGCAGGTCAGCCTGGGTTAGGCTGCTTGTGTGCAGCGCTGGGATCAAGCGTGATCCCTGCCCTGCCGTGTCACCTAACCTTACATGTAAACCTGGCCGTTAGCCAGGGATAAGGGTGTGGCCAGGATTGTGTGTTTGCTCAGGCTGCAGGCACAGTTTACTTGTTGCATGGTGTAGTGGTTAGAGTGCTGGACTAGGACCAGGGAGACCCGAGTTCAAATCCCCATTCAGCCATGATACTTGCTGGGTGACGCTGGGCCAGTCACTTCTCTCTCAGCCTAACCTACTTCACAGGGTTGTTGTGAGGAGAAACTTAAGTATGTAGTACACCGCTCTGGGCTCCTTGGAGGAACAGCGGGATATAAATGTTAAATAAATAAATAAATAAATAGTGAGATATCTGGAGGCCGGGACGCATTGTCCCAGTTTCCAGAGATCTGCAGTGCTGGAGCAGCACGTATTGTCTGGGAGTTCAAGCTGCTCACCATGTAGTTTTTTCTTGATCATCTGAGGGGATGGTGAGTTGGACCCTGCCTCCCCCCACCCCACCACCCAGTCATTTGAACTGCCTTTCTATCATGCTCCACACTCAGAATCTTCTTTCTATCATGTGCCACCCTCAACTATTTGTAGATGACTATCTTCAAATATGTAGTAGCCCTTCAGCTATTTGAAGACGGCTGTCATATCCGCACTCAGTCGTCTCTTCTCCAGGTTAAACTTCCCCATTCAACTCTTCCTCATAGGATGGGGTTTCCAGACCCCTTACCATCTTTGCTGCCCTCCATCCTTAAAATGTGTCCTTATCAGTAGTGGATTAATGGAGAGGCAGAGTAGGCATTTGCCTACGGCACCAAAATTTGAGTAGCAGCAAATTTTGCCCCTCCTTGAATTTTGCTGCCCCTCTCTGTGGGCAGCGGTGGCTACAGCAAGGGTGGAGTGGGTGAGGAGGAAGTTCCCCCTTTTACCTTATACTAAAAAAGCAAACCTTTTTTGTTTAAGGTAAAAGGGTGGCAAAAGCCTTCTTGCCTATGGGTGGCAAAAAACTTAATCCTCCCCTGGTTCTTATCAGTGTCTTTAGGATGTGGGGCCAAAATTGGACCCAGTATTCCGAGTCAGTTCTATATGTTAACAACCACAAGGATAGTTTATGCAAAGAAATGGAAAGAGGAAAAAACTCCAAAGGGCTTAATGTTTGAGGAAGGTCTGGGAAATTACCCTCTCTAGTGAAAATGACAACTTACTTAAGGTCAAGGCAAAATTCCATTGGTATCTCAGAAAGACGGAAAATGGTAGTGGATTACCTAAAGTATACTTTAAAAATTTAAAAGGTCAGGGTGTAAAAGGATGGATTTAGTCTGATTAAAGGTCTAGAAAAAATTAATTAAAGGTAATCGTGTGATGTGGTAAATGCAGAGCTTTTTCTAATGTATGTGTCTTACAGATATGGATTGACTTTTATATAAGTCAAAACAAAGAAACTGTTTCTCATATTAATTGCAATATATGGAATTACAATTAAGGATTGGTATGAACTGATGTACTGTAAGATATATGTTTTTATATAAATTTGTGCTTATGTTTACTGTACTAAGGGATATTAGCAATAAAAAAAACCTTTAAAGAGGGAGAGGGAAGATGAGACTGAAGAGAGGGACTTGAAAAGAAGTGACCAAATACCCCTCGCCTGATGCCACTGGACTGCACATGACACAGAACAAGAGGCTTTCCCCTGCTCTGTTCCTTTTAGTGCTACTTTTGTTTGATTTTTGCCTAGCATTTAGTTTTCTTGATTAGTGGCAGTAACAGGCAAAATATATCTGAGGGCACAGAAGGGGAAGCTGCCTTATGCGGAGTCAGACCCTTGGTCCACCTAGCTCGGTTCTATCTTAACTGACTGGCTGTGTCTCTCCATAGTCTTCATAGTCTCTCTCCCATCAGGGCCATAGTCTCTCTCCCACAGTCTTTCTCCCATTGGGGCCATAGTCTCTCTCCCGTAGTCTCTCTCCCATCGGGGCCATAGTCTCTCTCCCGTAGTCTCTCTCCCTTTGGGGCCATAGTCTCTCTCCTGTAGTCTCTCTCCCATCGGGGCCACGGTCTCTCTCCCGTAGTCTCTCTCCCATAGTCTCTCTCCCGTAGTCTCTCTACAGACCATATTCTCTCTCCCACAGAGGGCCATATTCTACGGGGCCATATTCTCTCTCCCACAGTCCCAGAGGGGCCATAATCTCTCTCCCATAGTCTCTCTCCCATCTTGACCTGGTGATGCTAGGGATTGAAATGGGGACCTTCTACCTACCACCCAGTTACAGCCCCATCCCCAAAGTAGATCTCCCTGTGATAATTACGTAGGAAACTGCCTTCTGAGTTCCAGACTATTGTCAGACTATTTCAAACATTGTCAGACTCTTGTCCATCTAGCTCAGTTAGTACTGACTACACGGAGGCTATTCTCATGATTGTCCAAAGGCAGGCTAAGGGAACCTAGCCGCTTTTGGGAGATGGTGTGCTGCAACAGGAGCCTCGTTGCTCCTGGCAGGTAGCCTCCATAATTAACTCTCCCCTTAGATGAGGTTAATAGAGCATTTGCATCTTTTTGTTCATGTGTTGCCACAATGCACGGTGACACATGAGTAGACCCCTCCTCACACGGGGCATCCTGGAACTTCCAGGGGCCACGTGGCCCCGATCCCCGTAGCCCCCACCGGCTCCGTGACAGAGCCAGCAGTCATGTGGGCGGCCGATCCAGCCACAAAGGGCTGCCTTTGGATTGTCTGTGGGGAGAACAGGAGAAGTCCGCTCTCCCCGCAGACCCAGAAGAAGATCTTCTCACTGATCGTGAGAAGAGCTTCATTGATTAGCAGGAGCTTGCCAGGGTTTCAGGTGGATATTTCTCAGCTCTCCCTGGAGATGTCATTGGTCCATCTAGCTCAGTACTGTCTGCACTGACTGGCAGAATCACTCCAAGGTTTCAGGTTCAGGGTTCTTTCCTAGGCCTACCTGGAGATGCTGCCAGGGATTGAACCTGGGACCTTCCACATGCGAAGCAGATGCTCTATCACTAAGCTATGGCCCCATCGCCACTACAGCCCCATCCCCACATTCAAAACATGCCAGGGTCATTTTTTAACTTTTTTGTAAAAAGAATATATAGTACATTTGTATGCCGCCCCATACAAAAAAGTCCCTGCATGGTTCACAATCTCACAATTTTTGAAAGAGGCCAGAGGTATAGCCTTGTGTTAGGGTTTAAGTACCTGAATAACATAGGAAGCTGCCATATACTGAGTCAGACCATTGGTCTATCTAGCTGAGTATTGTCTACCCAGACTGGCAGCGGCTTCTCCATGGTTGCAGGCAGGAGTCTCTCTCAGCCCTATCTTGGAGATGCTGCCAAGGAGGGAACCTGGAACCTTCTGCTCTTCCCAGAGTGGCTCCATTCCCTGAGGGGACTATCTTACAGTGCTCACACATCAAGTCTCCCATTCATATGCAACCAGGGTGGACCCTGCTTAGCTAATGGGACAAGTTATGCTTGCTCCCACAAGACCAGCCCTCCTCTCCTATTTTACCAAATTACTTTTGGTAATTTGTTTTAATCTGATTTTTTAAAGGCTGTCTTGGCTTTCTTCAGAAAGGCAGGCAGCATAAACATTTTCAAATGAAAGGCTATGACAGGGAGAAATCCATTAAGCGCCACAAAGAATCCCATTAGTAACAATCATAGTGGTGATGGCTGTAACCATTCTTCCTCCATCTAGGCATTGTCTACAATGTCGCTGTCATGACCGGAGACATCCGAGGGGCCGGCACCAACTCCAAGATCCACATTGTCATGCATGGCTCCAAAGGGCTGAAGAACAGTGGGAAGGTTTTCCTGGAGGGAGGCGAATTCGAGCGTGCCAGGACCGATCTCTTTAACGTTGAGATTGCCGCACTTCTCAGTCCTTTGAGCCGCGTCTCAATTGGACATGATAATGCCGGTCTCAGCTGTGGCTGGTATTGTGAAAAGGTGAGAACAGGACACTTAACGCCTTTGGACAGCTGTCCAATCCTTTTCCCATTTGCAGGCTGACCGGAGTGACCCAGAACATTTGAAAAATGTTGCTCCCCTTTCAATTACAAGGCCGCCAGGTTAGCCAGTCGATTTAATGTAATCATGTTCGCGTGGATCTGATTTCTCCTAATATGTGCTGTGACACTCCAGCCTTATGCAGAAATAAACCGTGGACTCATCAACCGGATGTATTTCTGTGGTCGAAGAGGGGAGGGTGGCATTACTCACTGTATTAGCACTCCACCTTTTCCCAGAGTGGCCAAGGCTCTTTTTATACTCTTCTGAAGCTTCTGCTACATCCTAAAGAGGCAGTCCAGTTTAGACGTGTGTGTGAAGCTTTGACAGCTGAATTGTAAAAGGTAAAGTGTGCCATCAAGTTGATTTTGACTCTGGCACCCACAGAGCCCTGTGGTTTTCTTTTGGTTGAATACAGGAGGGGTTGTCATTGTCTCCTCCTGTGCAGTATGAGATGATGCCTTTCAGCATCTTCCTATATCACTGCTGCCTGATATCGGTGTTTCCTGGGAAACATACCAGCAGGGATTCGAACTAGCAAACTTCTGCTTGTTAGTCAAGCATTTCCCTGCTGCGTTACAATTTGATTTGGCGACAAGCTGAATTGTAGCCAAATCAAACTGTAGCCAAACTGGTGCAACTCAATTCAACCCGAATTGCACCAGTTGAGTGATTTTGGATTGAGTTGGGTCCTATGTGGTCCAGTTCTATTTGGATCCATTTTGGCTCTTGAAGTTTCAGCCTCACACTGGCTTAGTTCTTACCAGGCAGGATCCGAAAAGGTTTTACTTTGTGTTCTTTGCTATCTATAGTGAAGGAGCAGTGGTATTGCTTCAGTTTAAATAATTCTTTCTTTCTTTCTTTCTTTCTTTCTTTCTTTCTTTCTTTCTTATTTCCCTATGCAAACTGCTTTGGAAACTTTTTTTTTTTTGTTGAAAAGCAGTATATAAATATTTGTTGTTGTTGTTTTGAAAAGTCTTCCAGAACACTTCCGTGCTTCTCCCTGCAGTCCTACAGATATTGGGAAATGCTCTTTTTCTGAGGCTTCTGCAGGGGTATTGTGGAAGCCTTTAAAAACTAAAACAATGCAGCAGCAGTCATAGTTGTTTTACTGCCAAGAGTGAAAGTAAAGTAAGCCATCTCCTGATCCTGCCTGGTAAGTACTAAGCAGCAGTCATGGGAGTGACAAGAGGTTTGTTAATGCTTTGGCTCAGGTCAAAAAGACACCTTTGAACTGGGTGAAAGCAAGTCAGACTCCCCTGAACCACAGAATGGGGGACCCCTCCGAAGCGCTGAGGCAGTCCCTGCATAGAGCAGATGATAATTGGTACAGCCCAAATCTAGTTTCATTTTCAACATTTAGGCCGCATTCACATGTAACGCAGAACAGTTCTGCTTCCCTGTCTGAATCTGAATGTTCAGGAGACCTCCCTCTCTGCAGTCTCACTGTGCAGGCTTCCTTCTTTACTGAAGGACAGGACCAGCAGCCAATAGTAGCTGGAATGAAGGAGGAACTTCCTCCCTCAACTCTGGCTGCAAAGCAATGAGACTCCTGTGCCAAAGTTTGGCTGTAATGCAGGCATCATGGAACCAGAGGTCCAGGCAAACTGAAGGTACAAATTTCTGTCCGGGGAGGGAAACCGTGGGTCCATTTTTCAGTGAAACTGCATTCGGACATACTGAGAATGAAACCAGAGGTCCCTTCACCTCCGGTCTCGTGTTACGTGAGAATGCAGACTTAGAGTGGAAAAACAAGTTGCCCCTGCAACGCAAGCTGCTGTAGCAGAAACAGTTGAAGAACCTTCTCCTGCCCAAGCTGTATGTATAGCTCACTCTCCTTGTATTTAGCGGTGTTAGACTGCAGTCACTGAAGACAAAAGCAGCAGTTGAGTTAATTCAGAAATATTGCAAGCATCCTCCTATACTCTCACATGGTGTGCTGGCTTACAATTTAGTCTCTATATACCCACCGCTTCCTTTTCTGCCCCAGCCCTCTTTCTCAGCAGAATGAGGGAACAAGAATGCTCCGGGTGCTGTGGGGCAGTGGCTGGCCACCTAGCTGCACACCAGCCCTCTGCTTTCCCTATTTGCTTTCATCTGGGATAGAGAGAATGTGGCACACATTAAACATGATGGGCTGTAAGTGGAGGGGAACTGGGGAAGCAAAGTTAGAGATGGAGGATGTGGAAAGAGGCATTAGCTTAGGGGCAGATGGGCATTGGGGCGTGTGTCTCTTTCATCATGAGGTGACACACATGTTCACAAGAGAAAGGGAAAGGAGAGTCCATCATTAATAAGCCTTTGCAAGAGGCTAGTGTGATGGGTTTTTTTTTAATTAATCCATTCCTTGATCCAGGCCAGCTTTTGAATGGAGCTTTAGTTACTTGTATTCCAGTCCTGGAATAGAGGTGGGGCTAACACACAGCCAGCAGCAAGAGCACTAAAAAGCAGTCTGCGCTTGCCTCTCTGTACATAATATCTACTTCACTAAACTATTGATATTCCATTTTCAACTCCACTGCCTTGACCTTGCATGCCACAACTCTTTCCCATTGAATTTTTCTACAGTTAGCTCTGTTGAAAACTAGCTAATTAAACTGCAGAATGTGCAAGTGGAACAGAGTGAGTCTGCATGTTTGATACAGTAAGTGAAGTTGTAAGCGAGCACAGCATGCGTGACTGCAGAGCATGTTCGCTGCTTCCATGGCTCAGAATTCAAGGCTGTTGCCTTCACTTGCAGTTTCTGTATTTTTCAGGGCATGAGTGAATTTGTAATCACCTCCTCTTCTCTTTAACTGAAGGTGTCCCCCCACCTTCCCTCCCTAGAATTATGATGTGTAGCCAGGGGATATGGATGGCAATGTACTTGGATGATGTATTCTGATTGTGATTCTTCTTCTCCCCAGGTGACGGTGTATTGCCCATTTACTGGTATTGAACAAACATTCCCTTGTGGGAAATGGCTGGATGAAGACGAAGGTGACGGGCTGGTTGAACGGGAGCTCTATGAAATGCTCTCGCTACGCCAGAAGAGACTGAAAAGTAGGTGCAAAAGGAAGTGTGGTTGTTATTAGACCTGTGCCCAGCCCACAATGTCAGATCCTGATGTAGCACAACATGATCTGACGTTGGCATTGACAGGATGAGCCATGTTGGCCTCTCCTAATTGTTAGGTTGGATCATGTCACGCTGGAAATCTAACATTTCTGTTGGATACCCCCCACTCCCCACCTCCTGCGCCTTGCCCTGCTGTCTTTTCTTCCCCCCTTTCTTCTCCTTTACCCGTGACTGACAAGGAGGAACAGGAGATAGACTTCATGAGATCCTCTTCATCCTGGAAGGAGCACTTCAGCAGCCACCTCAATTTCTTTTGACTGTGCTGCAATGTAAAATGCACGTTTTGCCCCTAAATTCTTTTCTAGGTCCCTGAATTGTGCAGGGGCTTCTGGGATTTGTAGGTTTTTTTTTCCTGAGGCTGCAGCCCTGCTGCAGAGGAAGCAACTGGAGAAACCTTTTTCTTCCTCTCATAATACAAGAACTCCAGAGTCACCCAATGAAATTGGTTGGCAGTAAAATCAGGATGGACCAAATAAATCAAATAAAATGCATAACTAATTTATGAAATTCAATATGTGCTAAGATGGTCACTAGCTTAGATGGCTTTTTAAGGGGATTTGACACATCTCTGAAGGAGGAGAGGTCTGTCTATGGAGAGAGAGAGAGAGAGAGAGAGAGAGAGAGAGAGAGAGAGAGAGAGAGAAAATATTTCTATACCACCTGATATGTGCATCTCAAGGCAGTGTACAAAATATTTAAAAGTTACAAATTAGAACACATCACAATAAAAACAATATAATAAAATAGATACTAAAAGAAGTTTTAAAATTAATTCGAATTAAAAGCCTGTGAAAACAGAAGAGCTTCTTCAAACAGAGAAGGAGATGTTCTTATTTCAGTAGGGAGCATATTCCAAAATCCAGGGGCAGCCACAGAGAAAGCCCGGTCATGGGTCACCATCAAACGAGACGGTGGCATCAGTAACTGGACCTCTCCAGAAGACTGTAACATGTGGCAGGTTTTATGACAAAGAAGGCGCACTCTTAAATAGCCAGGGCCTAAGCCATTAAGGGCTTTATAGGTAAGAACCACCACTTTGTATTTCACCCAGAATACATATATCTTCTTTCGCCTGGAATACACACACACACACACACACACACACACACTTACACTTCTCCCATTCTCTCTCCCCCCACCCCCCGACCCATGTTCAGGAGAATGTTCAGTTCACTGAATCCCTCTTCCTGGAGGACAATAGTAGGAGAGGGCTAAAGCTTCTGGGCTTTTGTGGGGTATAGGCTGGCCACTGTGGCCATGGAAAGCAGGCCTAGATGGTCTGATGCAGCAGAGATCTTATGTTCAGGACAAGGTTGCACAAATGAAAATTACTTTGAGGATGACAAATCGTGGAGCAACCCTTGGTTCTACTGAGACAGACCTTCCTTCTGTCTTACACCATAAGAATGATCTCCGTAGACATATGGAACTGTTTTATATAGAGTCAGATGATTCATTGGCCTATCTGACTCAGTATTGTTGACACTGACTAGCAATGGCTCTCCAGGGTCTTTCCTTGTCTGCCTTGAAATTCTGGAAATTGAAAGTGGACCCTTCTACATGCAAAGCAGATTTTCTGCCACTGAGCTCCAGTTCTTCCTGTGTCATGAGGATATGAAGCTGCCTTCTACTGAGTCAGATCCTTGGTCCTTCTAGCTCAGTATTGTCTACCCTGACTGGCAGCAGCTCTCCAGCCCATCTCCCAGCTGTACCTGGAAATGCCAGGGATTGAACCTGGAACCTTCCATATGCAAAGCATGTAATCTATTCCTGAGATATGGCCCTCTCCTGCCATGCATACTCTTTCTGTACATGCACGCTTTATTTAATTTCTAGAGTGCTTACAGAAACTAGGCACTGCACAAAACAACCGTAAGCAAAATAAAGGATGCCTCATGGTGAGGTTTATTGGATGCTGCTGTTTTAACATCATGTAAAACCAACCCTAGTGCTTTCTGAGTGCTAAATAGGAAACTCCAGCGACATTCTACATCATTATTGGCTCCAGGAAGTGCATTACCCTCAGCAGTAACAGATGCTTCAGAAGCAAGGAGTTGTATAAGGTTCATAAGAGGCCAAGAGAATTCATGCTGCTTCTCCTCTCCCCGATCATGTTCATGCAATAAATGCTTTTAAAATTGGTTACGGCGCTGCATAATCAGGGTCCATTTGTGACGAACAGTTTGTGCTGCTTAAGAAGCAATTCCATTGAAACCAAGCTCATTACAGCAAACATTACTTAATGCTGCGGCCACTTTATCTCTGCAGCGTGGTCCGTTCAGCGAAAGCATTTATGACCTTTAAACTGCCATATTATCCACCCTGATTGCTATTGACAGTGTAATTCCTTTGTGACCGCCGCATATTAAATGGGCAGGAAGCACTGCAGTGGCCTAGAGTAATTGGTGACCTTTAACTGCCATACAAACGGATAAACTGCTATTGTCATCTTCCCCTCCTGCCTGCCTGGGCTGGAGCATTCTCTGCTGCCCCTTTGCAAGACCTCTGTCTGAATTAATTTCCGCATGTGCCTGGTGACAAGGCTTTCTGTTAAAGGCTCAGGGCCTTTCCAAACCGGGGCATTTTTGCACAATGACTGTGTTTCACAATGCTTCCCCTACGCAGAAGCTTTGTGATGGCATCAGGTGGCCCAGGTCTACATTTTTGGCGGGCCACTCAGCTGCTGGCACCCATTGCTGGCCTCTGCAGCCGCACCCCACTCACTGCCACGCTTGCCACTGGGCTCCCATGATATTGCCACTGTCTGGTGGAAGGATGTCACCACCCCAGCGCCTTGTATTGTGGCGGTCTAGGGGGATGCTGGGGGGGGGGGACGGGACAGGGGACAGTGGCATTCACGCCACTGGCCTCTACCATGGCAACCTCTTCACTGACCTCTGCCAGTCTTCTATTAGAGCACCACAATGCATTATAATGATTTCACCTCCCCAGCACCATAGGAGGCCAGCAGGGGCCAGGCAATGGCAGTGCTTAGTGGGAGGCTATTGCAGGGGAAGGTGATGGCAGTGGTGAGCTGTGGAGTCCAGTGGAGGTTGAGTGCAGAGTGGCTACCTCACAGGCAACCTGTGTGCAGAGCACGTGGTGCTCCATTATATACACAGGTGCCCTGCACATACAGGTGAAACACGGAAAATTAGAATATCGTGCAAAAGTCCATTAATTTCAGTAATGCAAATTAAAAGGTGAAACTGGTATATGAGACAGACGCATTACATGCAAAGCGAGATAAGTCAAGCCTTAATTTGTTATAATTGTGATGATCATGGCGTACAGCTCATGAAAACCCCAAATCCACAATCTCAGAAAATTAGAATATTACATGGAACCAAGAAGACAAGGATGGAAGAATAGAACAATATCGGACCTCTGAAAAGTATAAGCATGCATATGTATTCAGTACTTGGTTTGGGCCCCTTTTGCAGCAATTACTGCCTCAATGTGGCATGGCATGGATGCTATCAGCCTGTGGCACTGATGAGGTATTATGGAAGACCAGGATGCTTCATTAGCGGCCTTCAGCAGTTCTGCATTGTTTGGTCTCATGTCTCTCATCCTTCTCTTGGCAATGCCCCATAGATTCTCTATGGGGTCAGGTCAGGCGAGTTTGCTGGCCAATCAAGCACAGTACACTGTATACTTTTCAGAGGTCCGATATTGTTCTATTCTACAATCCTTGTCTTCTTGGTTCCATGTAATATTCTAATTTTCTGGGATTGTGGATTTGGGGTTTTCATGAGCTGTACGCCATGATAATCACAATTATAACAAATTAAGGCTTGACTTATCTCGCTTTGCATGTAATGCATCTGTCTCATATATCAGTTTCACCTTTTAATTTGCATTACTGAAATTAATGGACTTTTGCACGATATTCTAATTTTCCGAGTTTCACCTGTATGTATCCCAGGGACCCACTCTCCAAGGACCCCAGGATAGTGTCTCGTTGACATCCTGACGAATTAAGCATGCACAGAAGGATGTTGTGCCAGGGTCAAGCTGTTGAGCTCGGTGCTTGTGCTAGGTCTAGAACTTGCATTCTGAATCCAGATGAATGCTGTGCTACCACCAGCATGCTTGTGCCTGCGCAGCAGTTGCGCAACCTGTGGTACACCTCATCTGTTTTAAAGGAAACTTTTGCACAACAGCACTATAGCACCAGGGCGCAGTTCTGCAAATCCCCGGTTTGTAGCGCAATGGCGCTATCTTCTTGTGCTGGCACAACTTCATTCATGATGTCTCAGTAGTCAGGTTGTTAGCCAGCATGTCCTATTTTATTCTCACAGCTATGTTGCAGAATGAATCCGACTGAGGTCTAGCCCAGTGGTAAACCTTTGGTTGAGCGACACCACCTGAGACTGCAAGTGGCCTCACATGGCTGAATCTCTGAATAGATTTTTAGCACACAATACTCAGATCAATAATTTCAAAACAATACCATGCAAAAGCAGAACCTCTCTTCTCCGCTCCCTTACCCTACATTCACAATTATTTCTTCTTCTTCTTCTTCTTCTTCTTCTTCTTCTCCTTCTCCTTCTCCTTCTCCTTCTCCTCCTCCTCCTCCCCCCCCTCTTTCTCTTACTCCCCTTCATTCTCCCCTCTCCCTTCCTTGCCCATCTTCTGACTGTCTCCTCCTCCTCCTCCTCTTCCTCCACCATCATCTTGATCTCCCCTCTTCAGTGCTGGTGGTTGGTGGGAAGCCGGCTGGTGGGTGAGGCTGTATCCAGCTCCTGTCTTTCCCCCATCATGTGCTGAAGCTGCAGTCTTGCTGCCAGTGGTGCTTCTCAGTGGTGGTGTTGACCATGGGACTTTTCTCGGCTGTGGCAGTATCAGTGGCCACTTCTTGGTGGTGGAGGGAGACGGCAGCAATGGTTTGGGGGCCAGACGGCAGGGCTATGCAGGCTGGGGCCAGCCAGTGGGCCAGGAGTTTGACACCCCAGACATATACAATGCCACCCACTAAACCTCACAGCTGAGCCAAGGTTCAACATGGGTCTCATCAGTCAGAGGGCCAGAACTCTATCCACGACACCACATTATCATTGCATACATTCCAGGTGCCTTGCCTCAAATTTTCCCTTTGGTGGCAGGGACATCACATTTCCCCTTTCTTGCTGCAGAAGTATAGGATTGCATGGGGGCCAGTGGAAATGTGGTGCTTAAAAGAAGTAATTGTAAGGAAAATGTGTCACAAGGCTTTATATTGCCGTGCTACGAAAAGTGGCACTGCAAAGGCCTTGTGAGCCCTGCCAGCAAAAAGACGGCAAGCCTATTTCATTTCTGGCTTTTTGTTTCCTTTGGATTGTGTTTCCTTTGTATTGATTCTTTGTCACCAGTGCTGGCTTTTCAGAAATTTAGCATCTTTTTTGTAGAAAATCCTTGGTCACTGTGGATATGGACGAGTGACATGAGGGGCGCAGGAACAGATGCCCCTATTTACTTCCAGCTTTTCGGCAGCAAAGGGAAGTCAGATGAAATGAAACTGGACAATAACTCAGACAACTTTGAAGCTGGACAGACTGACAAATTCATGGTATGGCTTCCCCGCTTGCAAAAGATGTGTGTGTTGAATGCGTGCAATGGTGGTCATGTGATTAGTGCAGGGGTTCTTAACCTTGGGTCCCCAGATGATGGTGAATTACAACTCCCCAAAGCCCCAGCCATTTATTTATTTATTTATATGTCTCTACATAAACAGCTTTGGGACTTTTGTTGAAAAGCGGTATATAAATATTTGTCATTGCCGTCATCGTCACCAAAGGCCATTATAATCCAACAACATCTGGAGACCCGAGCCAGCTAGCGTAGTGGTTAGGACTAGGACCAGGAAGACCCGAGTTTGGATCCCCATTCAACCATGAAATCCACTGGGTGACTCTGGGCCAGTCATGTATCTGTCACCTACCTCACAGGGTGGTTGTGAGGATAAAAATAACCATGTACACCTCTCTGAGCTCCTCGGAGGAAGAGCGGGATGTACATGTAACAAGCAAACAAACAAAGTTAAGAACCCTAGTTTACTGTAATACACTAGATGAAATCCAGCGCAAAGTTATATTTTTGTTCGCAGTTAGTGCCAATGAGATGGCGTAGAAGAACAGTCAGTCAATAAGGTCGTACTCATAACCATTTTCGGAGAGCAGGGAGGGTGTGGGGGGAATGTAAGAGCGAGCTTACCCCCCCCCCCGACAATCTCGTTCATTGTGTGTAGGATGTGCCCACATGATCTGTGCTGCTCTGTGCAGCGTGGATCTCTGCAGGCCCAGACTTATTTTCCTGGCCTCTAGGAACCCCACAATGTACTGCGTGATGAGCATGGTGCACTGGGGGATTCCCCCAAGAGCTGGGCCCTCTAGGTGCCTGACCGTGTGTATGCTCAGGCTGCGTGCAGCCCAAGAATACTCACGGCCCTGAACCTGGGGTAAAGGGTGCACTTGTGCCCTTTAACCCAGGTCAAAGCCTGGGGTAAATCCCTGGGCTTGCGGGGGAGGCCGTGCCAGGATCGCCCCCGATCCCGGTGCTGCACACAAGCTGCCAAACCGAGGCAGGGCTGCCCAAGCCGGGGTTTGGCTGCTCGTGTGCCCACCCTCAATATTTATATGTGATGACCTTAATGACAGGAGGAGAATAGCAAACCTATTGAGAGAAGGATACGGCTAGAAATGTCACCCAAATGGATATTTCCTTGTCTCAGAATGTGGAATAAGAGGGCAAAGTCTTGTTCTCTGCTGCCTCAGTGGGCAGGACGAGATCTCCTGGGCTGAAGTTAGAGGAGTGTAGAGGTTGCTTTACTGTTAGGAGAAACGTCTTAATAGTAAGAGCAATTTGACAATGGAACCAATTACCTGGGGGTGGGGGTGGTGATGGGCTCTTCCTCACTAAAGGTCTTCTATCAGGGGTGGCCTGCCATCTGTTGCAGATACTCTAGCCATAGATTTCCTACATCAAACAAGGGGTTGGACTAGACGGCCCACTAGACCCTTCCAACTCTATGATTCTGTAAAACTCATTTACTTGCAATTTCCACCTTAAGTACAAGGTGTGTATTAGCATCCAAGAGTTCTTCTCTGGCTCAGCTTTCAGTCCAAATCAGAGAATAACTCAGCTGCTTCTCCTGCTCCTTCCCGCCTTCTTTCTCACCCAACCCACCATGCACAAGTCTTACAGGGAGGAAGGTCTCTCTTCCTTCTTCTTCCCTTCTCTATCTCCTGAAGCATTTTTATGGCAAGGACTCAGGTGCCAGTTGCTCTGGGAAATAAAATTATCCCAGGGCTGCTGATGTCCATAGAAGGCTGGCAAGCCATACTGGCCACTGAGGTCTTGAATCCTTGTCTCAGCCAGCGTGGTGTAGTGGTTAGAATGCTGAACTCGGACCAGGGACACCCGAGTTCAAATCGCCATTCAGCCATGATACTTGCTGGGTGACTCTGGGCCAGTCACCTCTCTCTCAGCCTAACCTACTTCACAGGGTTGTTGTGAGGAGAAACGTAAGTATGTAGTACACCACTCTGGGCTCCGTGGAGGAAGAGTGGGATATAAAATGTAAAAAATAAAGTAAAATAAAATAAAAAAGTACCCCCATGCCATTCTCAAACAGCCTTCCAGCAAATTGAATTACTGGTTGGGACACTCATTACCAAATATAGAACAACCTGAAACTATGCAGAACAAACTGGCAGCCAATTACTCCTAAGTAGTCCTATTGAAATTAATTAGTCCTTGAGAGTAACTCCTGAGTAGTACAATTTAGTAAGCTAGTCTGGATGTCACCCTGTATCAAAATCAACATTAGCTATAAGTGACCCATTGCAAAATGTGAAAGATTTGCAAGACCTTCCTGCCAACCTGCAGACTACAATGTTGTTCATGATTTCTCTGGGTTTTGTAATGCAATTTTGAATAGATGCTTAGTGACCCATGAGGTTAATGTTGGTCACACTATATAAGAGCAAGCCTTTACACTCCTTTACTACAGAGATGTGTGCAATCGTCTCTTCTCCCAGTTTTCCAGTACATCCAAGTCCTATCTATACTTTATGTTCAAAACATGAACAATCTTTGTACAGTGTATGCACATACAGGTGCACAGTTATTTACACATTATGTTCAAGGCACATACAGTTGTACACTTTCTACCTGTGCCCTGCATTTGAAGGTGCCTGTACCCAGGTTCACTTTTTAAATGAATACATGTACAGTCATTCACACAGTACATGTATATGTATACAGACACCTGTACAAACCTCCACAATATCTCAATTGAGCAAGTCAGATGAACAAGATTAGAAGAATGAGAGCTTCTTCCCTTATTCCTGGTTCTTGAAGTCAAGCCTAGGGCCCAAATAAGAAAATGCCTTACTGTGTCCAATAATTATGGACATCTACCCATTGTGTTGACTTCAGTGCCAAACTCATTGACCCCAGGATTTCTCTAGATTGCTGTATGGTGAGTTCATAGTCTACATCAGATCAGCATATCCCTGGGGAAAGCCCCATGTAGACATGCACAGAGCCTTAACTGCTGGGTTCTTTTTCTAGATTGTTTTCAGCTTGGTGCAGTAAGACTTTGAAGGGGAACAGCCTGTTCTGCTGATGCAGATAACGTTATCCACCCGGAAGTTCTACAAAAGCACCACTGAAATTATGGGAATTGTGCAAGACCATTGCCATTGTGTTCCTATGCAGCTCCCATTGATTCCAAAGGAGGCTGTGCAGCAGGACGACCTGCTGGATTTTGGTCTTTTGCAGCTCCCATCAATTTTACTGGGGCTTGTACTGGAGAACTTCTTCTGATGGGCAGAATCCATTGAGATGTTACCATTTTCCCACTTGTTTTTATGTAGATAGAACTCCCAGATCTGGGCATTTTTTACAAGATCCGGATATGGCATGAGAAGCGGAACCCGTTTGCTGGTTGGCATCTGAACAAGGTAAGGAGAGCGAGAGAGTGAGAGAGCCTGTGCTTTGAATTAAATATTCAGACCATTCGCCCATAATGTGAAACAGGAATTGAAGGGGCCTCTGGTTGAAATTTTTGTACATCTGAATGCGTGAAACCACAGTTCAGACCCCAAAGCATTACGTACGAATGTAGTCACGGCTTTAGTCACAGTACCATCCACAATTACAAATGCCACCAATGAATATAACAGATGTTTTGTGATGAAAAACATACCACAAAGTCTGATAATAGATATTTTACATTTTATGTATTTCCAACCCTTTAAAATTATTATTTCAGAATATTTCTATATCCTCCCCTCTCTAATTATATATTTCAACAAACCCATACTCAATGTTTACACAGCAAAATAAATCAAGAAATGGTTCCTTGCCTCACAATTGACAATTCCTTGACTCACAATTAGGAAGGAAGGAAGGAAGGAAGGAAGGAAGGAAGGAAGAAAGACCAAAGGGAGACACTTGGGTAGGGTAGGGTAGGAGGAGAGGGAGTCCTCGTGTGTGAGGCATCCACTGGATAGGGAGACTTTTTGTCCTACGCCCTCTGACTGCTGGGTATGAGAGCTGAGTTGGCAGACAATCAAATATTGGGAGCATACACAGCTCCCAAAACTGGGTAGGAAGCTTGTCCTACTCAGTTAATGATCATTAGAACATTTGTTGGTCTGTAGCAGCGTTTCTCAACGTGTGGGTCCCCAGATGTTATCAGACTTAAACTCCCATAATCCCCAGCCCCAGTGGCCTTTGGGAATTATGGGAGTTGAAGTCCAATTACATCTGGGGACCCACACGTTGAGAATCCCTGGTCTACAGCAGGGATTCTCAACGTTGGGTCCCCAGATGTTATTGGACCTCAACTCCCATAATCCCCAGCCTCAGTGGCCTTTGGCTGGGGATTATGGGATTTGAAGTCCAATAACATCTGGGGACCCAATGTTGAGAATCCCTGGTTTATAAAATTCCAAAGTGTCCCAGTTGTAGACAACCTGTGCAGCAATACCAAGGAAATACACAAAGCACTGCCATTATTTGAACCTCACAGTAGGGTTGTGCATTTTTTTGGGGGGGGCCCAAATCCAAATCCAAAACACCCCCATTTTGTTCTTTGTTCGAAATCAGCCAATCCGAAACACCCCAGTTTTGTTCTTTGTTCAAAATTGCAAAATCTGAATCTGAAATGTTTTGGATTTTAAAAAACGGCCACAGGGAAAAACTAGTGGGTGGGGGTGGTAGTGCCCAATGGGTGGAAACTGCCACCCAAATTTCAGAGGAATTTGGCAAAGGGCTGATTTTTTGGTGAATTTGGTGAATTTTTGAAGTATAGGATTTTTCACTTAGGGAAGAATGGAGGTTTCAGCAAAAGTATAGCTTCACGTTGGGGGGAAAGGGGTGGCCCAGAGCAGAGTAGGGTGGGTGGTAGTGCCCAGTGGGGGCAAGGAAGCTGCCAGAATTATTTCAAAGAAATTGGGCAGAAGGCTGATTTTTAAAGTTGTAATGGAGTTTGCGTGTCTGTAAAGTTCTTCCCCATAGGGAATGATGGACCTCCATAATTCCTGCCCCATAACTGCACTTGGTGGGCACCAGGGTGGTCCAGAGCGAGTGGTGGTGTAGAGCACATAGGGAGCCATAGGGAGAGTGGATCCATAGTTTGTCGTTGAAAATCTCATATGCTACCAGAGAACCTGTACACTCAGAACACCTCAGAAACAACAGAACTCAGCACACCATGGGTTAGCAACCCATGGGGGTGGTTGGCACCCTGTGTGCACTACACCACCACTCGCTCCCGGCCACCCCAGTGCCCCCCAGGTGGAGTTATGGGTCTTCTGAAACCTCCATTATTCCCTGGGGGGGGACCTTTAAGAAGCGTAAACTTCAACAATTCCTCAGAAATCAGCCCTTTGTCCCATTCCTTTGGAATCTGGGTTGTGGCAGGCACCCCTTGGGGCACTGCCACCCAACCCACTGTTTTGCCCCTCAGACCCCCTTTCTGCCCCAAATCTGCCCCAAAGACAGGTCAGCTTCAGAAATTCTTTAAAAATCAGCCCTTTTCCCAATTCCTTTGGAATCTGGGTGGCAGCAGACACCCATTGGGGCACTACCACCTGAACCACTCTTCTGCCCCCAAACCCCTCTTTCTGCCCCAAATCCACCCCAAATAATATCATCATCACACATTAACAACAGCAGAGCTTTGGAAAAAATCAGGCAGATTTCCAAAGGTCATGCACATTCACATCCCCCCTGCCCAAAATGCAATTGATCTACACACAACAGTGTGAAACAACAACAATGAAATGCACACTGCTCCACTGGGCAAGAGGGTAAAATTTACCCTTAAATTTGCTTAAAAGGAATAAGGAGGCAATTGCCAGCAGATCAGCCCATGCTTTCACTGGTCAATCTGCGGGCTGGAAGGGCTGGAAATTCAAACAGATGTCAAAACTCAAAATGGAGACTGAAGGAGAAAGACTTTTTGCGATTGCAAAATGGAGTTCCAAAATAGCTGAAACAACAAAACGTTTTGTATCTGAAACAGGGATGTTTTGTTTTGGCTACAAAATTTTCTGTTTTGAGCATTGGGTGTTTTGTTTTGGCTACAAAACAGCCGAAATGGCCTGTTTTGTACACAAAATATTTTGTATCCGAAACAAAACGCACATCCCTACCTCACAGGGCCAACTGAAGGAGGCAATGGTTAGACCACTTCTTAAGAAGCCTTCCCTGTACCCCTTAGTGATGGATAATTATAGGCCAGTCTCCAATCTCCCTTGGTTGGGGGCAAGGTGATTGA
The DNA here is from genome assembly GCF_027244095.1 of Hemicordylus capensis. Lineage (NCBI taxonomy): Eukaryota > Metazoa > Chordata > Lepidosauria > Squamata > Cordylidae > Hemicordylus > Hemicordylus capensis. The sequence continues at coordinate 12,088,892 of NC_069658.1, read as the reverse complement.
GAGGGTGGTGGCCGACTAGGGCCAGGCAGTCTCAGAGAAAACTGGTTCTCTAGACCCATTTCAGACTGGCTTTAGAGCTAGCTGTTGGGTTGAGTCTGCCTTGGTTGGCCTGATGGATGACCTTTACCAGAGAATTGACAGAGGGAGTGTGACTCTGCTGGTTCCTTTGGATCTCTCAGTGGCATTCAATACCATTCAATACCATCGACCATGGTATCTTTCTGGGTCACCTGGGGTTGTTGGGGATAGGGGGCACTGCTTTGCAGTGGTTCCGCTCCTATCTCTCAGGCAGATTCCAGATGACGGAGATTGGTGACAGTTGCTCCTCAAAATGGGAGCTGTTACATGGAGTCCCTCAGGGCTTCATTCTGTCACCGATGCTTTTCAATATCTACATGAAACCGCTGGGTGAGGTCATCAGGAGATTTGATGCTGGGTGCTATCAGTATGCTGATCACACCCAAATCTATTCTCCTTCTCATCTTCATCATCAGGAAATGGCACTCATTCTCTAAATGCCTGCCTACAGGCAGTAATGGGCTGGATGAGCTGAATTGAAGCCATGGCCAGGAGTGCTTTCTATCAGCTTCAGCTGATCCAACAGCTGCGCCCATTCCTTGAAGAGGATGACCTCAAAACAGTGGTGCATCAGCTGGTAACCTCCAGGCTTGACTATTGCAATGTGTTCTATGTGGGGCTGCCTTTGTACGTAGTTCAGAAACTTCATTTAGTTCAAAATGCGGCAGCCAGATTGGTCTCTGGGGCAACCCAGAGAGACTATATTATGCTTGTTTTGAAACAGTTACACTGTCTGCCAATATGTTTCTGTGCAAAATACAAAGTGCTGGTTATTACCTTTAAAGCCCTGAATGGCTTAGGTCTGAGTTATGTTAGAGAGCGCCTTCTTCTGCATGATCCCCACCTCACGTTAAGGTCATCTGAGGAGGTCCATATCCAGTTACCTCTGGTTTGTTTGGTGGCGACTCAGAGGTGGGCCTTCTCTGTAGCTGCCCTGGGGCTGCAGAACGCACTCCCGGCAGAAATCCGTAATCTGAGTTCATTACTGGCCTTTAGGAGAGCCTGGCCTGGCCTTCCAGAGTTTTTAAATTATTGTAAATTGTTTTAACTGCTGTAAATTCAAGCCAATCCTATCTTTATTACGGTCATAGACCAAAGTACAAAAACACAAAAAAGAACAAACACAGAAAAACAAAAAACAATAGAACAATATATCAAGATCAAACATTTAAAAACCTGAACAGATTTTACAAATTATATAACAGTACCTGGCCACTCTATTAATAACATTCTCATCAGGATTGGCTAATAAAAACTTCAGATAAAAATCATCGGGATGCCCTATGAAATCAGTCAGCAAAGGGGAAATTAATTCTAAACGGGCATCCCTATAAAAATCACAATATAAAATAGAATGTGCACTGGTCTCCACTTGGCCTTTACCGCAGGGACATAGGCGGGCGGGAAAAGGGATGTCTTTAAATCTGTCCTCCAAAACAGCGGAGGAGAGGACGTCCAAATGCGCTAAGGTCAAAGTGCGTCTAAATTTGGGAACAATAACAAGATGCGGATAACTTGCGGGGTTAGAGCTAATTGTTTGCTCGCCCAAATGGACATTGTTGGGCAAAAGAGCAACTTCCTCCTGAACATCTACATCTATAATACGTTGCTTGATTTCCTTCCTAGCCCGGTCATAACCCATTTTAAGGATTTCCTCTGCAGAGAACCCATAATGTGCTAGTTTGCCACTGATCAGGGTGTACCACTTAAACCGGAACGAATCAGTTTTTATAAGAGAGGCCAGGCCCACACAAGAGAACACAAATTTTAACCAAAATAGGATGATGGTTCTCTAGTAACAGGTTACCATTCTAATCAAGCCCACCTCTCTTCTCAACACAACAGTAGGAACACAGCGGGGGACCAATAATAATATCAATCTCAGAAATTTAGATTGCAGAGCTTCTAAAGACGAGAAATTACTAGCCGGTCCTAACTGGGCACCATACAACAATTGGGGATGAACTTTGGTGACAAATAGTTTAATTGCTGCAGGGATATAAGAAGCTCCCCTTGAGTAATAAAAGGAGATAGTAAGATTAGTAGTACACGGAGCCGTAATCAGAGTGGACTTAAGGTGAGGACTACGTGAACCTGAAGAGTGAAATACCACTCCTAGATATTTGAAAGAGTTTACTTGGGCTATCCTGTAACCATTAATAGACCAGTTATGCTGTCTGGGCCATTTTGGAAAAACCATGGTTTTGGTTTTTTAATAATGGATACTGTTATAAATGTTTGGCCTGGTTCTCCAGGGTTTTCAACTGTGTAAATGTTTTAACTGTTAATTAGTTTTATGCTGTTTTTATAGTTTTGATTTTAATTGTTAATTGATTTTAATTGTTTTTACTTTGATATAAACCACCCTGAGCCATTTTTGGAAGGGTGGTATATAAATTGAATAAACAAAGAAACAAAGAAACTATATGCCATGCCTTCAAACACAAGTTATAAAACCCCAATAATCCCTTCTTCTGAGAAAAAGCAGTTTGAGGAGGGGTAATCTGAAGCGGAGAAATCATTGTGGAAGTTCCCAGCCCACCTATTCTTCTACTTCCCAATCTAAATCTTGGAGTTTTTACGCACAACAGATTTTACCGCGGGTTTACCGGGAGACTTTACTGCGAACGTAAAGCTGTCTCAAAAAACCACTGAAAATAGTGGAGGTTTTTTTTTTACTCCGGAGATAAATCAGACTACACTCGGGCACAGTGGGAAACACGAATTGCACGTACGGACTGTTCCCTGATAACTCGCAGGGACTTTGGGGGAAATCTGGCCAATATGTGCACTTGCATCTTCCGTTCTGGAGGAGATGAGAGCTAAAAGCAAAAACCTCGCGGTAAAACTGGTGTGCGTAAAACATCCTGGTTCCAAATTTGTCTGATGTGTAACTTAGCCTAGAGAGTACTCAGACAGTAGCCATTCACAGCATACACTAGATTAAAATAGACGTTTCATGAGGCTGTGCTGCTAGCTGGCTGCCTTTATGTTGTGAGAACAAAGAACTGGACAGTGCTTTACCTTGAATTTCCAGGCTGCTCAGTCTTGTCTAGAGGAAATAAAATACCTCACAATAGCACCCTAGTAATTGACATGGCTATTCCCACCTTATGATTTAACCCTGCCCCAGCCTATTTGGGGTAATTTCTTTACCCCTAGCTTTCTTTCTTTCTTTCTTTCTTTCTTTCTTTCTTTCTTTCTTTCTTTCTTTCTTTCTTTCTTTCTTTCTTTCTTTCATTTGTTAAGTCTGTGAATTCTGGTGCCATTTTGGTTTAATTCAAGGCAACCCTTCTGAAAACCCTGACAAAAGAGAGGTACACATTCAGGTGCAACCGATGGCTGGACTCCAGCGAAGAAGACAAAGAAACTGTGCGAGAACTGGCAGCTGAAGGCCCCTTGGTGACTGATGTCCAGCCAGGTGAGGAGAAAGAGGGCATCAGAGGAGCCTGGGCACTGCCCAAGCGTCATTTCTCTGGGCCCAGTACAAGTTTGAAATATGGGGTCCCCTAATGGAGCAGTGGGGAAATGGCTTGACTATCAAGCCAGAGGTTGCCAGTTCAAATCCCTGCTGGTATGTTTCCCAGACTATGGGAAACACCTATATCGGGCAGCAGTGATATAGGAAGATGTTGAAAGGCATCATCTCATACTGTGTGCGAGGAGGCAATGTCCGACCCCTCCTGTATTCTACCAATACAACCACAGAGCTCTGTGGTTGCCAGGAGTTGACACCGACTTGACGGCACACTTTCCCCCCAAAGGGTTTTGCCCATTTTTTGAATGGAAGGATTGATTGGTAGCTTCCTTTAGTTCTCTTTGATTAAGCTCCATACATTTCTGGCTCCCTTGTTTGATTCGTAGTCAGAGATGTCAACATGGCATTAATAATGATAATAATTAATAATTAATAAACAATTCTATTTGTTAGCCACCCCATAACAAATTGTTCTCTGGGCAGCTCACAACAGAGGATTAAAACATACAATAAAAACATACAACACATTAAATCATAACAGACAAAAAACAAGGTGAAAAGAACATACGGAATACAATTTGTATTGTATATTTACAATGCAATATATTGTAAATATTTATATTTACAATATAAATGCATATTAATTAGAGACAAGGATCAAACTTGCCTCAACTCAAAAAGACCAACAGCTCCTTTGATCAGTATTTGTATGTTATTACTTTGTAATAGTAATTTGGGAGTGGACCTTGAGGGTAGGGCACACACTTTTCATGCCAAAGGTCCCACTCTAGTTCAAAGGATCAAGTAGCAGTGGCGGGAAAGACCTCTGCCCGAAACCTTGGAGGCCCACTGCCAGTCAGGCCAACTGTAATGGGCTAGATCGATCAAGGATCTGACTCAGCATAAGGCAGCATCAAACATTCAGGTGCGCACACCAAAACCACGAGAGGCACTATCTTAATCACGTGTAGCCTGGCATTCTATGAGATGCAGTGCAGACCTGGTTTAACGCCGTGAAATCACACAGCTGAGCATTGCGGGTATGACACCCACCGACCCTAAACCCAGATCAGCCTGGGTTGCTGCTCAGGCCTCCCCTTGGAAGCAGAGTCTTGGCTGGCATGAATCGGAGCCAACTCTGGCTCTTCCAACCTGCTCGTTGATCAGTATGCAGAAGACAGCGGCTCCTGAGATGTTGCGGGGATGATTATAATTGCAAATGCTATGATTAAAATGTCAACAAACCTTTGATGAAGTTTATTTTTAATCCAGTGTGAAGTGCTTAGCTGTGAGGAACTGAGCGTGTTCCCTGGCTGGCTGCTATTTGCCAACTGCATGGGGTACAGGCCAGGAGGAGTAATCCTGGTGATGCTCTTGTTTGTCCATTGAAGAATGCAGCCACTCAGGCCAATGCAGATGGGATGCTGGCTTCCTTCAAACTGTGATTTGCAAACCAGGAGCCACCCTCACCCTTGGAGAGGAGAGCTGGTCTTGTGGTAGCAAGTATGACTTGTCCCCTTAGCTAAGCAGGGTTTGCCCTGGTTGCATTTGAATGGGAGACTTGATGTGTGAGCACTGCAAGATATTCCCCTCAGGGGATGGAGCCACTCTGCTAAGTGCAGAAGGTTCCAAGTTCCCTCCCTGGAAGCTTCTCCAAGATAGGGCTGAGAGAGATTCCTGCCTGAAACCTTGGAGAAGCCACTGCCAATCTGTGAAGACAATACTGAGTAGGGATGTGCGAACAGGTTCGAGAAGTTCGACATCAAACCTGTTCGGTTTGAAGGTTTGGGGTCGAACCGAAGCATCCCCTGTTCAGTCCAGCCCTGGACCGAACATCCACCGACTGTTTAGGGTTTTGCGGACCTTTTTTGTTTGTTTGTTTAAGGACTTTTTTAAAAAACCATATCCTCAGGGGAGTTCCTGGAGGTGGTGGGTGGTCCACAGAGGTTCCCCTTTGCCCTGCTGGCTCTCCTTATGGCCCCTTCCTCCAAAATGGCCACCGTGCTGAGGGGAGAAGTCTGAAAATTGGCTGAACTGGCCAGAGGGGGCCATAAGGAGATCCGGTGGGGGGAGGGGGAACCTCCACAGACCCACACCTGCTGCCTCCAGGAACTCCTCCGAGGGGGATAAGGTAATTTATTCTTCTTCTTAAAACCCCCCCCATGTTTGTGAAATGCCCCCCGCCCCCGCTGACTGAACTGAGCTGGGAGTGGGTTCGAGGGGGTGCTGGACTGAACTGGCCTGGTCGGATTCGAGTCTGGTCTGGACTCAAACTGAACCGGGCCAGCCAGTTCCATGCACATCCCTAACACTGAGCTAGATAGACCAATGGTCTGACTTGGTATATGGCAGCTTCCTGTGTTCCTATGTTCCTCAGAGGCACTCCTTATCTCAGTGATCTGCACTATTTTTTAAGCAGGGGCCACTTTGGCAAAAACAACCACCACCACCACCACCACAACAACAAAACACACACACACACACACACACACACACCACAAAGCCACTTCAATGTGAGAGCCATTTCTTGCTGTGCTAGCCTCTGCAGAGTGCTGCATTTTCGTAGTGCAGGAGAAGACCCTTAAGAGAGATGGAGTCCTCTCTTAAGAGCTCTAGGAGGAAAGCCCCCAAAAGGGCTACAGTTCCCAGCATTCTGTACACAGCTTCCAAGACAGTGAAGGGGCTCAAGAGGGCTTAGTTTCCACCCCCAGTGCTGGGCAAGGCAAAGCATTACACAGTGAGAATGGCTGACTCTGCATAGTGCCAGGGGGACTGTGCAGAGTACAGTATTCAGCTTTGGCTGAAGCTTCACATAGGCCCAAGGAACAATTAGTCAGGGAGCTAACAATTAGCACTGGGGGGGTGATGGGGGCCATCACTGCCCCCCTGGCCTTACTGTGAAGAACACTGCTCTACGCAACAATTGTTCTCCTTTAAGGTGCCACAAGCCTGCAGGCTCTTTTGAGTACAGTCCATTAATTTTGAGTGTTCTGTACTTATTTTTGTAACTGGAGTTGGGGAGTAAGCTGTTTAGGATAGATTGTATGCATCTCTTGCTGGCTCTCAAATGAAGAATCTCCACTGAAAAAGCATTGTGCTTGAGTTAATATCTGGATATATGAAATTTGTACATTATTTAGAATTGCATTTTTGTCTTGCCTTTCTCCAAGGACCTCATGCTCTCCTCCCATTTTATTTCCACAACTTGTAAAGTGGATTAGGCTGTGTCTGTTCCAAGGTCCAGACACCAAGGTTGGGGAGGAAAGCTGGGCTGGTGGTAGCAAGCATGAATTGTTCCCTTTGCTAATCAGGGTCCACCCTGGTTTGTATATCAATGGGAGACCACATGCATAAGCACTGTAAGATATCTCTCTTAGGGGATGGAGCCGCTCTGGGCAGAGGCGTAACTATAGGGGGGGCAGGGGGGGGCACATGCCCCAGGCGCCATCTTTTCTGGTCACGTGGGGGGGCGCCGCCATGACAATTTTTTTTAAATTTTTCTTTAATTTTTTTGTTAATACAAATGTTTCCTGCTCAGTGCCCTCCCCCATGAGTGGTCCCTTCCGCGTCGCCCGCACCCCCCCACATTGCTTTGCTGGCGCCTGGTGGCCAGTCAGTGGCTTGGCTTGGCGGCAGGCGCTTGTGAGGAAAATCCTAAGTATAATGTAGTATGTTGGGGGGCGTGGGGGGGCGCCATTTCAGTGCTTGCCCCGGGCGCCGTTTTCCCTAGTTACGCCTCTGGCTCTGGGAAGAGCATCTGCTTGCTTGTATGCAGGAGGTTCCAAGTTCCCTCCCTGGCATATCCAGTATAGGGCTGGGAGAGACTCCTGCCTGCAACATGCATGGAGAAACTGCTGCCAGTCTTTGTAAACAATACTGATCTAGATGGACCAATGGTCTGATTCAGTATAAGGCAGCTTCCTATATTCCTGTGTCAACTGGTAAGCTTCAGGGTTGAGCAGGAATTTGAACCCATGTGTACCCAGTCTAAATCCCACACACAACACCAAATGCTGTCTCTCTATATGTGGTGACTGATCTGAGAAGAGCCTTTTTTCAGATGCAAGTCATCACTACAGAGCCTACTGGCCTAAAAATGATCAAGTATCCTATTTCTCTCTGGGACCCTGCAGGGGTACTGACAAGACTTGGCAAAAGGGTATGCTAGCTGCAGATGATCCGTACCTTGGTCAGCTGCCTGTGGAATGAACCCCAGATGCTGGATGCAAGGCAACTCCAAGCAGCAAGTTAGGGATATTGTTCCAGTGATTGTCTGGGACCAGCTTAAAGGGGATGTGCTCTATTCTTGAAACAATGCTGCCCCGGCACTTGGATTGCAGTAACAGGGTACCCTCCCAAACTGTGGAGGGCTTTAAGGAGGAGTTGGAGTCTTCAGAGGAAGGGCATCACACTATGCAGCCCCAGGTGAAGTTCATACTAGCAATGCTGGTTCCTGGGGCTCTGTTCCCATAGGATTGTCCAGCAAGACATGCATTTCCAGAGTGCATTCTAGGCATTCTTCCTACCACCAGTCACCCCCACCCTCCATGTCCTCAGAGTTTAAGTCTGGGCCCGTGATACCAAATGCATTTCCCTCCCATAATTGGCATTCTTGAGACAACCTTCCATCAGATTCCCAGTTTAAGCAACATCAATGCAGCATTTTGATGAAGCAGGTGGTAGTGTGTGGGATAAAGTCAGTGTGCTTTTATGAGGCTCAACATGCATTCAACAATGCATGCTTTACTGTTGCTTGGAGTCTTTGCTAGGTTTTATGTTTCTTGGGGGGATAACTAGACTTGAAGCACAAGATGTATAAAAGCCAATAATACATCAGCAGAATTGCCTGTGGGAACTGAGCTGTGAAGCAGAGCACTCCAGAGTGACTGTGCTCAGCCATATGGAAAAAACCATACAACTTCATTGGTGGAATTGTTTCTTTTTTACAAACCTATGTTTTTGCAGTGATAAAATACCGGGTGGTCGTCTACACCGGGACGGTGAGTGGAAGTGGGACAGATGCCAAGGTCTTTGCTTGTCTCATTGGAGAACAGGGAGACACAGGAGACCGGCTCCTTCACAACAGTGTGAACACTACCGATAAATTTGAGAAGGGCAGTGTAAGTTGACATGCATGTGTGTGGATGTTTAAAATAAAATGAAAGTGTATTAGGTGGCGAGAGTGGACAGGCAAAGAGATGGTGAAACTTTTCAGGTCTCCTCTGCCTGAAAAGCATCCTGTTTGCAAGTTCAGCCTATTTTATTCTTGCCCATTCAGTGTGGCTGGAGTGGATGAATTTATGTGGATGAATTTATGGAGGAAAAAATCATAATGACTTTTTTTAAAAAAATAACTTTATATTTCTATACAAAGTTACAAAACTTTGTATAGTTTTGTACCATACAAAAAAGTTACCCATACAAAAATGTCCCTGGGCAGTTCACAATCTAAAAATTGTGAATTGCCTTTTAATTAGTCAGGAGGAGGAATGAAATCACTGCTTTCTTGGCTTTGTTTTTCTTCTTTTATATTACTATTTCATTATGAAAGGGAAAAAAAGAAATCTGTAATTAAAGCCAACCCCCTGCAGGGAACAGGGAACCCCCTGCAGGGAACAGAAACTAACCAATTTAATTAGTTAAGAGGTAACTCCATCACTAATTTCCCTGAGAAGCAGAAGAGGAAGCAATACAATGAGCTGAACCAACCTGAAGGAAACTTTAATTCATGCTACAGGAGACCTTTGTTGGACACGGCTGACTTCTAAGGGCACATGCATGGATCTTAGCCATGCAAAGGGCACTATTGGATAATATAGCGCTATTTATTTATTATTTATATTTATACTCTGCCATCATACAAAATCCCAAGGTGGTTCTGTTAAGTGCTGTGCAGAACCAAAATTTTAATGCCATTTCCAGCTAATTGTGGGAAAGCAGTGCTACCACAGCACTAAAGGGCCTCAATGTGGAAGTAACTAGAAAGAGCATTACAAGACAAATTAAAATTTAGTAACTACAAAAATAACTATATAGCAGTACATGGAATAAAATGGCAATAAATTAGGGCTGCACAACTATGGCTTTTCAGCTGTTGTTGGACTACAACTCCCATCATCCCTGACTAATGGCCACTGTAGCTGGGGATGATGGGAATTGTAGTCCAACAGCAGCTAGAGAACTGAAGTTGTGATGCCTGACAATAATTACTGTGACTGTTTAATTGTTGTTTTCAAATGTTTTAAAATTGTTAATTGTTGTTATATTGTTTTTAAATTTTTGTTTTAGCTATTTACTGTTTTAATGGTTTGTTTTAATTGTAGCCATTTGTAGCCTGAGCCATTTTGGAAGTGCAGTATAAAAATCAAATAAATAAATAAAATAAAAATAAAAATAAAGCAATAAAGGCATACCCAACAGCATACAAATGCATCATTCATTAAAAGCCTCTCAGAATACTCTGTAATAACTTGGTGTTTAAACATCAATAGCATCATCATCATCATCATCAGCATCAGCATTAGCATCAGCATCATCACAACAATAAAATAATAATAATAAATACTACTACAGGTATTTATATATCGCTCTTCAACCAAAGTTCTCAAAGCGGTTTACATAGAAAAATTAATAATACATAAATAAGATGGTCTCCTAACCCCAAAGGGCTCACAATCTACAAAGAAACTTAAGGTAGACACCAGTAACAGCCACTGGAGGGATGTTGTGCTGGGGTTGGATAGGGCCAGTTGCTCTCCCCGTGCTAAATAAAAGAGAATCACCACTTTTAAAAGGTGCCTCTTTGCCCAGTTAGCAGGGGTAATAAACACACTTCGTTTGTTAGCCTCCCCATAACAAAGTGTTCTCTAGCAACGAACACAGCATTAAAACATCAAGTAAAAGCACATCATACATGAAACCACCACACAGAATATCCCCATGGCAGAAGTTCCACACCTTGGATGCCAACACAGAAAAAAACCTGTCCCCTGTCACTACCTTCTTCCTCATCTCTGAAAGCAGAGGCACCCAGAGCAGGGTCTCTGACATGGATCTCAAAAGCAGGCTGATCCACATGGAAACAGATGGGCCTTTAGAGACCTTGGACCTTCCCAAGTTGTGCTCCCATTTGTAGGGATGTGGAGCAGCCAGTCCAAGTGCTACCACTGTTGCTACTCCAAGCAATCTCAAAAATAACTGGGAACCGGGTGCCTGCCGCTGCTGGCAAACCATTGTGCTGCCTCTGGAGACCAGTGTCCCCTCTAACAGGAATTCCCAGATGTTGTTGACTACAACTCCCATAATCCCCAGCCAAAGGCCATTGGAGTTGAGGATGCTGGGAGTTGTAGTGAACAACATCTGGGAATCCCTGTTAGAGGGAACACTGCTGGAGACGGAGAATTAGGGGTTGCTGAGAAGTGCTTCCTAATCAAATGCGGTGGGAGTGAAGGCAAGTGTTGCCATGGTCCATGTGAGGCGGGGCTCCTCCCCACTTCAAGGGCTTTGAGGATGGCAGATATTCCAGATGTGCAGCTTCTCCCTTCATGGTGATGATGGAACTGGTGGTGGTTGGAGCATGGGGAGAAGCCACATCTCCAGAACTCTAAAAATGTATAGATGGCTTTGTCCCAGTGAAATATTTATTTGTGTATTCACTATGCATCTATTTGTTGCATTTTTATACCGCCTTGACCAAGGCACCCGAAGTAGTTTACAATGTTAAAAGTAAACAAACAAGTTACATAAAATTTGGGTTGTCTCAGGCATTTGGTGGACTTTTTATGCATTGAGAACAAGAACTCCCTGGCCCGGGTGCATTATAGGAACATAGGAAACACAGGAACATAGGAAAATGCCATATACTGAGTAAGACCATTGGTCTATCTAGCTCAGTATTGTCTTCACAGACTGGCAGCGGCTTCTCCAAGGTTGCAGGCAGGAATCTCTCTCAGCCCTATCTTGGAGAAGCTTCCAGGGAGGGAACTTGAAACCTTCTGCTCTTCCCAGAGCGGCTTCATCCCTTAAGGGGAATATCTTACAGTGCTCACACATCAAGTCTCCCATTCATATGCAACCAGGGCAGACCCTGCTTAGCTATGGGGTCATGCTTGCTACCACAAGACCAGATCTCCTCTCCAACGTCCTTCTGGTGTTCCTCTCAGGGCATACAGTTCATGCAGTAAGAACATAAGAACAGCCCTGCTGGATCTTGGCCCATCTAGTCCAGCATCCTGTTTCACACAGTGGCCCACTAGATGCTTCTGGGGAGCCCATGAGCAAGAGGTATGTGCATGCCCTCTCTCCTGCAGTTACTCCCCTGCAACTGGTATTGAGAGGCATCATGCCTCTGAGACTGGAGGTGGCCCACAGCCACCAGACTAGTAGCCATTAATAGACCTGTCCACCATGAATCTGCCTAAGCCTCTTTTAAAGCCATCTAAGATGGTGGCCATCACCACATCTCATGGCAAAGAATTCCATAGATTAATTATGCGCGGTGTGAAAAAACAGTTCCTCTTGTCGGTCCTGGGACAAGTACCCCTGGGAAGGTGGGGAAAGGGCTGCTCTAATGGACCTCACAGGCCAGTGCTGATCTGTATGGGAGCTGATGGTTGATATCATGTTATGTTTATTTTATGTTCCGGCTTAGGTGAGGGTGATAAGGATCTTTGTTGACTTCTCGTGCAAATAATACTACGTGTGCTGGATGGAGCTCACAGCTCTTAGAGAAGCACAGTCCCGTGCTTTTAGTTGCCCAAGGGAAGCAAGCAAGAGAGCATGATGTCGCTACCTCGGCACTTTCCCAGTTGCTCTCCCATGTGGTACAGCAAGCCCTTCATGAGCCGCCGTGGTTCCCCTTGCAAAATGGGCAGGGGCAGAACCAGGCCGACAATGAGACGGCAGCTCTGCAGTGGCAGATTTCGTCTGCTCTCAAGGCGGCCATCAATTAGTTTGTTTGCCAGGGATTGATATAATGCCGAGCGGGGGGAGGCAATGGGTGGCCCCCCAGATGTTGCTGAATTGCAAATCCCACCACCCCCAGCTGTAATAAACAGTGGCCGTGGGGTATGAGTGTTGCTCAGCAGCATCTGGAGAGATGCATGTTGCCTACCCCTGATGTAGAGTGTGGTGGCCTTCTCACTTCTCTGAGCAGTGAAACATTCCAGGGGCTACTCAGGTTGGCTCTCCTTCGAATGACAGAGAGCTGGAGATCACTGTCCCTCCAACAGGGATTCCCAGATGTTGTTGACAGCATCTCCAGCTGCACTTCTCTTTGGCTGGGGATTATGGGAGTTATAGTCAACGATGTCTGGGAATCCCTGTCAGAGGGAACACTGCTGGAGATGTATGGCATTTTTGCAATATTTTCTCCATTTAAATAGATATATATAAGCAGAGCAAAAAGGGTGTCAAAGTAGGGGTTGACCACTGCCTCCTGAGATGATGATGATCTTTGAGATGATGAGATGTATGAGATGATGATGCCTTTCAGCACCTTCCTATATCGCTGCTGCCCGATATAGGTGTTTCCCATAGTCTGGGAAAACATACCAGAGGGGATTCAAACTGGCAACCTCTGGTTTGCTAGTTAAGTCATTTCCGCACTGAGCCATTAGGTGTTATGGAGCAGTAAATTTGCTACTCAACATGAAAGGCCCACCTAGAATGGTCCTGTGCCTCAAAAGTGCTTTCAGTTAACCCACAGCTCTCTTTTTCTCCCTTCTCCTCTCTCTCTTTCTCTGCCTCTGTTGCTTCCAAGTTACAAAACACAGACAGACACCAGCCCCATTCAGAAATTATGCTGTACGAGCGTACAGATGTCTGTACATTTGTACATGTGTTTGTGTGAATGACAATACCTGCATTCATGTTAAACGTGAACCTGGGTACAGGACTCTCCAATGCATGGTAGAGAGAGCAAGTGTACTGTGTACCTGTGTTCAACATAATGTGTGAATGACTGTGCCTGTGTACAGATCTGTAACTGTGTACACTGTACACTCATACAGGCGTTGAACATGACATGTGAATGGCCCCACCCTTTCCCTTCCTTTTAGTTGGGAGAGAGGGGGTCACTATTCCAAGCCCTGATGCCTTTCTCCATCAAAACACTTGAGAGATCTCCAGATGGCAAAGGACCACTGGCTTCCTATCAGCCAGCCACTCATTAAAAAGCAATTTCTCTAGCAACAGCATTGCTGGCTGGCCAGAAACCCTAACAAAATATTACCACCAAGGAGCAGGGAGAGTTGAGAAGAGGAGGCATCATTTAGATGTCCTTCTCGGATACCCAAAGTGTCTAGAGCTGGCCCTGGGTGGCTTTCTCCATGCCATTGGTACATTATTACTTTGAGCCATTAAAGCTCAAAGTAATAATATAACAGTATAATGCAGTTTCTATGTGGTGGCTGTAATTGTAAATTGCAAAGAGGGCTACGCCTTTAAACCACAAAAGCATCAGGGAACATCTCAAAGTACATATAAATAACTTTACTACAGTCTCTCTGCAGGAGAAGAGGTTGGAAATGAAAGCAAACTCTCTTTATCACAGCTTTAGAATTCCCTAAAGAGCACATAGTAGCTCGAAACCCATTGGATCTTTACAGAAAGACAAAAAGTTATTTATAAGCCATGGGGACATTGCTGTCTTGTTTCTGTGGACTATAGCATGTAAAACAGCCATGAATCACTCTCACTTTTTTTATGTGGACAGATCCATGATGTCGGGGATCTCTGCATCTTGCATAAACGAGCCCTCTGTTATTTTTCTTATTAATATTAATTGAAACTAGCTATATTAATATCAAAGCTTAAACGAATGGGATGCCTATCATAAATATAATAGAATTCCTCAGTCAAGATGGAAAATTGTTTTTACAACTGATAGTGTAGGTTTGCCCCCCACCCTGGCCAAAAAAAGTGCTCTGTTCTTTGCCACCAAATGTGTCGATACTCGCTGACATCCAGAGCAGCAAATATATATTAGATTATATATATTAGATTTTATATTCCATTCTTCCTCCAAGGAGCCCGGAGCGGTGTACCTCATACTTAAGTTTCTCCTCGCAACAACCCTGTGAAGTAGGTTTGGCTGAGAGAGAAGTGACTGGCCCAGAGTCACCCAGAAAGTATCGTGGCTGAATGGGGAGTTGAATTTGGGTCTCTCTGTTCCTAGTCCAGCACTCTAACCACTATACCATGCTGGCAGATCAATCAAATTTGCGCTAGTGCAAAGTGTTAGTTTAGTTGCAGTAAAAATGGGGATTTGCAGAATTGCACAATTACACCATAGCGCTTTTGTGCAAATGGCACCATTGAAACAAGCGAGGCACCACACCACAGTTGTGTGACTGTTGCACAACCACAAGGATGCTTGCATTAGTGCAATGTGTGCAATAGCTAGTGTAACAGTTTTGTGCCTGTGCAACATCTTTCTGCAAGTGATATAATGCCCTGGATGCTGGCCACCACCACTTGTCTTTCTTATCATATAGTACTGTGTATATAATATCAAGTTTTCCTAGGGATGGAAAACCAATGACCTGGTAATTATGAACCTTTGTGTTCATGATTTGGAAGGTATGAAATTTCTTCTTCTATTCTAGCACGTCTTATTCAGGGGATAATTTTCAATAATATCGTTGGGTTTACAGTGTCTGCCAGTAGTGGCTCATCCCAACAAGATGGCGGGATGCGGTGTGTGTGTGTGTGTGTGCAGCTGCATCTGTTTCCTGGCAGCAGCTCAGGTTGCTTGATTCTATCTCTTTGCCTGACAGTCATGCTGCCTGCAGGCTGAACATTTGTCAGGTGGAGCTGACCCATGGACAGCCTGCAGGTAGTGTGGCTCTCGGGCGAGGCAGGAGAGTGAGGAACCCTCTGAGCTATTGCCAGGAAGCAAAGGCAGCTGCACCTCCTTTGGCGCCCTCTCCTGGCTCATTAGGATGCCTTCACCTGGGAGCAAATCTGGAACAACATATTTCTGCCATATCCTCTAGTGCCTATATCTCAGTCACCCAATTTATGAGATTCAGCTTCTTCATACCTCACTGGGTCTAAATAAATCTCAGAGTATCCGAAGTGATTAATAGTGTCAGTGATGTCAGTATATCAAGTAATTCCCTGCCATAAGAGGGCCCGATGAATGTGCTCAAGAGGACACTTCTTTGGCAACACATTCTTTTTGTGATTTTATTCATAGCCAGTAACTATGGCCCACATACAGAACTTCACAGTTGGTGGGGCTAGTTGAGGATGGGCAGTTGTAAATATTTGATTCTGTATGGTTTCCAGTGTCTCGATTTGGCCCAAAGCCCAGATGTGATGCCATAAATCTGTTGCACTGGTATCTTAGCACCAAAGACCTTTGTCAGGATGCCATGTTAGCTGGTCACTTGGGTGGCCCTGTAGAGGCGGTAGAAGGGCGTTGCATCCCTTGCCTGAGGCTTTTGTTCCCTTTAGGGGGCAGTAGGGATGAGAAGGGTCCAGGCTGGTTGAGTCCCAGTGGGGTTAAAAGGGCAAGGCAGCGAGAGCTGCAAGAAACAGCTCTAGGGAGACAGCTAGGTTGGGTGTGGCAGGAAACAGGAAGCCAGGTCAGGAAGGGAGCAGGGCTGGAAGTCAGCTTTAAGCCCTGTCCACTCTGCACTGGGGTATTTAAAGACAAGGCAGCTGTTGATGAAGAGCTGCTTCTGAGTATAGGAGCCAGGAGTTCTCCGGGAGAGGGAACTGGCTGAATGCAGCAATCCAGGAGAGGAGAGCTGATCTTGTGGTAGCAAGCATGACTTGTCCCCATAGCTAAGCAGGGTCTGCCCTGGTTGCATATGAATGGGAGACTTGATGTGTGAGCACTGCAAGATATTCCCCTCAGGGGATGAAGCTGCTCTTGGAAGAGCAGAAGGTTTCAAGTTCCAAGATAGGGCTGAGAGAGTTTCCTGCCTGCAACCTTGGAGAAGCCGCTGCCAGTCTGTGAAGACAATACTGAGCTAGATAGACCAATGGTCTGACTCAGTATATGGCAGTTTCCTATGTTCCTATGAGGAGGACTCAGGTGATAAGCTAACCTTCTACTCTGGCTGTTCCTGAGGCTGACCTTTTTGGGGGTGCTCCAGTCATTCTGGAGTTCAAGAAGGGCTAGGAGCCCACCTCGTCCCCTGGTAGTCTGACAACCTTTAACCTTGTAAATGTCTTATTTCCACCTCCCAGTTCTTGCAAGCTTCATTGTAGTACCCAGAAATATAACCTCCCAGGCATGATATACATATATGGGTACCCCATTTCCATATACTTCCAAACAAAATTCCTAGATTTATAAAAGTATTTTCTTCCTTCAGTTTTTGGCCATTGTGCGATCACCTATGACCAAAGACCATAACTCTGATCTTTTAATTAGTTGTGTATTCAAAAGTTCAGCTTTGAAGAACAGGCCAAATATTTTCAGAAGCCAACTCAACATCAAAGATGTACAAGATCAGAGAATAAAGTCATCTGCATACAGTAGTGCAGATACAAATTTGCTTGCTACTAAAAGAGGAGAAATCAGATGATCCTTTTAATATAAATATCAGATAAGAACAGTTCCAGGAGGCAACACGCTAGGAGGCTGATTTGCCACCAGCTGGCTGGTCATTCCTCCCTTCTTGGATTCTTGGCTGCATATGTTGTGTGTCAAGCCTTACCTAGTAAGAAAAACCTCCTTTCTTGTCATAAGTAATATAAGGTACAAAGGTACATATAAGGCACATAAATGTCACAACCTGTCTGCACTGATTAAGCTGAAAGCAGCTGACAAGGCCACAAAGGCAGCTTACAAATATATTTTCATACCTATTGCATATTTGTCAATTTGATGTTGCAGAATGAAACCATGGCCAGTTTTCTGCCCTTGAACCCCAAACTACTTAACATTCATTTTCAGTATGAAAGTATTTTCCAATCTTCATCTCACTCAGCTCAGGTTAAGAATGACCTCTTACCAATCAGTGTATATAACGTTTTTTAAAAGCGCTTGCAAATAGTTTACAGTGGCTTACCTAGTGAATGGTCTACTGCCCTTTTAAGTGAGATGCTGCAGCGTTCTGCTCAAAAGCACTCCAATGCTGCTTGCAAACATGCAGTGCCTTGGTGTCTCCTCAGCACAGCCTCATCACTCCAGCGATAAAGCTCCCATTAGAAATCATGGGAGCTTTGTCACTGGAGCGATGACACTGTGGTTAGGAGACATGGAGGCACTGCAGGTTTGCAAGCAGCAGCTGAGTACTTTTTAGTAGAATGCTGCAGCGTTCATTTAGGCATTTGGCTTGATGTGGTGTTTTTGGTTAGCCCATTCCTTGATCCAGGCCAGCTTTTGAATGGAGCTTTAGTTACTTGTATTCCAGTCCTGGAGTAGAGGCGGGGCTAACAACCAGCCAGCCGCAAGAGCCCTGAAGGCAGTCTGCTCTTGCCTCTTTGTACATAATATCTATTTCATTAAACTATTAATATTCTTGATTTGACTCCACTGCCATATCCTTTCATACCACAGCTCTTTCCCCTTGGATTCTACACTTAGAAGGTCAGTAAGTAAGCCACTGTAAAGTATTTGCAAGCACTTCTTAAGCAATGCAGCATTGAGGCATCTCACATAGAAGGGCAGTAGATTGCTCAGTATGTATCCCAATTGTTTTTGGTAGAACTGAGGAAAGCTCACTTGCTTAAAGGAACCTCATGAGATGACAGCGGAAATGGGACTTGAATTCATTTTCCCCAAAACTTAGTTCAGCTCTGTGGCCAGGGGCTGTCTGAAAAATGCCTGTGTTGCTTGATCGCATGTTCCTCTATCTTAATTCCTCTTTCTTTCCCTTCTACTAAAGGCTGACGAGTTCATCATTGAAGCGGTCGACCTGAAGCAGGTGAGAAGGGTGAGGATAGGGCATGACGGCAAAGGAGGAAGCAGTGGCTGGTACCTTGGCAAAGTGACAGTGAGGAAAGATGGACAGCCAGAAAGTGAGGCTTTGGCGTTCCCCTGCTACAGGTACTAGAAATGTTTAGGCTCTGCAGTGCTCTGCCAGCTGGCTGAACATTCAAGACCTCAGGCCATCCTTTCATTGTACCATGTGGTGGATACAATGTGGATCCTGTACCATAAAACTCGGAACATGCCTTCCCTCTTGTCATTCCTCCAAGAGAGAAAATTAGCAAGGAGAGAGGAAAAATCAATCACCAATTAGCCCAAAGGCCTGGATCTTAAAAACCTCATTAGTAGATTGAAAGCCTTTAAAGGCAGATCTCCTTTGATCCCATCTTAGTCTTCAAGATAGTAAGGTGCATTAGAAAAACTAAGAAGGAAGCCACAGTTGAATGGTGGACATCCATGCTTTGTATGCTCGAAGGCCAACGTTCAGCATGGAGAGCAGATTAATTTTATTTATTTTAAATGCATTAATTGCTCTTTGCCCAAAGACTTCCAAAGTGGCATACAAATCAAAAACAGAATCTTTAAAGAATCATAAAGAGCAATATGGGGAGAGCAGTTTCCATCACCACCCATGTTTCAGACCACACAAGCATTCCTCAGGAGTGCCTGTATTTCTGGCCAGCTCACTTATCCAACAACACACTGACTAAGTAGGGGTGAAAGCAGACATGTATTCTAAAATGTTGTGGAAGTGGTGTGAACTCACATATCAAACCTTTAAAAAAAAATGCCACAGCACTCAGGAACTGTGTTTTCAAGCCACTTCTGCCACACTTTTTGATACTAGGGCAAATAAAGACAGACATCGGCAAGGTTCAGATGATCCAACACACTTTATATTTTGCTGGATCATGAATGAATGAGAAAAGCATGACTAGCCCTATATGCACACTTTTCTTCTCCTCCTCCTCCTCCTCTTCCTCCTCTACATTCAGACAAGTGGAAAGCTTCCGCGCTTGTTAAACCACAGCTTCCCATGACATTTGTACTAGGAAACTGGGTTAACTGCTCATCACAAGCCAGGATATCAAACCATGATTTGATCTTGGTTTAATATTCTGGTTTTTAGGGACAGCTTAAGCCACAGGCCCCATTCACATGTAATGCCAGACCAGAGTTGAATGGGGCAGAGGTTGGAATTTGTGTGCATCTGAATGTGTGAAACCATGGTTTCGTGGCAAAAGCGACCTGCAGTTTCCCTCACCAAACTCCAATTTGAACCTTTGGTTTGCAGAGAATTTCGCTCCTCCAACCTGAGATTTGAAGGTGGCATCGTTATGTCCGAATGCAGACGCTACCATAACCGTGGTTTTGTGCTGTTTCTGAGACCAAAACCATAGAGAGGGCAGCCCAGACATGCCCAGGAACAAACCCACTCCATGCCTACTGTGCTCCTTGCTGGCTGCCTCTCTGACCACTTGCCCTGCCCCCTGTGTCCATTGCCTGGCAATGGATAGGAGTCCTTGTCCTATCCCAAGCTTCTAAACCTGTTAAAGGGAAAAGTCACATTGGGGGATGCCCGCTTTACACTGTGTCTCTTCTCCCACCACCCCCGCCAATCAGAAGAGAACGGGGATGGGATGGCAAGTTGGGCACTGTGTGTTTTGGTCACCCAAAATGAATTGATAAGGAAGTATGTTCACAAGCACATGCAGTCGCGGTGGCACCATGAACCGAGCAAACCGATGAGATCGCTGCAAAGATAATATATGGCATGGTAGCAATACCCGAGGTTGGGTTTAAAAGGCAGCCCCACCCAGGAATTCTTGAATGGCTCTGTACAGTTAAGTTGGGGAAGGGGGCCCCAGCCCCTTCTCCTTGGGTAAGGCAATACAGCCTCTGGCATTACGCATGAGAAGAAGCATCCAGCAGGAGCAGTATTGCCTCCAGTCACAGGAGAGATTCTTCCTGTGTGGTGATGATGGATGCTGCTCTGGGGGTGGACTGCTCTCCCATAAGAGTGAAAGCCCATGGATACAAGCATGTGGGCCAAATGGCAGCTGCTGCCCAGCCTAGTTGTTCCACACAAGCAAGCCATGGGGATGGCTACTGCAGCAACACTTTCCACTGTCTTGGCGACTGTGGCAAGGAAGCAGTCCAAGCAGCCCCCCTGCCAGTTTGGTTGTCTGCCCACCCAGTACTGCCTGGACATGTGGAGCAGCCACTACTCCTTGGGAGTATGAAATTGTTGCCTTGAGAGGAGGGGGTCATGATGTACAAGTTCTATTATTTATCAGAGAGAATGGGGCCCCCACACAAGTGTGTCCCCCTTGATTTGGATGGCCTGCCTCATGAAAGCACAGTCCAATGGAGGCCCAAAGCTCACTGAGCCTGTGGTCGGCTTTGCCAGGGTCTTTCATTGCAAGAGCATCCTTAGTCACAGTGGACCAGACCCCAGGATCCTTTGCCCTCCCCCATATACATATTCCCTCCTAGGAAGTCATCATCATCCCTTCCTGGAGTGACAAAATGAATAGTGCCCCTCTGCACCCCCTCCCTGTAGCCAGTAATTGTGCTTGTGTGCCCTCTTATGAGGGCAGCAGTGCATTTGCTGTCAGGAGAAGGGCTTGAATGCCATTTGAAGGTATTTAAATGCCCTTTCCCTGCCGAGGGCAGGCAGTCCATTCTGGAAATAATAAAATAATAATAATAATAATTCGATTTCTATACCGCCCTTCCAAAAATGGCTCAGGGCGGTTTGGCATGCCCTCTTGAAGATGGTCACCAATGGTTGCCACCCTTCAGACATTCTGATGCCCTGCCCACAGTCTGGTGATGCAAGCGCTATGGAGTTTGTTGGGATGTGACCTTGGCAGACCACAAAGAGGGAGTGGCTTCCCTGCCCTGAAACTGGAGGTTGCTGGGCTACGGTTGGATGAGCGTCTGTGACGTGATTCATGGTTACAAAAATTAACCTCAGGTTCGTCTACTCGTGCTTTGCCGTTACATGCAAATGCAGCCACAATTTGGGTGTCGCCACAAACTGTGGTTTAACAAATCAGGATGTTTTCTATTAAGTCATTAACGCGCAAGGGGAGGAGAAGGGGAGTGGGGTACATCACTCCATCTAAAAAAAACAACACACATAGTTTGTTCAGATCTTCTGAACTGAGCCATTCTAAACCATTACATGGGCCCACATCCTATCTGTGGAAAAGACTCCAATCTCTTTTCTTACAAAAAACAGAGGATGACTCTTAGAGTGGATGACATTGTTATAATATTAAAAATAAGATTTTTTAAAAACTAGCTACAACAAATGCTAGGGTGACACAACAGACAAAACTGCTATTTCACCTTTTTTTAAACAGCCCTTCCCCACACCCATACACCTAAGAGGTCAGGAAAAAATATAGCCTCTGCTGGGTCTTACCTTCTTACTTTTTGATACCTCAATTAGAGATGAATCTGGCTCCAGACCAGACAGCCAGTTCAGCCTCCTTTTACCTGTACAATAGGAGTGCATATACTTGGAACATTGTGTTTGCATGGCTGAAACTTCTTTGAATAGCAACACACACACGCATCCTAAAACTCTCATGCCACAAAAGGAATGTATTGCTCTTGCACTTTGCAGGCCCTGAAAAAAGCCTCCTAGAGAAGTTTCCTTTGTTACCCATGCACCTCCATGATTTATTCCTTTCAGACAGAAAGAGGGTCATATGACAACCCACAGCAGAAGGGGCCAGTCTGCTGCTGGCACTCATCTTCTCTGCTAACATGGCTACCTTCTGTTGAGTGATTGTGTCATGGACTGTTGAGACACTTGAACACAAAGGTGCACGCCTACTGCATCCTCCATTATTCGGGAAAGCCAGTATCTCCATGGCCTGCAGATTTTGGTTGAAATCGATTCCAGGCCTGCTGGCCAAGGAGGCATCCAATTTCTCTGTGGCTTTATTTCTTCATGATCCAGATATGGATGAAAGCTTGACTTGAGACAGTGGGCTTATTACCTCAGGTCTGGGGCAGACACTACACTCTCCACAAGGATGCTGCTGAACGCAGCCTTCCTGTGGTGAGTGATCCTGGTCATTATGAAGACCTAAGTAGGGAAGTGTTAGCATTTGGCTTAAGGACCTCTAAATTTTTTGTGGTAAGGGTTCTCATTCATTCTGAAGCTGGTGGATATATTTGTTGTACTCCTCTTTCTTGGTCTGTTTCCATCAATGTGACTCTACCCCTTCTTCTTTTCTGGTGCATGGCAAGTCTTTCCTGCTATTTCAAACGCCTTCTTTGTATCATGTCTTCAAGATCCCAGATGAGTAAAGGGTGTTTGTCTAGTCAGAAAACATTCTTCAGTTGATCTTTTTCTTCCATAATTCTGATGCGGTCTTCTTGGCATCTCCACCCAGTTTTGGAAACATCAGCATATATCCACTAGCAACAGATCAGAGTGCTGACAAAAAGATCAAGATGTTCATATTTAATAGCTGCACTTTGCAGAATTGCTGACCCACATCTTGAAAGAATTATTTTAAATCTCGCTGGCTGTCAGATGGGTGATGGGGTTGAGAGGCTATCTCAGAGAGCTTCTTGTTAAGGTGCCACCTATCTAGCAAGATGTCTTTACCACTGTGGTGACTTAATCTCTAGTAATTGGATCCTGTCCCAGGATGGGAACCCTGAACCAACACCAAGGACTGTGCGGCACACAGGTACTAAGGACCAGTTCCAACAAGGTAAAAGAAAACAATTCCTACAAAAACTTCCTTTCTAAAGGCACCTAGTTATCTTGGTTGCATCTTCACACGTATACTTTACATCCCTCAATTGGTTCCATTCTTGGCCTGACTTATCTGTCCCTTCTACAAGAACTTCTTACCCATCATGGTGGAGGATCACCAGTCTTAACTTGTGCTGAGCCAAAATGGGGGCATGTTTTGTGAGCATTTCCCCACAAAAGATGCCCACCTATCATTCAGCACTTGCACCCCGTCACCAAAGGATGGGAAGACTCGACGTTGCTCCAATTCAGCTGTGCATAGCTAACTAGTTGAGGTAGAATGCAGATGTCATCCATTCACACTGCATTGCTTTCAAGATGATGTTCATTTGAGTGTATAAAGCCATCCACGCGCTGCCCTGACTTGTCATGCATAACTACTCAGCACTAGTACTGGATCAGGGGGAAGGTCACTCTCGCTATGCAGTGCTGGCAAGCAATGAAAGTGCCAGCACAGCATGGCAAGGCAGGGAGCAGCAGCCCAACTGCCTGGGCAACAGGGATGTGGTCCTTTCCTCCCCATTCAGAGTGAAGACAATAGGAGGATGTCATTTGTTCTCAGTGATGTCATCAGAATGACAAATCTGACTGGCTACGTGGTGCTGTGATATCAATCATGTTCAGTATGTGATCCCTGCTAGACTGGGATCATGCAGTGAAGGTCCTTTCAAGGGAATATATTCCCTTGAAAAGACCTTCACGGCATGATCCCATATATGATCACACACATACACCACACCCACACACACACACACCACACACACACATATATAAATGAGAGAGATCGAGATCGAGACATCCAAGCAACAGCAAATGGAAACCAATGGCAAGAACAGTCATGAAAAATATATATAAAAGAATGGAAGGTAGGGTTTTTCCATGAACATTGTCCAAAGGCAACATTTGCAGTGAAAACCAAACCCTACAGAATTTAAATGTGACACCACCTTTGGCTTACTAGAATATTACCAGAATATTGGGTAGAACACAATACCTGACCACCAGAAAAATGTTCAGCAATGAAAGTGGGGTGTTTGACATAAAGGTATCTTGGTTTTGCATGTTGTCCTCATTCTGTTTCAGCAAGGTTCTCCTGTGATGCTATGTACTTTGAAGCTGACACACATGATCAGCAGGTTCATGGGATGTATCTGTTGCTGGACTGCACAATTTGGTGGGGGATCAAGGGTTTGAATGAACCTCCGTATAAAAACTCCCTGAACATTGAGTATTCACACATTCTGAGTGTTCAGGGAGAAAGGTCCTCTTAGGGCTGTCTTCTTCGTGGCCTTCTGTCTCTTCAGATGCTGAGAATGTTTTTGATGGTAGAGCACTCGGCTGCAATTCCAAACAGTACAGCCAGGCATACATTGTATGAAGCAGCTGATCATGTCGCTGAGTTTGTACTGAAAGACTTAGACATGCCTTTTGGATCCACTGTTTATTTCTGTGTTGTTTTATTCTGTTGTTGTGAGTGCCTAAGGAGAATCTTGGCAGGTTCTCATTCTACTATTTTTCTACAGCGGGATGCCTAAGAGAACATTAATCCTTTGTGGGTGGAGTGGGAAAGAGGATGCTGTGGAAAATAGGAAGAGATGGAATGATATGAAGATAGTGGAAACATCTGTTGTCCAGTAGACCCAGAAGCTTCTAATCTATTGCCCTCACAGAGAAGGCTGGGTTCATGTGACAGAGAACTGGCAGCTGAGCTGAACTGCTGGTTCCTAGAGTGCATGAAGGAGCCTAGCTTCTTGCGTCAGGAAGGAGATGTTGACTCTGGGCATGTTGTCTGAACCCACCAAGGTTGGCTGTTTCGAATCCAACATCTGAAACCTGCTTCAAATCAAGCTTACAAATGTTGGATTCTGAACCACGAGTAGGGTGGGATATGTTGACAGAGGTGAGTTCAGATGACACGCCCCATGTCAGCATTTCATTCCTGGAAGTTGGATTCCTGTACATGCTCTGGGAACCAGCGGTTTGGCTGAGGCACTGAATCTCCATGATGTGTGAAGCTGGCCAAAGAAATAAGGAAGGGAGGAGGTTGCTTGCAAGGTCCAGGCTCACTAGAGCTTGTTCTCATAATGATAAACCATGGTTTGCCATTTTCTATGAATTCAGCCATTCATACTTATGGATCTCCTCCTATAAACGGTGTGTGATTCCACTGGAGTCATACAATCATGATAGTTCCAGGAAACATGGTTGAAGAGCAATGGATACAGATAACTCACGCTGTAGTCCTAGGCACACTTACTTGAAATAAAGTTCCATTGAAGAATGTGGGGCTTGTTTCCAAGTAAGCATGTTTAGGATCAGGCTATAATCTCTTTTGCTTTCATTCAGGGATTCATCCATATGTGGTTGGGTATCTTTAAAGAACAATAATATTTTCTCAGGTTGAGGTGGTGGCCAGGAGCGCTTTTATCAGTTTCGGCTGATTCATCAGCTATGTCCATTTCTAGAGGTGAATGACCTTAAATCAGTGGTACATATGCTGGTAACCTCTAGGCTTGACTACTGTAATACGCTCTATGTGGGGTAGGGATGTGTGGACCAGTTCTGGGGTTCGGGGGTTCAGTCTAGAGGTTCAAGGCTTCGGGATCAAACCGAAACACACACACACACCCAGTTCCGTTTGGACCGGAACCGAACCTCCAGAAAAGTCCGCAATTTTTTTAAAAAATTGTTTTAAAAAATAAAATTAAAATACCTGTAGCCCCTTCGGGGGGCTTCCTGTAAGCTGCACAGGGGAGTACACAAAGATTCCCCTCCCCCCGCTGGCCTCTGAAATAATCGCTGTGGCCGGGTAAAAAGGCCTCTTTTCGGCCTATTTGGGTCTCGTAACTGTGCGCGGTGGCCATTTTGGCCACTGCTGCACATGCGTAAATAGCCTCTGCAAGGCCTGGAATGGCCCATGGCCTCGCAGAGGTCATTTGTGCATGTGCGGTGGCCATTTTGGAAAAACAAAATGGCTGCCGCATATGCGCAAATGACCTCTGCGAGGCTGCCGAGCGCAATTACGAGGCCCAAGTAGGCCAAAAAGAGGCTTTTTTACCCAGCCACGGTGTTGATTTCAGAGGCCAGCAGGCGGAGGAGGAACCTTCTCAGACCCCCCCTGAGCCTACAGGAAGCCCCCCAAAGGGGCTACAGGTATTTTAATTTTATTTTAAAGATTTAAAAAAATTCATGAACAACCCCCCCCCCCGAACCAGACCGGACCAGGTGGGAGGGTTCAATGGGGGCCGGACTGAACTCGGCTGGTTTGGTTCAAGTCCAGTCCAGACTCGAACCGAACCAGGCCAGGACCGGGCTTTCTCTGTGGCTGCCCCAGGGCTTTGGAATATGCTCCCTGCTGAAATAAGAGCATCTCCTCTGTTTGTTTTCAGGAAAACCCTCAAGACCCTCCTGTTCTCTCAGGCTTTTAATTAGAATTAATTTTAATAATTTTTAAAACTTGTTTAAATAATTTTATTCTATTGTTTTTATTGTCATGTATTTTGATTTGTGACTTTTAAATATTTTAAATTTTATATACCGCCTAGAGATATGCATATCAGGTGGTATAAAAATATGATAAACAAACAAACATGGTGCAGCTCATGGAAAGTTCATGGTGCAGCTACCTGGAAAGCCAGCATGACAAGAGCTGGAAATCTCTTCCAAAATGTTTATTCACTATCAAAACCAGTTTAAAATTGAGTTGTAGGCAAGGTCCTAGGACAGGGGTGGGCAAACCTTTAAGCTGCTGTTGAACTACAACTTCCATCATCCACAGCCACAATACATCGTGGATGGGAAAGATGGGAGTTGTAGTTCAAGAACAGCTGGAAGGCCAAGTTTGCCCACCTCTGCCCTAGGAGATTCATCTGCAGCAATTCCAAGTGGAACTATGCACCAGTTATAGAAATCATCCAAACATCTGATTACATTTAGAAAAAGGTTAAGAAGCTTCTAGCCATGTTAGATGCAGAAATAAATTTGAAAATATGTGAACATGGAGGTTTGCAGAAGGTCCTGTTGGTCAGGAGATGGAGATTCTGCATCCTGGCTGACATTGCTGTGTGGCACATAAGGAGAGAGGGCAGGAATGAGTAAGTTGGCTCAGCCATCCTCATCTTTGCTGCTGCATTGTTTTTGCTAGGCACCCTGAGGCAAGGAGAGGGCGAGATTCTTTAGTGGGATATTCCAGTGGGCGTGGTAGAGGGCCTCAGATTGTCTAGCTGGAGTGAAGAGTTCATGGGTTGCATGGTTATTCATTATAAGATGGTTGTACCTTCAAAACAAGACCCCTGCATTTACAAAAAAGAATCACAAGCCAGAATTCAAAACGGAATTTCTGAATTCCAAATGTTTTAAAATTTTATATTTGAAATCCAGCATTGAAACACAAGGAGGTCATTCAGACAATCAAAAACTGTGTTCTACCCAGGTTTGGGAGCTGTGTGTGCTCCCAATTTTTGGTTGCATGGAAGCAAGGTTAGAGGAAAACCTGGGTAGAAGTGATTGTGTGGAAGAAAGGCAGGAGAAAAAACTACTCAGGTTTTCCTCCTACCTTGCTTCCATACAGCCAAAA
Organism: Hemicordylus capensis; assembly: GCF_027244095.1. Lineage (NCBI taxonomy): Eukaryota > Metazoa > Chordata > Lepidosauria > Squamata > Cordylidae > Hemicordylus > Hemicordylus capensis. Next base: position 12,061,084 of record NC_069658.1, on the reverse strand, counting down.
ATGGGAAGCACACACAGCTCCCAAACCCAGGTAGAACACAATGACCTCTAGGATGCCAAATGAATATAAAATGTGAAATTGTACTGAGCATTACTGTTTATAGTAATGGGGTGATCCCCCGTGTTCATTTTTGTAGTGTTTTCAAGATCCAGATACCTTACTCATGCACTTTGCAGTGGTGTTTATTCATTTCAGAACAAATAGAAATTGAACTGGCCCATTCAGCTCAATTTGTATTGATCACAAATCTATAATGTCTGTAGGGTCTGAATGGGCCATTTTCTCCAGTCAGCCCCATTTGTGTATGTAACAGGGGGGCTGGCGGAACTTAACTTCGGAGCATAAAAGGTTCACCAGAGCACCTCCTACTGGCTACCTCCTAGTGGCCCACAAGAATGCCCACACTGATGCAGCGATGCAAGATGAGCCTCCCACCCAAATATGAAAATGAATGGAGTAATGCAAATGGGCAGCGATGGGGCTGTAGCTCATTGGTAGAGCATCTGCTTTGCATACAGAATGTACCAGGTTCAATCCTTGGCAGCATCTCCAGGTAGGGCTGGGAAAGACTCCTGTGTGGAATCCTGAAGAGCCATCAGCATAGACAATAGTGAAATAGATGGACTAGTGCAGGGATTCTCAACGTTGGTTCCCAAGATGTTATGGGACTTCAACTCCCATAATCCCCAGCCCCAGTGGCTTTTGGTTGGGGGTGATGGGAATTGAAGCCCCATAACATCTGGGGACCCAACGTTGAGAACCCCTAGACTAGTGGTCTAACTCCTCATAAGGCAGAATCCTGTGTTCCTAGGATTTGAGACAAAATGAAAGTACTTTTAATGGATTAATGATGAAATGGGGGTTCAGACAATGAATATGAATGAAATTTTTAAAAATTACATACCTCTAGCATATTTTTTTTTACCTTCAACTCAACTCAAAATATCCTGAACGTATGAGAGGAAGGAGCACTGGATGTTTAACATCTCCCTGTCTTAACTGCTGCATCAACATATTGTAACTGTCATGTTAAATATGAGTTTATCACAGTGGAGTAATTTGCATCTCCATTGCCTTGAACCTGCTGGGTTTCATTCCCTCCCATTCACGTTAATTGGGGTCTAAAAGGACCAATACCCTTTCAATGAAACCCTCAATTTTATTGCCACACATGCACACATGGTGGGGTATAAAACACTACATAATAAATGACCCCTTTATTGTCATAGAATGACATACTATGAAGTGGGTAAAAATTAAAATAATTATGCATATTTTAAATTCCTTTTGAAGTTAATTTTGACTCCCAAAGCACTGGAAAGTTCAGTCTTGTTGATCAGTTTCAAGACAATAGAGCTAAGTATTAATTGGTACAAATCAATGCTTTCCCGCCCTTCCCCCCCCCTTTTTTTGCTTTTTTCTAAAACCCTTCAGTCCACCTGAATTCATAGTTGAGAATATTGTGTCAACTGTTGAGAATATAGTTGCAACAGGAGAAGCTTCTGTGTTGCATCAGTGCTTTCAAGGAGTTCTAGACTAATGCTTCACTGTTGTGTGTGTGTGTGTGTGTGTGTGTGTAAGAGAGAGAGAGAGAGAGAGAGAGAGAGAGAGAATTTCAGTGGTCCCCTCTTCCTCCAAAAACCCTCTGTGTAATCCAAAAATATGTCCTTGAGGGCTGTACAACCCTCAGGGACATAATTTTGGGTGGCACAGAACACTACTTGGGGAAGGGGAGGTCATCAAAATTTGCCTCCACCACTGAGTTATTATTTTATATTTTACATTTTACATTTAGTTAGCAGTGGAACTGAGTTAGTTAAACTTTTCAGAAGTATTGGTGCTTCTCCCTTTGCACTGTTGCTTTGCTAGTTAGGATGTCAGCCACTGAAACAAAACTTTTAGATATAAATAAGAGGTTTTTGCAAGTAAATCTGTGATAGGAAAATTTGCTTGAGATTTCTCCCTTGCCCCCAGTTAATCCTGGTTGTACTAAAGAGCTGATGATGGTCAGAGCAGACAGTCCGGGGCTGAATGGACCATTAATCAGTCCCTTTATATTCTTAGAAGTCACAGCTGAAGAATGTCAGGGGTTATTTCTTCTTTACAAGGATTCTTAATCGGATTCTTCCTTTCAGATTCCCATAAAAACGTCTCTCTAAACACACAGCACTTTATTTCAGTATGCGCACAGTACCTTCTTGGATCTTAATAAGCCTCCTGATGTTTGATTGGTAATAGCAGATAACTTAAACTTTGATTTGCCAACCAGATGGCTTGACAAAGATGAAGACGACGGCCTGATTATTCGGGAGTTAGTGCCAGCGGGGAGATCGTTTATACTGGAAAGTGAGTTTGCTCAGTTAATATGGGCGCCCTTGGGCTTGGCTCTTTACAGGGAAAACATCATGTTTTTAATCAATATATTTTGCTCGTTCACATTTGGCCTCACTGCTCAAAATGACAGGCTTCTCTTCTCGCTCTCTTGAACAGATTCAGATTATGTGAAGAACATTTGCCCTGTATGCTTAACATGCAGGTTTACCTTGCATGTATGCAGCATTGCTCCATAACCAATACAATGGGGCCATTCACATGAACGGGGTTGGGCAGGTGGGCGGATGTTGGGGAAGGCTGGTCCAACTCACCTTCCTTCTCCCACATTATTGCTGAAATGTTGCTGGGGGAGTGAACGGTGCTCTCAGATGATCCATGCTGCATGGTGCAGTGCAGAACTCCAGAGGCTGGGATTATGCATCCCGGCCTCCAGATATCCCACAATGCACCACACAACATGCACAGTGCATTGGGGGATTACCCCAGGAGATGGGCGCTCTAGGTTCCCGTCTCTGTGTCCACTGGGGCTGAATGCAGCCCCAGAAAACACACCACCCCAGAGTCCAGGTTAAGGACTTGCTCGAGCCTTTAACCCTGGCTAAAAGCTGGGCTAGGTGGCCCTGCCCTGCCTGGATTGGGCCCAATCCCATTGGTTCTCACGTGCAGCCTAACCCGGGCTGGGCTTCCCTAGCCTGGGTTCGGGTGCGCATGAAAACAGCCCCATTTTCTCTTTGATGACGGTCTCCCCCAAGTCAATTTCCTACTTACAATCAAAATTTAGTAGCCACGAACCTAAATTTACTGACTGACATCCAGACTAACCAAGTGTTTGTGTTAGTGCAAGAAGATCAAGTAGCTGCATAAGTTACGGGGGTGCTCAAAACTGGACTATTGCACAAAGGTTCCCTGCAAAACATGAGGCACAGGTGGCATACCTTTCTATGAAAGTGCAAACAGGTTTGAGCAACTCTGTAACCTGAATCGCAAGCTCTGCCTCCGGTGCAGCAGCCTTGTGCTAGCTCAGCAGATTTGTGCAAGTGCTTTGTTTGTCTGGTCATCAGCCGTTATCAGATGGTAGCTCTGACCAATTAAGCCTTTTTAGCTTGGAAAGCTGGTTGTCATTCAGCTATAGGGTTATCACAAAACTTTCAACATTCTTCATTTTTATTAAAAGTTATTAGAATTGCACCAGCCTCCCTATGCATTGTTATCAGCCACTTCTTGGAATGTCAAAATATCACTGCCTTTCATTTCAATCTACAGCCAAATAACCTTGGAAATTGGTGCCACGAGAAAATGTTCTGAAGAATAAAACTGGTTTTTGTAAAACTTCAGTGTTTAGACTGCAAATTCTGGATTAGGTTGCCCTCTGAATATAGGGAAGCTTATCCTCTTTAGGAGGCTTAGAGCTAGGGTGGTGGCAGCAGCCCAGATATGGGCTGAGTTTCCACAATAGTCCCCTGGCATGGTAACAACCTCGGGCTCTCCCTCAAGGAATGTCTTGACTCTATGTGGTCCCAGTCTGTGCTTGGTCCCACAGTAGAGTCTGGCTCTTCCTATGAGCCAGAAGTCCCTTTCTTGGAGTCTGGACACAACTGAGCCTTAAAACCCAACCTCTCTTTCCCCACTTTTGCTCTCTTCTGCTTTGATCATCTGCAAAGAATGGAGATGGATTTTTGCAATGTGTTGTCTTGCCTCTTGTGTACCTGTGTTAATTTCTCCATAGATGTTGGCTACCACATCAGCATAAAGACGGGAGAGGTCCCTGGAGCCAGCTCTGATTCAAAGGTCTTGTTCAAGATGTATGGTGAAAAAGCAGACACTAAAAAGGAGATCCTCTTGGTTTCTGATAATGACTTAGAAGATTACTTTGAACGTGGCCGGATAGATATCTTTACTCTAGATACAATGGATATTGGGAGGGTAAGAAACCATTTCAAGTGCAGCAATTGCTTTGGGGCACCATATTATTGCCTTTTCAATCTGAAGACCAAGCTGGGCCTTTTCAGGATGGCCATTTCCCTCAGCAAACCATGATTATTTCTCAAACTTTTGTTGTTGTTGTTGTTAACATTCATTCATTCATTCATTCATTCATTCATTCAGTTTCTATACCTCCCTTCCAAAATGGCTCAGGGCAGTTTACACAGAGAAATAACAAACAAATAAGATGGCTCCCTATCACCAAAGGGTTCACAATCTAAAAAGAAACGTAAGATAGATACCAGCAACAGTCACTGGAGGTACTGTGCTGGGGGTGGATAGGGCCAGTTACTCTCCCCTGCTAACTAAAGATAATCACAACATTAAAAGGTGCCTCTTTGCCAAGTTAGGAGGGGTTAATTTTGTTGGAAGTTAAGGACTTTGCGCTGTCTCGTCTCAGACAGTGGAGGACAGACTAGTGAGTCAGAGGGCTAGAGGGTCAAGACATTGGTCATCCCTTCTCCACTGCTCTGACACTAACCCTTTGAAATGTAGATTGGTACTCTTAGGGATTAACTTCCTTCCTCTCTCTCTTCCCTACCTGTCCTTCTACCGTGCAACATGGCAAGCTCCTCTCCCTGCACCATGTGTGCAGAGAAGATGCAGAATCCATCTGCATCCAGCTAGATAGATAGATTAGAGATCCTAACTCCTTCACTTTCCTATCTAGAATGGAGTTCCTTAATAAATGCCTTATATATTGATTTGAAACTATGAATTGGCTCCAAGTTACTTTATTGTCAGCATACATGCATGCCTAACTAAATTCTGCTGTGTTGTGCCTCTGTGCACTCTGCTATAATGAGAAAGGGATTCTCTCACCACAGAGAACTTCCAACAAATTTAGCATCCTAAATTATTTCATTTAGCATCCTAATAAATTAGCATCCTAAATTATTCATGTGTAATCCCATTGAAATCAATGGGACAAGTGAGTCATGACTATTCACCACTAAGTCAGTGGGACTACTCATGAGAAATGTAGTCTGGCTGTCAGTATCATCATCATCATCGTCATCATCATTATCATCATTGGTCCACATGTTCTGCAACCACCTTATGAGGGCTGTGTGGCCCTCAGGGACATATTCCTGGCAGTGAACATGGCTTTTGCAGTGAGAGGAGAGAAGCAAACATCTCGATCCCCCCTCCCTATGCACTGTGCTGTGAGGGCAGAGCTCTTGCTCCACCCTTATAAGGCTGCAGAGAATGTGGGCCATTATTAGTATTCATATTATTGTATTTGTAAAAAGAATATTCAACAAAAAATCCTCAAAGTGGTTCACATAGCAAAATGAATGAGGATCTCCTGTCCCAAAGGAGTTCACAATCTAAAAAAGAAATACTAGGGGGACGTCAGCAACATCCACTAGAGCAGGGGTGGGCAAACCTGAGGCTGTTTTTGGACTACAACTCCCATGGGGAAGATGGGAGTTATAGTTCAACAACAGCTGGAGGACCAAGTTTGCCCACCCCTGCTCTGGAAGGACGCTGTGCTTTAGACTCCTTTCTAAACTGAATAGATTTTCCCCTCCAGCCCTAGAATCCTCATTAAGCACGCCTTCTGGCAGTAGAATTATATAAACAATTATTCTGCTTAAATAATTGTTGCCCTTCCCGGCAAGTGTTTTCCCCCCTGGAATGCACCAGGAAAAGACCCTGTGTTGTGATATTGTGATGCTAGCATCATTTCTGGTACACTCCAGGGAAAAAATGGTGGTTGGCAGGAGCAGGGTGTCTGGAAAAGAAAGCACAGCCATCATTGGCCAGCTGCCCCTAGCTCCTTGAATTTTCAAAATTTTCCCTCTACTGAAATTTGCAAAATTTCTCCTACCCTTGACCCTACCAGCTTTTCAAAATTAGCTAAATCTCATTTCTGCAAATATTGCTGGTCAATTCTAATTTCAACTTTCAATCCAGCAGAGACCTGGTGATCTATGTGGCCATTCGGTTCCCTCTGGTGTCTGGTTCTATACTGGTTGTAAACCAACAAGGCCTATTAGATTGGGCAGTATGAAAATGTAATTGACAGACAGACAGACAGACAGACAAACAAACAAACACTGATTCAATTTGGCCTGATTCTTCAGTCTGAGCTGGCTTGTGTATGATTCACGCCCTTAGGCCTGCTTGCTTACCTTTGGGCCATCCTCTCTGATGGTTTCCCTCCTCTGGTTTGAGAAGTACCATTTTGCATAAATGCCTGTCTTGTGTTTTCTTCTTTCATGTGCACAAACTCTCCCCACTTTGGTTCCCAAAGATTAAGCGGATTCTCATTGGGCACGACAATGTTGGGCTCCGAGCTGGCTGGCACCTGGCTTATGTCCAGGTTTCCATTCCTGTCCACGGCAAGCTGTACAACTTCCCTTGCAACCGGTGGCTGGACAAAACGGAGGCTGACGGAAAGGTGGAGATTGAAGTCTATCCGAGTGAGATCGTGTCGATCGAGAGGCGTAAGGGACACTGACGTGGGGTTTGCTTTCTAATAATTGTGGATAGGATCTGCTGTGAGTGAAAGGAATGGAGCAACAGACCTGTTGGTTCTTGATCTGGAGAGGAGAAGGACCATCCTGGAATTGGAACTCTTTGAAAATGTGACTATTTAACCACTGCCATTCAGTGCTTATTGAGCACTCGCTGCTTGCTGAATGACTGAAAGGGTAGACACTGCCTTACTTCTGCAGTTGTGTGCAATGCCTTGCACAATGTTAAGCTTAAAGAAAACATGGCAAATATCGTCATTATTATTAATTACATTTTGATACTGCTTTTCCTAAAAAGCGAGCTCAAAGCAGTGTACAAAAAGCACAGATAAATCAGAGTTTTAAAAAACCCATTATAATTATAATAAAATGAAAACAACCAGCAGCAGAAGATAATGAGGTGAACAGTGTGGAGAGCCTGCAGGGGGTTTGCAGGGAGAGCGGGCTTGACCACCCTGGGGCACATGAAGTCATGTCATGAGGACTGCGCAACCCTCAGGGACATATTCTCATGTGGCATAGTACGCTTGCACGCCTGCTCCACTTAGGCCCCCCCAGTTGTTTTTGAACTACAACTCCCATAATTCCCAGTCACAGTGGCCAATAGCCAGGGGTTGTGGGAATTGTAGGCCAACATCTGCAGAAGGGCTGAAGTTGAGCAGCCCTGTAATATGGGGAGGCATCAAAAATGCCCCACCTCTGCTGAGTTGGTTGAAGTCATTGGGAGTGCTGCTGCTGCTTCTCATGAAGCACTGATGCTTCCTTAGTCTGAATGTCAGCCACTACAGTAATTCATCAATCAGTGGAGGAAAGCCTGATAAAATAAAAATGGTTTGACTGGACAGCAAAAGGTGAAAGGATCTGGAACATCTCTAGGAGGAGGAGGGGATTCCACAACGTAGGGGCCATAGTTGGAGTGTGAGGAGGAAGAGCAAATGGTCTGAAACCAAATGCAAGGAGTCCCAGCAGCAGGTGCCTAGCTGTAATTGACAAAAGGCCAGTGGCTCAGAGGCCCATCTTCACTTCTTGTCCCAGGGCCCACATCAGCCTTGCTACACCCCTGCCAAGCAGGCTGTATCTTCCAAGTATAACAAAAAGCCATGGACATTCTCCCGCACAGGAAGTTTCAAATTAGTGCTTGTAGCTATTTGCCAGTCAAAATGTGTTCTCCTGGAGGTTTTGTGTCCTGCAAAGCATCCTGTTTCTCTCCCCACCTCCCCCAGTACATCTCCTTGTCAACATGCAGTCTCCTAACCTTTGTGTGGCTTGGCCCTTGATAGGGTGCAGTGGACATTCTATTGGGCCCTTTGGTTGCTCTTTATGCAAAGACACCTTGGAATGCAAGGCTCGACTCCTTCACTTGGCTCAAAGCTAAACCTGGCTTGGCCATTATGGAGGTGGGAGGTGGGGGAAAGGAGAGCCGAGGGAGGGCTTGGAGATGGCTGGCTGAGAGATCAAGGGGCTTTGGAAAGGAGCTGATTGCTGCAACTTCAAAGCAGAAGATTACTCTAAAGACAGCAGAAGTCTTCTGGACTCTTTCTTGTAAAGGCTGCCCTGAACTCTGGATTATGATCCAGATTAGATAAGAACTCTCAGTTAGGGTGGCTCTAGGCTTCAGTTATGATGGAGCCTTACAAGCTAGGCAAATCCATACCCCAAACCATCTCCACGCCTGAATTTCTGCTATATCATTATTCTGTGCATTCACATTCTGTGTATTCTTTCTGCTTAAAGAAACGAATATGTAGCATATCAGACCACAACAAAGCAGATCAATAATCCATCAAGTTTGGTTAAAAAGAAAAAAAAATGATGCGATTAACTGTAGAATGTTGAGTCTCTCTTGTTCTGGAATTTTTCAGGAGGGATGTCTAAGATCAGTCTTAATTTTCACAACAACATTTATTTCTCCCCCTTTCTGCTTTAAATGCAGTGATAAACTATGAGGTCTGCGTCGTTACTGGTGATGTGTGGAATGCAGGCACCAATGCCAACGTCTTCATGCAGATCTATGGGGAGCAGGGGAAAACAGAGGTGCTGGTTCTGGAGAACAGATCGAACAACTATGAGAGGGGAGCAACAGAAACATTCAAGGTAAGATGAGCTACAGAAATATTCTGAATCTCTCTCTTAGAGCTAGCCTCTCCCTTCCCAAATGCTGCAGAACTAGACTTTGGATCTTTGCAAGTCTTTGATTATAGGCAAGCCTTCAACCTTAGGTGAGGCTTCAGATCCTGTGCCTTTGAGGCTATGGGACGATATCATCACAAAATATGCCATTGAGGTGTCCCTAAGTGGCACTACAACTGTACCAAATTTCGTCCACATCAGTCCAGGTATTGTGAAGTTGTTAGACACACACAGACATTAACATGGACATGAATAGCATGGTGATCTCATAAGGCTTCTTGCCAAGAGAAAAGTAAGCTAAAAAAGATGGGGGCAGGGGGAGGCTTCAAGCCAGAGTGAGGAAAAAGAGGTTTCAAGTGGGAGCTGAACAAAATGTTGCTGTACCTGTCCGGCCCCCTAAGAGTTGTGCGAAGGCTCCAGGCAACCTGTAACAGGAGTGGTCTTCAGACCATGGTGTGGGTGGGGCATCACTTCAGGAGGAGAGGGAAGGAAAGATGACTTTTTTCTTTCACCTCCTTTGGGGTATTTCCCTGCTGTACTACATAGAGATGGAGGGTCAGCTCTGTGGCTGCTTGCCAGCCCTGAACTTGAGCATTTTATTGTAAAACAGGAATGTTTCACATGGCAAAGTGCATTGCGCTCTGAGCAGCATGGATCTCTGTAGGCCAGGAAGTGAGTCCCAGCCTCCAGGAATCCCAAGAAGCACCATGCAAGCAGCAATGTGGATTGGTGGATTCCCCCTCTGGCCAGGTGCTCTAGGCCAGGGATTCTCAATGTGGGGTCTCCAGATGTTATTGGACTTCAATTCCCATAATACCCAACCAAAGGCCACTGGGGACCAATAACATCTGGGGACCCAACGTTGAGAATCCCTGCTCTAGGCACCTGGCTCTGTGACTGCTCAGGCTGCCTACAGTTTGAGCATTCACACAACCCCAGACCTTGGTTAAAGGGCATGCCAAAAGCCTGGGTAAAAAACCCAGACTACCAGGGCAGCGCCGCCAGGGTCAGCCTTGATTCTGGCGCTTCACGTGAGCAGCTGTATCCAGGTAGGACTGCCCAAGCCTTGGTAGAGCTGTCCGTGTGAATAGCCTTAAACCCTCTCAGATGTCAGGCAGCTCCCAGCTGACCTTGCAGCAATGGTGCATGCAGAGTTGTAGTGGAGCATATTGGGGACCTGGGGACAGAGGCATAAATGGAGGGAAGGAAGACCACCACAGCTTGTGGCATGAATTGGGCGAGCAACCTCACTGGGCCAAAACAGCTGATGGGGCAGCTTCATGGGGTTTCATGAGACTTCAGTCCAGAAGTGAGCACTGTGTCTGGGTTGGTGGTGGCTTGTCAGTGCTGCCAGTGCTTGCTTAGGGAAACAAGGTGAGGTCCAGGGAGGAGGCCCAAGTGATAAGCAGATGGCTGGAGACCTTCCCTGGAAAAGTAGCTGGGTGACGCCACCTTAGGGAGGGAAGAGGAGGATTCAAGCAGCAGTGAGAACCTCTTCCCCTCCTACTGCCCCATTGTGAGGTCAAAATGGAGGGATACAATTGATTATAGGCAACCCATGGGTTGAGCCACTGCACAGGTGTTAATCATTTCTTTTGGAGATGGGCACATAAGAGCTGGTGTGGTATGGTGGCTATCAGTCACCACAGTTCACATCTCACCGCAGTCACAAACGTACCAGGGGCCCTTCGGCAAACCTCAGTCCACTCAGGTTACTGATCTGTGATATGGCTATAATAATACTGATCTGCCTGAGAGGATTGCTGAGGCTAGGGGTGTGCACGAACCACGGTTCAAGCACCAGTCTGGCGCTGCGGAGAGGGGAGCGGTGAGTGGGAGCTTTAAGAAAGAGGAGAGCAGGTCATTCTCTGCTCTCCATCACCCCATGAAGCTTCCTGTTGGGGCGGCACACAGCCCAAATAACCACGTGCAGTGCCAGCATGGCACCTGTGCATGCGCAGGTATCATTTGCATGGTCAGCATGGTGTTGCTGACCACACAAATGGTGCCCGCGCATGCTCGGATGTGAGTGCTGGTGGCAAGGGCCAAGCGCCATCCCAGCAGGAAGCTGCATGGGGCAGCAGAGAGCAGACCTGCCCTCCTCTTTCTTAAAGCTCCTGCTCCCCGCTCCCGGCTCTGTGGCGCCGAACCGGTTTGGACCTTGTCTGAACCAATTTGGTGCTGAACCGATGCCCGAACAACAGTTTGTGCACACCCCTACTAACAGTTATTGAGCTAATAATATATTTCAGAACACTCTGAAATAAGACATACGTGCTAAACAATCATACTAATAATATTAAAGGTGGAGGCTTCAGATGTGGGTAAGATCTACAAAATCCGAATCGGCCATGATGGGAAAGGCATTGGGGATGGCTGGTTCTTGGAAACTGTCACTGTTAAGAAACTACAGACCACGAAGGATACGGAGAAGAAAAAGAAGAAAAAGAAGAAAAAGTCCACTGAAGAGGAGGAAGATGATGAGCCGATCGTGGGAGACATCATGGAGGTTTATGAGTTTGCACCCCGTCGCTGGCTGGCGAGAGATGAAGAAGACAAGGAATTGGTCATAGAGCTCATTCCTGAGAAGGGATGTGATCTGGAAGGTATGATGATGATGTGTTGGCATGAGCCTCTTCACAAGTATTATGTCCATCCTGTGGCAGCTTCACTGGTTGCTTCCAGGCTAGATTTAAGGGGCTGGTCTTGACCTTTCAGGCCTTACATGGCTTGCAGCCAGGGCATCTGTTGGACTGCATCCACCCATAGGCATATGCCAGGGCTCTCCATTCAGCATCTGTTCAAGGCCCCACCACTAATGGAGATCTGGTTGGTAGGAAATAGACAGATTGCCTTTTTGGTTATGGCCGCTCGGCTTTGGAACACTCTCCCTGCCAAGCTCCCTCCCTCAGGGTTCCCTTCACCCTAAAGACCCAACTTTAAATAGAGATTTTAATGTTTTATCTACAACTTATATCCAGTGGGTTTAAACGTTTTAACTTGTGATTTTAATTTTGGTTTCAACTGAGGCTTGTTTTTAGTTAATTTCTATCAATTATATATGGAAGCTCTTCTCACCATCTGTGAGAAGAGCTTCTGTGGGGAGAGCGGGCTTAGCCTGCTCTCCCCGCAGACGATCCTTCCCAGAGCCCTGGGTGGCCAGATTGGCCACCCACATGATTGCCGGCTCCGTCATGGAGCTGGCAGGGGTAGTGGGGATCGGGAGCTGGCTGGTCCTTGGAAGTTCCAGGATGCCCTGTGTAAGTGTGCGGGGCATCCCAAAGAGACCCCCAAGCAGCCTCCTGGTCAGAGGTCTACTCATGTGTCATGGCGTTCTGTGGTGACACACGAACAAAGAAATGAGGTTAACTGAGCGCTCGCTCCATTAACCTCATTTAAGGGGAGGGTGTTTTCGGCAAGCTAGCCTCCTTGGGAGCACTGGGCCCGCCTGTGAGCCCGTTGGTTCCCACGATCAACGGAAAGCAGGCTAAGCTCCCTTAGCCCGCGTTCCGTTGATTGTGGGAATAGCCTCACTGTTTTTGTGAGCTGCCCTGAGCAGTAGTGTCCTGGGGTGGGTGGGGTTTAAAATATTTAAAAGAAATACATAAATAACATTTTGAATATTTCTATACAACCTTTCAACAGAGTTCTCAAAGTGGTTTACACAGAAAAGAATAAGATAGTCTCCTGTTCCCAAAGGGCCCACAATCATTGTTGGGCCATGCAGGCTCAGATCTGACACTTCTCCTCTTTATTTACTGGATTTCTAACTAACCCACTTTCCCCCATGAATGGTGTCAAGGTGATTTAAAAGAGCGATTAATTTCTGCGTGTTAGGACACAAGTGTCCACGAAACCTCTGCTTCCTCGTCTTTTTGGAACAAAATCATTCCAGTTATTTACATAAAGATATTCTAGAGCAAAGTGCACAGTGCTGTATAGGATGTAATGAGAAGGTTCTGATTTAACCTTTCAAAGAACAATGGTCTCAAAAGACCTGAAAAATTACGACCCTGTACAAATTCGCTCAGCAGGTGCAGCAGGCAAGAACTTCCAGTGCGAAAAAAGGTATAATGGCATCTTATTTCTTATACAGAAAAACTTCCAAGGCTCTAAAAATATTCCAGTCAAATGCAAATGTACAGATTTCTTGTGAATATGCTTTAATGCTATAGCTCCAAGCTGATCTTTTTGTTCACTTGATATCTTTTTTTAAAGTTAGTTGTCGTTTTGTGTATTATTTATTTATTTATTTGATACGTTTCTATCTCCGACCTTTCCAGATACAGTATGTACCGTGTTTCCCCGAAAATAAGACAGTGTCTTATATTAATTTTAGCCCCCCAAAATGCACTAGGGCAATTAGCGGTACATCAGAAATTGCTGCTAGGTCTTACTTTCGGGGTAGGTCTTACTTTCGGGGAAACAGGGTAATCTCTACAAGACAGCTACCAACATTGCTTGAGTAGTCTAAGGCTCAAACCCTGTGGTAGTTTCCTCCATGGGATTTCTTTTTAACCCCAGCATCTGAGAGCAGGCCCTGTCTGTGCAGACAAGGGGTGTGGGAGAGGGGAGTCTGCTTAACCTCTTCCCTTCATGCTCTTTTAAAAACTCAAATCGCCCACTCCAAACTGCTTTTCCACCTTAGGGGGAAAGACACTAGGCTCCCTGTATCCAGAGGCATATCTAGGGAAAATAGCGCCTAGGGCAAGCACTGAAATTGTGCCCCCTGTCCAAACATCTGACACCCATCTTTCAGATAACTTTACCATAATATCAGCTGAAAAATACAAGTCAGGCTCGTTAATCTTTTAATATTTCAAAAACTATTTAGCAGTGGATGTAGCCAGACCAAAAAATGTTGGAAAACTACCAATTTCAGTATGCTGGGGCTCATGAAATACCCAAACACTATGTGGAGATGTACTTGGAAAACTAGAAGTGCCTGTCTAATTCTCTAGTATGCATTGTAGCATCACTATTACATAAGTTTTAAAAATCAATGGAGAATTTGACTTTTCCCAGATACTCTGAAAATAATTAAAGGATATGCAGAGTAAACTGTGTCACTGCTTGGAATATATTCTAGTCTTTCAGAAAGACAGTTAAAACGAGAGAAAGAGAGCAAGAAACTCCCAATGGGCCTTAATATTAAGGATTTCACACTGATTCAAAGACAAACTCACCATTAATAGCCATATTAGCAAGACATCACATTTAACTCACTTATCACAAGAAGCAAAGCAAAAGCAAATGAATACAATCCTAGCTCATAAGCATCAGCTCAGTATTCACAAGCCCTGATTCTCTGTACATAGTGCCAATCTGAATATGTGTACAGTGTCTTATATTAAATTTAATTTTTTTAAAAACCTGTAGCCCCTTTGGGGGGCTTCCTAAAGTCTGTGGGTGGTTTTTTTTTGCAAAGGTTCCCCCTCACCCCGCTGGCCTCTAGGGCCTCACAGGTACCATTTGAGCATGTGCGGTGACCAATTTTAAAAATAATCTTTTTTTATTTTAAAAAGGCCACTGAAAACAAAATGGCCACCACGCATGCTCAAATGGCCTCTGCAAGGCCTGGCATGACCTAGGGCCTCACAGAGGCCATTTGAGCATGCGCGGTGGCCATTTTGTTTTTGGCAGCCATTTTTAATTTTTAAAAAAATTTTACAAAATGGCGCCCCCCTTCAAGTGGCGCCCGGGGCACGTGCCCTGCCTGCCCCACCCTAGATACGCCCCTGCCTTTATCTTTGAGTAAGCAGAATTGGGATGGCAGTGACCAAGCAGATAGCTGCAGGTTAGGCTCACTGTTGGCCTTTAAGAGAGCCCTAAAAACTGACATGTTTGGCCTGGCCTTCCAAGGTTTGTAAATTTGTTTTTAATTTATTTTAATTAATTTTAAATGGTTTTGAATTGTTTTTGAATTGTTTTTATATTTATCTTAGCACTGGGTTTTAAATGGTGTGTGTTGGTATGTCTTTTTCAATTTGTTGTACACCACCCAGAGCCTTTGAATGGGGTGGTTTATAAATGTACTAAATAAATAAATAAATAGACAAACAAACAAGCAAGCCTGTCTTGTGGTAGCAAGCATGAATTGTCCCCTTTCCTAAGCAGGGGCCACCCTGGTTTGTATTTGAATGGGAGACTACATATAAGCATTGTAAGATATTTCCCTTAGAGGATGGGGCCACTCTGGGAAGAGCATCTGTGTGCTTGCATGCAGAAAGTTCCAAGTTCCCTACCTGGCAGCATCTCCAAGATAGGTCTGGGAGAGATAGGGCTTCTCCAGGGTTGCTGCCTGCAACCTTGGAGAAGCCGCTGCCAGTCTGTGTAGACAATACTGAGCTAGATGGACCATTGTTGAGACTCTGTATAAGGCAGCTTCCTATGTTCCTAATTTTGAGCCAAAAGGGGCTCTCTTTCCCTGCTTATTTCACTCATGCATGGCTGTTGTAGCACTGGTTTGGATTTTTAAAGAAAGAGTAATGAAACTCTGCTTAAAGTGATTAGAGTGCTAGCAACATGATAGCCAATATGTGCTTGTACAGAACTGGTCTCCTAGTTAGAGAAACATGGAGGCGGTTCCCACGATCAGTGGGAGCCGCCTGGAGAAGGTTTGCGGGGAGAGCGGGCTTAGCCGCAGACGAGCGGTCAGTCTGCTCTGGGTGGCCACAGCGGCTGCCCACACAACAGCCAGCTCCATCACGGAGCCAGTGGGGGCTTGGGAGTTCGTGGGCCACGCGGCCCCTGGAAGCTCCAACATGCCCTGCGCGAGCGCACAGGGCATGCTAGAGAGACCCCTGAGCCCGGAGGCTGCTTTTAAGCCTCACGGTCGGGGGTCTACTCGTGAGTTGCCATGCCACGGCAACACATGATTTTTTTAAAAAATGGGTTTGTGGAGCAGTCGCTCCGCAAACCTGGTTTAGGAGCAGGGGTAGTTTAGCAGGTGACCCACTTCAGAACCACCGGGCTCGCAGCCGAGCCCGGTGGTTCTCATGATGGGAGAAAATCGGGCTAGCTAGCCTCCGCTAGCCCGATTTTCTCCCATCATGTGAATCGCCTCATGGACTCTCCCATTGCTAGAAATTAACTTTCTAAATAAAGGTTTTTAAATCATTACAATCTTATGGCTTCATTTCCCCAGAAATCGAGTATGAAGTCCATGTCATCACTGGGAGTGTGATGGGAGCTGGGACTGATGCGAATGTTTACTTGAGCATCTATGGAGGAAGAGGAGATACGGGGGAACGCCACCTGAAGCACTCGGATAACCTGAACAAGTTTGAAAAGGAACAGGTAAAAACCGAAGGATATTGTGCTCGTTGGCCACTCTGGTCCTCATGAGATGCAAGGAAACTCCAGGATTCCTGATGCTGCACATGTGGAAGTCAGCCCTGATGGTGTTGCACAACAGTGCATTTGCACAATGACTTATTTATTTACTTGAACACATGTATATACTGTACCACCCCAAATGCACATCTCTCGGCAGTTTGCAATAAAACAACACAAATTTACACATTAAAATAATATTTTTTTTTTAAAAAAAAACTGTTAAATCCTATGAGTCTAATTAAAAGCCTGGATGAACAAATGTGCCTTAACAGCCTTTTTGAAAGTTGTCAGAGTTCTTATTTCAGCAGGAAGCACATTCCAATGGATAAGCCCATCCCTGAGTAGCCACCAGACAATTTGTGGCAACTGCAGATGGACCTCCCTAGATCATCTCAATAGGCCACAATGCTCGTAACAAAGAAGGTGTTCTGTTAAGTATCTCAAAACTAGAGACAGGGCCTTTTTGGTTGTGGCCCCTCGACTTCGGGATGCCCTCCCAGAACAGTGTCTCCATGCTTCCTCTCTCAGTTGTTTAAAGAAACAACTAAAGAGGCATCTTTTTTGGGAGGCTTTTAAATATTTTATCCTCTGCTTTTATCTGGTAGGTTTCTTAGTGTTCAGTTTTCCATTGATAACTTTTAATTTTCAATTTTCAAAACTTATTCTAATTGTGGTTTTAGCCTGGTCTTTTAACTTTTTAACCTTAACCATTTTTATCCTATATTGTATTTTATATTGAACCTTATTCCATATTGTATCGATTTTATTAACGTTGTAAGCCTCCCCAAGCAGTAGTGCCCTGAAGGGGCCAGGAATAAATATTTTAAATAATAATATAAAATAATAATAAAAACAGCATGCCTGCTCTTGCCCTTCAGAACTTACACCGGAGCTCTTCACACAACCGCGTGAAAGTGGGCTAATGTAGCCCAGCCCACTTCTGCACGGTCGTGAGAAACACCAGGCTCGTGGGCGATCCCGGTGGTTCTCTAGTGGCTAGCCCGCCTAAAAACCCCTCCCCTTAACCCAGGTTAGTGGAGCAAGTGCTCCGCTAACCCAGGTTTTCGGGTCGTGAGACGCTGCAGTGTGTTTCTGTGCCATGGCAACTCGCAAGGAGACCCCAGAACGGGATGCTCCATCAAGCCTTCTAGCCTTGGGGATCCCCCTGGCATGCACCATGCATTCACCTGGGGCATGCTGGGACTTCTGGGGGCTGGGCGGCCCCTGATCCCCGCTGCCCCTACCGGCTTTGTGACGGAGCCAGTAGTCGTGTGGGCAGCCTATCCGGCCACCCAGGGCGAGCGCTCTGCTCATGTGCGGGGAAAGCGGGCTAAGCCCACGCTCCATGCACTAATCCTCCCAGAGCTTCACACTAATTGTGTGAAGTGCCTCATCGTTTCCAATGTAAGTGACCATGCACAATTGTGGGCATGTTGCGAACACAATGAATATTTATATACCCCCTTTTCTACAAAAGTTCCCAAAGTGGTTTACATAGATATAAATAAATAAATAAAACTGGCTCCCTGTCCCCAAAGGGCTCACAATCAAAAAAAGGAAACATGAGATAGGCACCGGCAACAGCCACTGGAGGGATGCTGTGCTGGGGATGGATAGGGCCAGTTGCTCTCCCCCTGCTAAATAAAGGGAATCACCACTTTAAAAAGGTGTCTCTTTGCTCATTGAGCAGTTTAAGCAGTTGTACAATGGTGCTCTTGTGCAACACCCACCGGGACTGGCTTCCACATGCATAGCAGGGCTGGACGATCAGGAATGCTGGCACTGCCTTGAGCATCATGTAGGCCGCTGAAAACAAGCAATATTTTATCTATCTATCTATCCATCCATCCTATAAGGAGCCCATGGTTATGTTTCTCCTCACAACAACCCTGTGAGGTAGGTTAGGCTGAGAGATATGTGACTGGCCCAGAGTCACCCAGCTAGTATCACAGCTGAATGGGGATTTGAACTCGGGTCTCCCTGGTCCTAGTCCAGTACTCTAACCACTACACCACTGATACCCCTTCTTGGTTGTTGCATATCACCAAACTACACTGGAGTAATATTTCAGATCTGTTGGTACTACACACCTGAAAGAAGGTCATTGCTCTCTGATAAAGCACCTGCTTTGCATGAAGAAGATCCCAGGTTAAGCCCTTGTCATCTCCCCTTAAAGGATCACAGTTAGTAAGCTGGAAAAAGTCTTCTGAATCTCACAGAGGCCAGCCCGAGTTGGGTAGGCCGTTGGTCTAACCCAGGATAAGATCGTTTTATATGCCCTAGCAGCAATTCTAGGGAGCCAGCTTCGGATCTTCAAGTGCCACTTAGTAGAGATGTGCACAATGTTCAAATTCCTAGATGTGGTGTGAGCATAACTTTCCTAGGAGCTCAAGCAAAATGGGCATGGCATCCTTTTTTTGCAGGTGCATGGGATTTTTCCCCCTGCTTAAAAAAAAAAATCTATATTCTGTGATGTAAAAGCTCAGGCTTTTGTGCAACACCATTAGGATTTAGTGGTGACTAAATCCTGACTATACAGATGGATTCATCTAACCCAAGATTTCCTATTTTGACTGACAACAGCTCTTCAAGGCTTTCCTTCTAAATCTAGCTAGTTCAGATGCTTTTAACTGGAAGTGCTGAGAGCTTGGATCTGACTCTTATGCATTGAACGCAGGTATTCTTCCATGCATCTTTGGCCTCATCGTTATACCCCAACTGTGAATATGTTTCAATGAATGCACATTTAACATTTTCTAAAACTCAGGGGCATGTGAATTTCCTTCAGATGGTGTCTGGCATCCAGATGAATGCTGCACTGGTGCAAGGATGTTGTGCTAGCTAATTCCACTTATCTGGGAGCTTGTGTTCCACACTAGTTGAACACAACTAGTGTGGAACACGCTTGTGTCCCACACTAGTGTCATGCTGGTGCAACACAGTGTGCACTCACAACTGGTGGCATGTCTTCTCTTCTGTAGTCTATATACACTGCAGAGCTAGCTGCTATCCTCAGGGACGTAGGGAGCTCACCAGTGGCTGGGGTAGGGGAAAGCTCTCATTGGCAGCCCCTACCCCAATTGCAGCTGGACATGCACGCTAACACGCACACACCCCAACCAATCTCCCGCCCCCCCCCCGTGTCAATGTCAGACACAGGGTGCACGGCCAGTATAGGGAAGAAGGGCCAAGTCCTGATCCTCCCCCAGTTGGCACTTCCTTGAAGTGCTGGTGGTCTGGGTTCTTCTTTCTCTGCCTCATTGTGAGCCGTGGCAGCTCCCCCAACCCCAGCGGTCCAGGGACAGATACCCCCTCCCCATTTGTCCAATGGTGGCTACGCCCCGGTTCTCTTTGCTGCGCAAGCACAAAGCTTGCACAAGCAGACCAAGATCACAAGACATCGAGCCGTTTTGAGCACCTCCTCAGGCCCTTCTGGAATGGGTGCACCTTTGTGGCACTAGTGTAGTGTCAGTCCGGATACCATTCAGTACACAGGGGTACTCAACTGGTGGCAGGCCAGAGATATATAAAGAAGAGACAGAAAAAGAAATCAGTACATTGGAAAGCACCAAGTGCCATCATTTTTTGTGCTGGGGGAGTCTTCAAAGGCAGATCTTTAAGAACAAAATGATACGAATTCCCCAAAAAGTGAGCATGGTTCTGTTATATGCAGAGTTTTCTGTAAGGATTTGCTGATTAATTATAGACAATAGAAAGTGTTTAGAAATTGATGTATATCTGTTATATATCTGTTAAATATCTGTTAGGAGTAACATCAGAAACTAAATGCTGAAATCACATATTCAGTTTTTTTATGGAAGGCTTGAATATTCGGAGACTTTCCAAGTGAATATTGGGCACCAAGATTTGCAGAAGAGAATTTTGCAGAGAGTTTTAGGAGCAGATTTATTTAATCGTGAATGCAGACTTGGCAGATAATAAAACACTTTTAAAATGTGGAAATCCTGGGAAATCTTGAGCCTGAGGCACAAACTCCATTAGAAACATACAACTGCACAGCTCCTTTTTGCCGTTTTGTAGGAGGATATATTCACTGTCAAAGCCGTCGACTTGGCAGAGCTGAAGAAAGTGCGTATCCGGCAGGACAATTCTGGAAGCAATCCAGCTTGGTTCCTGGAAAGGATTGAAGTTGTTGACACCAAAGAAGATGTCACGTGAGCAGACAGATGACAGATAACATTTAGGGTCCTGGCCAAATAAGTCATGTAGCCCTTGGTGTGTAGTTGACCCGATGAGTTACAATCTGCAATCTGGAAATGAGTGTTGGATTCCTTTATGGAACATGAAATTGTCAAAAGAGGAGCGGGGAGTCTGTTGGCCTGAGCCAGGTCCTATGGGCCCAGGCTTTTAAGTATCGAATAATGTTCTTGGAGGCAGGAGTAAACAGAGAAAAAAAATATGCATTTATTTCAGTGCCAGGAATTTAAGCACTTAGTTACAGTCAAGCTGGTTCAAGGCACCACACTAGCAAAGCACAAAGATTTTAAAGAACAGGAAAGTATATTCATGGTAAGCACTAGAGATAACATTCTGAGATAGGGTACCAAAAAATTATCACCAGCTGAACCAGCAGCCTGTGAGCTTGCTTGCCTACCCACATAGCAGATTTTCAGAATGAAGCTGGAAAAGCTTGATTTGGGGTGCTTTCATTTCAGAGCAGCAACTGGAGGTCGCCTGCAAAAGCCAGTCCCATGGGGTACTCTCTGCTCCCCTGTTTGACTTTTGGGGCAAAAGAGACATGCAGAAAGTTATAAGAAAGTGAAGGGTTATGCGCTGATGCGCTTCCTCTTGCTTCTTCCTTAAAGTTACTCTCTAGGAAAACTAGTTGCTGACCAGAGAATTGGGCAGAGGATATTTTAAATGTAATATTATTTATTCTAATGCTGTTGTTAAAAATATTATTGTTACTGGGATTTTTAAAACTACTTTATTTTCCACTTTGAATACAATAAATACTACAATATTCAGCTAATAAATCAACAACATGAATTACACAATGAACAGAAAGGATATAAATGTATACAATATTTTAAGCTTTTTTTCTACTGGAACAGAGCTTTAAACGGCTGCTTCTATGTTATATACCCCAATTCTCCACAAACCACCCCCTCCCAGAATGCAACACTCCCTCCCAGAATGCAATATACACTTGCTATATTCATGAAAATATGGTATATTCACACACACATATTTACAGAGGTTTCATAGTGAATATTTTAAAAAATGTTCTTGTTAATAACAGCAAAGATCATATATACCTGTCAGGGTCCTGCAGGGTCAGATTTTCACAGTTGAATGGAAAGGCCAGAGGGAAGTGTGTAATCCAGGTCAGGCCAAAGTTAAGGTCCAAAGCCGTGAACAAAGATCAGGGGGATGGAAGCAGATACAAGGCCAGGTAGGTGATCAGGTTCCAAGAGGCAGAGGGTAAGACGTAACAGTCTGTATAGCTACTTTGGCAATAAATTGCTCAGACTAAGGAACCAAGCTTTGCTCAACATCTATATTGAGCCAGGCCCCAATCCACTCCCCAAATCACCTGGTTTGGTGAGTTGCACTTCCTGGCTTCCTGAAAGATGCCCTGATGTTGCAGAGAGTAAGGCATCTGGGCCTTCTTACCGGTTTCCTTGGTTCTCTCCCCTGGTGCTTTAAACCAGGGATTCCCAACGTTGGGTCCCCAGATGTTATTGGACTTCAACTCCCATAATCACCAGCCCCAGTGGCCTTTGGTTGGGGATTATGAGAGCTGAAGTCCAATAACATCTGAGGACCCAACGTTGAGAATCCCTGCTTTAAACTATCAAGATCTCCGGCATATCTAAAACCCTTGTCTTAAGCTGTGGGTTGGACCATATCTGCCACTGGGTCCCTTTTGGTTCAGTATATCTATCTGTGGAGTGCAGATGAGGAGAAATGGTCTAAGAAATAAAGAATGGCCATGCGGCACCATTCTCTACCCCACTTCCTTTTTGGACTCTTCTGATATATCAGAATCTGCTTTTTTGCCTACTTTCAGGTTCTGTTCTGACTTAAAGGAGAGGCCCTTTGGCCCAAGTTGTAGTGACTTGTCCCTCTTAGAGCTGGCTCTTCACCAGATTTAGTAACCTGTGCCTGAGCAAGGGCACTGTGCTAAATAGTATTATTCTTGCAGTTGTTATTTCCCATGCCAGAGGTGGTTGGCAGTGGATGAAGACGATGGTCAGATTGCCAGAGAGCTGGTCCCGGTGGCTGAAGCCTTCGTGAAGAAGGATCCGAATAATTCTGACTCAGTTTCAACACTTGGCCTGGAACAGAAAGGTTTGCGATCAGCCTTTCAAAACACTTCTTC
Source organism: Hemicordylus capensis (assembly GCF_027244095.1). Taxonomy (NCBI): domain Eukaryota; kingdom Metazoa; phylum Chordata; class Lepidosauria; order Squamata; family Cordylidae; genus Hemicordylus; species Hemicordylus capensis. The sequence continues at coordinate 12,038,470 of NC_069658.1, read as the reverse complement.
CAATGCTGAAAATGGAACTGAGCCCTTTTAATAGTATCAGTTATTATGCCCGTGCAAAATCAGATTGGTAAAATCAGACCATGTCTGATTTTACCAAAATAGAAGGGCATCAGAGAGAGTCTGAACTAGGGTTGTGCGTTTTCCCCACTTCTGTTTTGTTTTTGGCCCGAATCTGAAATACCCCCATTTTGTTCTTTGTTCGAAACCAGCCAATCCGAAACACCCCAGTTTTGTTCTTTGTTTAAAATTGCAAAATCCGAATCTGAAACATTTGGGATTTAAAAAAATGGCCCCAGGGAAAAACTAGTGGGTGGGGGTGGTAGTGCCCAATGGGTGGAAACTACCACCCAAATTTCAGAGGAACTGGGCAAAGGGCTGGGTTTTAGTGAATTTTTGAAGTATAGGATTTTTCACTTAGGGAAGAATGGAGGTTTTAGCAAAATTATAGCTTCATGTTGGGGGGAAAGGGGTGGCCCAGAGCAGAGTAGGGTGGGTGGTAGTACCCAGTGGGGGCAAGGAAGCTGCCAGAATTATTTCAAAGGAATTGGGCGGAAGGCTGATTTTTAAAGATGTAATGGAGTTTGTGTGTCTGTAAAGTTCTTCCCCATAGGGAATGATGGACATCCATAATTCCTGCCCCATAACTGCACTTGGGGGGCACCAGGGTGGCCCAGAGCGAGTGGTGGTGTAGACCACATAGGGTGCCAACCACCCCCATGAGTTGCTAACCCATGGGGTACTGTGTTCTGTTGTTTCTGAGATGTTTTGAGTGTAAATTCAGATTCTCTGGTAGCATATGAGAGTGGATTCTTGGTTTGTCATGATCCAGAAAATGTCCCCAATGATGCTGGTGGGTGGGAAATTGAAGATTCCATATTGATTCCAAATTGCATGATGAACAAGCTAAATGGCTCATTCCTAGTAATAGAGCCAGTGGGAAATAAGGAATTGGCTTCCGCAACTGATGAGGAGGTATATATTGTTTATTTATTTTAAGTATGTATAGCTCACCATTTTGCACCATGATGCCTAAAGAGGCTAACACCATATCAAATACTTGGGCTGTGCAATTGTATGAGTTTGGTAAGAATATCAGACTGATATGCTCACTATCAGGCATTATTGGAAGGATTTCCAATATAACACTAGAGAGCCCCAGTAGCCAGAATTCTGACTAAAATCCTGTTATGCTTTTGGAAATCCTACTTCCAGTCGGCGTATTGGAACAAACTTGCAGAAACTCTACTCCAAGCCAGCTCTGAGCTGGTTTTTAAGGACTGCACCCCTGAAATTAGGGGGTGGAGGGGCCAGGTTAGCCCCCCATGAAGCACCCAATCAGTCAGTGGGTGCTTCCTGGGGGGTTATCTTGGCCCCACCCACTGATTTTGGGGTTGAAGTCCCTTAAATGTTCTCTCCAAGCTGGCTCTGGGCTGTTTTTTATTGGGTGTAAAATAAAATATCAGGTTAATGCTGACTCAATACCGAGAATGTTAGGAAGGCCATATTGGCCACCCATTTATTTATTTTTTAAAACAAATTATTGGATTGGCATTGATCAGATATTTCTGGGGGTGCATCGGCCTAAAAAGAACAAACAGCAAATGTGACTCACAACACCATCAGCAGGCTTGGGGGGGAAAGCAAAAGAGGGAATTCATTAATCCACTGAGATATTGTGCTGTTGTTGTTTTTTAAAGTATTTTACTTGGTCTTTAAATGGTTTTAATTTGAATTGTTTTTATATTGTTTTTAGCACTGAGTTTTTATGTCTTTTAAAAAGTTGTTGTACACAGCCCAGAGCTCTGGATGGGGCAGTTTATAAATGTAGATGTAGTAGTAGTAGTAGTAGTAGTAATACACTTTCTTCACCTGACAGTGGAAGACCATTAGCAGGGGACCATGACAAACCTCCTTAGGAAGGGACTTCCACAGCCTGAGTGCAGCTGCAGAGAAGGCCGTCTCTTGCATCCCAGCTAACTGAAACTCAGTTGCATCCCAACTAACTGAAACTCAGTTGCTGAGGGAACAGGGAGGAGAAGCCAAAGGTGTAGCAAGATTTTTGGTGGGCCCCCGCCACAGCATCACTACCCTGCTGCTTCACTCACTTGCTGCTTCATCACCGGTTGCTGCCTCCACAGCCCATGCTACAGGCGCTTTTGCTGTCCATGGCATGGTATTACAAGGTCAGCACCTGGCACTTATTACAGGAGCTGGGTGCTGAAATTGTAATATGTCATGGCAACAGCAGCTTTAGCAAAGGTGGCAGGGGCAGCAACAGGTGGGCAGAGGTAAACAAGCAGGACCCAGAGACCCATGTTCACAGACCACAGGTGAACACTGAGAGTGACGCTCCTGAGAATGGCTCCAACACAACTTGATACTGTGTCAAGTTCATATGGAAGGTGACAGTCCTTCAGGTTCTGTGTCTCAGTCTCCCCTTCCATCCGAAGCCCACTACGCTTCTCAAAAATATTCTGTAAGGGTCGCGTGACCCTCAGGAACATATTTTTGGCAGGCCCAGTGGACTTCAGAGGGAAGGGGAGATGGATGAAAAACCGTCCCTGTGCCTCTGTAGCACCAGGGCAGCATTAGAGTAGCAATGCTGTGCTAGTCTGGATGTCATACTTTGGAGACAAAAAAATGAGCAGTCAGTGAAATCAACAACAAAAAACGTAATCTGGAAAAACAACAGCCAAAAACAAAATCCAACCTAAAATCCAAAATCCAGAAAACCAGCAGCCTCTTCTATAGCAGCCATCATAATCCTTTGGTGATGAATTCCACAGGTCAGTTGTGCTTTGTGTACAATGTTGTCCAAGGGCGCTGACCAGGTTGCGGAGGTCGCATTGGATGAGTATTAACATAATGCCTAGTTTTCCCTCCTCCTCCTGCCAGATCTCCCCATGTTTCCAGTTCTGAGACCCAGAGCATCTGAAACAGCTATGCCAGCCACACATGCAGTCCCACAGGCCTCACAAGATCCACCATCACCATAGGTTGAAGTCCACACCCCACTTCAGCAGTCCTAAAAGGGCAGCTGGCCACAGTATCATTGCAGCAGGCCAACTATCCTACTTCCCATCTCCCAGATTCAGTGATACAAATAGGGGAGACAGGTTTTCAATACAAAACATTCAAGATTTATTAGATGATAATCAAATATATACTCTGATTAGGGAAATAGCAAAGATATTGTGCAAAGATATTGTGACCCAAAGATATTGTGCAGAAGATGTGCATAAAGATGCATGTAAAGACGCATCTAAAGGTGTATAAATATGAATTAATGGCTGGCATCTGAACTAACAAAGCACTTGTGCAAATACATTGCACTAGCTAGTTGTGCAAATAGTTTCGCACTAGTGCAAGCATGTTTGTGTTTCCACAAAAAGGTGCACAACCTCTGGCACACCACATATGTTTCGTAGTGAACCTTTCCACAAGAGCACGATTTCAAGCATCCCTATAGCTCTGCACCACAACACACACTCGTTGCACTAGCACAGCTTTGTTGATAGTGCAGACTTTCTTCATTTGTTACTCGGGATGCCAGCCAGTATCTCCAACACACTCCCTATGCTGGAGATGATCCCCTACACACTTCCCTGTTCCATAAAATAGCCCCACTTGCAATGGAACAAGAGAAGAAATAATATGTGTAGGACCTCAGATGTCAGCCTTCCCAATGGAGGTTCTTCTTTCTGACAGCTCAATCCACTACATTTACCGTGACAGTAAAAACTGCAGATAAGAAGCGCGGTGGGACAGATGCCAATGTGTTCATCGTTCTTTATGGGACCAAAGATGATACAGGTAAGAGTCAAGAACAGCCAGAGAGAGAGTAGGAGTGGTGTGGAGGAGAGAGAGAAAGATGGATTTTGGCCACTCACCTAATGGCTGCAGTGAGGCTCAAAAGATTTGGCACAGTGGCTTCATCTATCCTTTCAGTCAATGCTTTTATCTTATCAAGGCAAAACGTTTTGCTCATTAGCGCTGCTGAATCAGATCAGAATTTTTCATGACATGGAGAGGTCTAGTATTTTCAGACCTTTGGCTGTGACTCCCCCCACCCGACACACTCACATACACCATTTTCCTGGATCCTCCTCTAGCGGTTTTAAGGCTCTCTATAAAGGCCAGGGTGCTTTGTGTCCCAGCCCTGGATTGTTGCCCTTCGCAGGTGGGAGCTAACGGCAAAAAGCAGCCTACGCCCTCCCTCACCAGCCCACCCCAAGTGGCATCCAGAACTGACTTCATATCACCTCTCCTTAAACTGACTCCTATCAGCTCAAAAGCCTGGATTTCACCCACCCCACCTTCGTGGGTAGGAACATAAGAGGCTGCCTTATACTGAGTCAGACCATTGGTATGTCTAGCTCATATTGTCTACACGGACTGGCAGTGGCTCTCCAGGGTATCAAGCAGGAATTCCCCCCCCCTCCAGCTCTACAGATGCCGGAGATTGAACCTGGGTCCTTCTGCATGCAAGCAGATGCTCTATCACTGAGCTACAGTAGTGATGTGCATGGAACCGCGGAGGTGCGGTTCGGGGCCAGCGGGAGTCTCCCTTTAAGGGTGGTGGTGGGGTGGTGGTGGGGTGGCACTGACCCTTCCCGCCACTTTCCTTCTGCTGGTGCTCCATTTTTAAAAAAGGTTTTCGGGGTGGCAGCATTCCTCCCTGCCGCCCCTGCCCCCATTGCTGCCCTGAAATACCGGAAGTACGGGCTGCGCATGTGCCAGGCGCACATGCGTGGCAGTGTCCATACACGCAGCCTGTACTTCTGGTATTTCTGGGCGAACAATGGGGGCAGGGGTGGCAGGGAGGAATGCTGCCTCCCCCAAAACCATTTTTTAAAATGGAGCGTCGGCGGGGGGAAAGTGGCAGGAGGGATAAGTGCGACCCCCCCAGCCAGCGTTGAACTTTGAACCGGCACCAGCACGAACTGGTCGAAGGCCTCTTGCATGGCCTTTGGACCGGTTCGTGGACATCCCTAAGCTACGGCCCCATCCCCCGAGGGGAATAGTTTACAGCAGACAGTGAGCAGACAGTGCTCACGTGTAATCACCCATCCAAATGCAAACCAAGGTGGTCCCTGCTTACCAAAGGGGGGAATTCATGCTTGCTGCTGCAAGACCAGCTCTCCTCCCAAGTGGGGTACGTCACCATGTCTTGCATGATGGCCCCAAACATGTCTGCAGCTCTGTTGCCAGATTTGGCTTTTTTAAAGCCAAATTTTGGGTTATGGCCCATTTGACTCACGGGTATACCCCTTAGGGTCTGGCCACCAACTTCTGCAGCAGCAGCTGGCCTTGGTTGCAGCTGCACTACTAAGCCAGCGTCCGTGCTCTCACTCACTCGCTTTCGCTCCCCTCCTTGAGAAAGAGCTGATACTGGTTTAGCAGTGCAGCAGTGAAGACGACAGGCTGACTGGTGCTGCTCCACATTGCCTCAGCTGGCTTGCAAGCAGCAAAGGTGTGCCCCAGAAACTGAGGCTGGTGTCGAGGGCAAAGACTCTGGGCCAGTGAGGTGGGGGACAGACCGCTGAGAGAAATGGGTGGAGGGCCAGTAAGGGGGTGAGTGAGAGAGAGGCAGTGAGAGCCATGCAGACAGTGAGGGCAGTAGTGGGTGGGGGAAGAGGTGCCTTTAAGGAGAAATAAGCAGGTGCTTACTTAAGTGGCGCAGCGGGGAAATGCTTGACTAACAAGCAGAAGGTTGCTGGTTTGAATCCCCGCTGGTATGTTTCCCAGACTATGGGAAAACACGTATATCAGGCAGCAGCGATATAGGAAGATACTGAAAGGCATCATCTCACACTGCGCAGGAGGAGGTAGTGGTCAACCCCTCCTGTATTCTACCCAAGAAAACCCCAGGGCTCTGTGGGCGCCAGGAGTCTAAATCGACTTGACGGCACACTTTGCCTTTTACTTTTACCAGTGTGTAAGCACTGCAAGCTGCTGCGCTCTGCCCGCAATCCCGCACAGGGCGGAGAGATACAGTAATCTTACACAACTGTTGAAAGTTCCTGAGATTAGGTCTGTGCAGTAGTGTCTGACATTTCCCCAAAATGCTCTATAAACACCTATTATAATCATTGCCAGCAAAGAACTGGGTCATGTGTAGATCTGAACTGTCATGTGTTTCTTCTCCATATTGCCCTGTTTGGGGTCATCATTAGGGCAGGTTGGGCGCTGGGGCAAAGAATTCTCTCATTCCCGAAATTGTCCATCACTTCAGAATCTTTGGAGACAGACTTTCATTTTGAGTTGGAGGCAGGCAGCAGCTCTGACCTGGCCAGGCCTCTCATGAGGTCTGCAAAGATGACACCGTTCTCTGCGGAGCCCCAACTGGCCAGCCTCTTGACAGGTGTTAAAGTGTGGTGAAGGCAGGTGCCAGTCCTACCCTCCCATCCTGTAATCAGTGGGAATCTGTGATTTCAACACAACAGGGGCAATCTTCTTGATGGCCTCCAAGACAAACAAGAACAAATTTGAACGCGGGAAGACTGACATCTTCACGGTGGAATGTGTGGACCTCGGAGACTTGAAGAAAATAAAGATTGGCCATGACAATAAAGGTATGTTGGCTTAAAATGATGCAGCTGGCTTTTTAATTGTGTGTGGCTTATTTGTATTACACCCAGCTGTTTAACTTTCAAAGTTCTCTACAGTAGTTAAATCAGGAGTTCTTAATCTTTTTGCATCTACAGATCCTCAAGCATTACCAGGGGTGCAGATTCCTTTTCTGAGCATAAGAGGAATTCCCCCCTCATTTTACTGAACTCTACCCACTGACAAACCTAGTAACTCCTTATCTGCAATCCCTCAAACATATTCTTCTCCCCCACAAAAGTATGTTTTCTCTCTACCCCAAAAAATTAAGTGAGGAGCTGTTTCTCAAGCTTTCCCTATGCCTGAATCCCTGAGTATTACCTTTTTTTGTCTTATACTTTTTATTCGATTTTCACAACACAAAAGGACAAACACAAATGATACAAACACTCACAAACACACACAATACAGACTTCCATCTCATCACTGGAACAAGTGTTGTTGACAATAACCGGATCTTGCCTATAGATTAAACATTCTCTCCCCAGTAATTCATATAAAAAACAACTTTAGGGTGTTTTTAAGACATTTGTTATTCGCCCTCAAAGGCCTGACAAAAATCCATTTTGCGATGTATTTTTAAATAGACAAGAAGAGGGTCCCATTCTTTTTTAAATTCTTCAAATTTATTTCTTAGTAGTGATGTTAATTTCACCATTTCTGCCAATTCTAGTACTGTAAGAATCCAATCCTCTTTAGACGGGCATTGACTGTCTTTCCATTTGCGCACAAATGTCAGTCTTGCTGCCGCAGTTAAGTACATGAAGAGGGTCCAATATTTCCTCGGTAGAGCATGGTTATCAATACCTAATAGTATTGATTCTGGACTCTTAGGAAAAGTGTTTAGTGTTGCTGCCACCACCCAGTTTCCACAATCATGTTTTCTTACAATAAGTCAACCCCATATAAACAAAGAGGGTGGCACTCCGATTCTGACCATTTTTTAAACACAATACAGTTTCACAGTGAAATATGGCGGACAGGAAAAGAACAGCCATGAGATGTGGGGAGAACATAGGTGTTGCCATTGGCATGGGCGAGGTGGCCCACCCAGAAAGGCTGAGCAAGCCATCTACTTGAGCTCTAGAGTGCTGGAGTGGAATGGCAAAACTTCCAGCTGGGCCTGGGCCAACCCTCCATAGCAAAGAGTTATGATGAGGGGAGATAGATATATAGATATAGATATATGGGTGTGCAAAGGATCCTAGGGTTTGGTCTACCGTGAAAAAGGATGCTCTTGGAATGGTAGACCCAGGCAAAGCAGAACAGGAAGCTCCAACACACTCCTGCTCCCATGCTGGCTTGCCAGCTGGAGATTAGCCATCTCATGAGAGGGCCAGTCCACTGGGGAAGACCACAAGCTCCATGAGCTTCAGATCTCTGTTGGACTGCGCTCTCATGAGGTAGGCCATCCAACTCTAGGGGCCCCCACTGATGAGGGACTCCTAGTATTTGGTTAATAATTGAACTCATACTCCATATCCTCCCATCTCGACTCAACCTTTCCAGACTCCCAAGGAGTCCAGGCCACTCCATGTGTTGGCTGGTCTCAGGTGAGCAAACTAGGGAAACACCAGGGATAGACCACAGTCCACATTCAAATGGTCCAGGCTGGGACCAGCATTGTGGTGTATGTAAATTGGCCACCCCGGGGCATTCTGGGGCAGGGCACCCATGGATTAGAGCAATCCCTGGTGGCTGTGCAGGGTAAAAAACCCCATGTGGGCATGTGTTTCAGGAAGACCAGATTGCCAGAGGGAGCTCTTGGACTCCTGCTTCATGGCAGTTGCCAGGACCTGAAAGGTGTTGCTGGGGTACCCTTCCCCAGGACATGCATGGATCCAGCAATAGGGCTGCGCATACATGCCTCTATGGCCTGGCACTGTCATGAGAGAGAGAGGTCCTTGGAAGAAGGGAATGTACATCTATTGCACATTTTATTGTCACACTGGGCTTTCTAGCCTGTCGCTGTAACCATCATCCAGATGAATTCAAGATGGTTCTTCTCCAGAGGTTGGATGAGACTGCTTGTTTGCACCCAAGGGGAAGGGGCTGGGCCCCCCTTCCCCTAAAAATTTGTACAGAAAGTAGAACAGAACTACTTAAGAATTCTACGGGCTGTCTTATAGTTCACACTTTGGGTTATCCCTTTGCCGGTACACATGGTACTGCACCAGTCTGGGGCATCTCCAAGCCGGGGGGCCCAAGGCTGAACATTTGGATACACATACATATACGTGCAGTGTTTAGGGGTCCACTCTATACAGTTGATGAGAGCAGGACTGTCCACGGGAAACTCAATAATATAGGCACTGTCCAGACATTCAGGGAAATCAATATCCTGCTGACCAACCACACTCCACATGCAATGCCTTTGAAAGGATGCCTTGCTGGGCAGCCACACTTGATCAGGTGTGTGATTAAATGAATCCCCTTCCCTGGATGGAAGCTGTCAAAACATCTTGTATGGAAACTGCAATTAAAGGTCCTGCGTGCTGGGCAACATGCCAAGGTGTGCGTTGCAGGTTGCTCAAGTAACACAAGCAAATGGACAGATACAGAGAGCAGATTTGTGGGGAAACATGTTGTCTCTTTCTTTATATGACTAGACAACAGGAAGGTTTCCATGGACAGGGTTTCCATGGGTTTCTGCACTGGGTCCGCACATTGGTATTTCTGCCAAGTGACATGGTATCACTCCCCTGGCATGTGTGATCTTTGTTGGGAAACAACAGAGTAGCCCAGTTCTTGGTGTCACCAGGGCTCCATGTGTTTGCGCACATACTTCTGCAGTCCACTGCTGGAGACCTCTTCCGCTGTGCCCATCTTGTCATCCCATCCTTTTCATGCAGATTGACAAAGGGGAGACAATGAGGTGCAGTGGCAAGTGTGTTTTCCCCAATGTGGTTCTCTCCCTTTACATGTATTCAAGCTTGGGATGTGGCAACGTGGCATCCTTGTTGCCAGGCAATGGCAGGAAGAGTGTGGAGACTGAGGCGGTGGGGCAACTGATCGGAGAGGCAGCCAGTGAGAAGAGCTGACGCATTTCTGGGCCGGTCTGAGCCACCCTCTCTATGGTTTCAGGAGCAGCCACAGCAAAAAACCCAAGTTATGACAATGGTAGAATGCAGACGACACTATTCTGCCTTCAAACCTGAGGTTCCAGCAGCAAATTTCACTGGAACGGAAGGTCAGGTAATGCTTTGGGGTCAAAAACCTCAGGTCAGTTGGGTGACGAAACCGCGGTTTCACGCATTCGGGTGACCATGGAATTGAACCTCTGGCATGTCTGCCTCCAGTTTAGCGTTATGTCCGAAGGCAGTCATTGAGAAATAATGCTGCCTAAGAGCTATGGACACTCAGAGTAGACAGTTCTGGGATGGAGGGATGGAGGGCAGGCAGGATGGATGGATCAATTGCCTGGCTCAACACAAAGCAGCTTCATAAGTACATACCCTTTTTCAGGCACATTTTGGAGTTTGAATATTCACCTGGGCTCAAAAACAAAAACACATGCACACACAAATAGCAACTTGACATGCAAATTACAGAGTTCAGTAGCAATTATACACATTTTAGAGCAAACCTGTTTGCTTTAATGGAGCTGCTCTGCGGTAAATGCCTTTGGGGTTGTAGTGTAGACATCTACACAGAAGCCCTATTCAAACATTATATTCAGCATATGCACAATCTGTGTACAATAGCATACATGTTGTGTAGCACTCTCAGATCCAAGAGTGGGGCATTTTGGTTCTGTCCAAACCCCATCCCCATGCTACTGAGCATGGAGAAGCTCCATGCGGCCTAAGAATTATGTCAATGCTCTAACCATGACAATCCCATTATGATGAGGAAATGGTTGCTAGCGCATTGAGACAATTCTTAAGTGCCACAGAGTCTCTCTGCATGTTGCAGCAGAGTGGACAGAGTTTGTAGATGAATGGAACCAGTGTGTGTGCTTCACTCTCAGCAGAGTGCTGTATAGTCTATAAACCAGTGTATGCATGTACAGCTCTGTACATAAGTACAATTGTTCATATGATACGTTGAACACATGCATAGCAGTACACTTCCTCTCTCTTTCGTGCCATTCAAGGGGCCTGTATTTCATGTTCACTTTTAAAATAAATGTAAAGCGTGCCATCGAGTAGATTTCGACTCCTGGTGCCCACAGAGCCCTGTGGTTTTCTTTGGTAGAATATAGGAGGGGTTTACCATTGACATCTCCCACGCAGTATGAGATGATGCCTTTCAGCATCTTCCTATATCGCTGCTGTCCGATATAAGTGTTTCCCATAGTCTGGGAAACATACCAGCAGGGATTCGAACCAGCAACCTTTACATACGGATAAATTCACAAAGGCTGAATTCGGACATAATGCAAAACCAGAGTTACACGGAGCAGAGGCTGGAACTCCATTGCTTCTGAATGTGCGCAATGACAGTTTTACAGTGAAAGAGACCTGCAGTTTGCTTTGCCAAACTCCAATTTGAACCTTCAAATTGCAGTAAGGTATGCAGCAAGGTTTGCCACCGGGACCTGAGGTTTGGCCACTGAAACATTACGTCTGAGTGCAGACTGCACCATAACCACAGTTCGGTATTGTTCTTGGAACTGCAGTAGAGAGGGCAGCACAGACCCACCCAGGATTCCGCCCACTCCATGCCTGTGTTGCTTCTCGCTGGCTGCCTCTCCGAGCACCAACTCCACCCCTCTTGTCTCTGATGCAGCAATGCAGTTGCTTGGCAACAGTAACGCCACCACGTCCAATTCCAAGCTTGTCACTCTGTCAAGCAGCAAAGTCACACAGGGGCATTCCCTCTTCCCACTCTTTCTCTTGCTCCCCAACTCCAGGCAAGCAGGAGGGAAAGAGGATGGGATGACAGGATGGGCACTAAGTGCTTTGCTTCCCGAGAATGAAGTGACCATGACGAATGTCCACAAGCACAAACACTCCAGGTGGCAAAATTAGCAGGGCATCCCATTAGACCACCGGGATGGAAACACATGGCGGGGTGGTGGTGGTACCCGAGGTCGGGTTTAAAAGGCAGCCTCAACCGGGGATTCTCAAACAGCCACTTCCTATTTCTTTAATATATTGGGCTACAGTGCAAAAGTTTTATCATTAACCAAAGAGAGTGGGAGCCCCATGCAAGCGGGGGCCCCTTTGTTGGGTTAGCTCAACTCATGAGCATGCAGTCCAACAGAAGACCGAGGATGTTTACCCCAATGGTCCTCCCCAGGAGACTGCCTCTCTCATGAGAATAGTAGTCCAGCTGCAGCAAACTGCCAGGGGAACAGGAATGTGGTTTGGTCTGCGTGGACTGCTTTGCCAGGGTGAGCCCTCGCAAGAGCATCCTAGGTCATGGTGGGAAAGACCCCCCAGGATCCTTTACCCTCACTCATATATGTGACTTCCCTCCTAGGAAGTCATCATGTTCCCTGGCCTTCCCTGAGTAACAGGAGAATAGTGCACCTCAGCATCCACCCCCCCTCCAGAATCATGCTTGTGTGGGACAGTTTTGTTTTGGGGCTCTTACAAAGGCAGTGGTGCAATCACTGTAAGAAGTAGCACTGGCATAGCATGGCATGGCATTTAAATGCTTTTAAATGCCCTTTCCCTCCCAAGGGTGGGAGGATCATTCCAAAAAGGCACAATCACACTTGGCACGCCCCGTTCAAGATGGTGGCCAATCACAGCCGCTCTGGTGACATGCTGATACCTTCCCCACAGTCTGGCAATGGGAGTGCTATGGAGCTTGCTGGGATCAGCCTCGGCAGACCAGGATGAGGGAGGGGCTCCCCTCTCCTGAAACTGGAGGTTGCTGGACCACGGTTGGACGAAAGTCTGCGATGTGGTTTACAGTTTGAATCTGAAATTGTGGGTTCGTCAACCTCTGATTTCAGATTATGTGTGAATGTGGCCAAACAGTCATTCACACGGCAACATGTCTGTGTACAGACACCTGAACGCACATACACTATTATGTCTGGATAGGGATAGAGTATTGGTGAAAATGTGTCTCTCCTTTTCCACTGCAGGTAAAGCTTCAGGCTGGTTTCTGGAGTGGGTCGAAGTGGATGCTCCGTGTCTTGGCTTGTGCTTGAAGTTTCCTTGTGGTCGTTGGCTGGATAAAACAGAAGATGATGGATCTATTGAAAGGGTCCTCTTTCCTGCAGAACTGCAAACAGTAAAATATGTCCCATGTGAGTAGAAATGCTAACGAACAATGGGTGATTACATACAGTATGTAGGAGAGCCTTGTGCAACAGAAAACTCTGAACCTTGTGCAACAGAACACTCTGCACATGATGAACCTGACCGGGGCCACACAAGGTCTGGGTGCCAGTGGAGTCCCAAAGAGGAATCACTGATATGAAGATTCACCCAGGGACCAAAACGAACTAGTTTCAAAGCATAAGGCAGAAGAGTCCTCTGCGAGTCAGTGAGAAGCCATCTCTCATATCTGCAGTGTATTACATGATATAAAGACCAATTCATGCTTTCATGAATAATATGGTAAAATGCATGTGCAATTCCATCAATTGTGAATGGCATATCTGCATTTAAATAAGCAGGTTTCCTGGAATAAACATAGAAGCAGCAATTGGAAGATGTGCCTCATGTCTGTATTTATTGCAGGGATACATCTCAATTTAAATACATTTGTGTCAGTCACAATTTGACCACACTGCATGAGAATTCTGGCTTTTAAATTTGGCAATTCAACCTAATAAATAAATAATAATAATAATTTTATTTTGCATTCCTTTACCATGTGAGATGGGCAAGTAAATACATGGCCTTTTTGGTTGTTACACCCAGGCTCTGAATCTCCCCCCCTCCCGCGCGAGAGGTTCACTTGGCCCCCTCACTCCTTGCCTTCCAGTGAGGTGTGACCTTTTAAAAATATGTCAGAAAGCATCTGAGGTGGGGTCTGCAGCCTGACTTACTTACTTACAGGTGGACCTCATTATCTGCAGGGGTTCCGTTCCCTCAGATTACCATGGATAATGAACCTGTGGATAATGAGGCATTGAGTCTATGGGAACATGGGGATTAGGTTCCCAGACTAAAAAAAAACCCCAAATCACCTCCAAAAAGTGAAAACTGGCCAAATAAAGTGCCCTACCGTGCTCCGCAGGTCTCCTGTTATCCAGCAATGTTCCCCAAATGCCCCTCAAAAGTCTCAAAAAGACATAGAATTTTTTCCAATTTTAGATAGATAGATAGATAGATAGATAGATAGATATGAAATGAGTCATAAAATGGCTCCAAATGGCAGCCAGAAATGACCTATGAAGTCATTTACAGCCTTCTAGGAACCACCGATATGTGGGTTTTAACCCTTTCATATCCACGGATAAAGAGGTTGCGTGTCTATTTGACACCTGCGGATATGCGGAACTGCGAATAGCAGTTCCGCGTATAACGGGTTTTGCCTGTACTTATTTTATTAATTTGTTTGTTTAAATGTTTCTATCCCACTCATCCAACACACTGCTGCTTGGGGCAGCTTACAATAAAAACACAACAGTAAAATAAAATAAATACTAAAACAAACATTTTTCTTAAAAAAGACAAGCGAGTGTGGCAGGCAATATCAGACAGGAGTAAAACTGGAAATCTAATTAAAACCGGTTTGAAAATGTTTCTTTAAAATTGAGAGTTTTCAAATTATTTTCAAAATTAACCCACGGGGAAGAACCACAAAGCCCTTCAGGGAGGGCATCCAGAGTACAGGCTTTTCAGGCCCCTGCTGAAAAGGCCCTGTCCCCAGCCCTCAGCAACCACATTTGCATCCGTGGTGGGACCAAGAGCAGAGCCTGTGAGCATGCTTGGAGGGCCCTGGCAGGTTAATGTGAGCAAAGGAGATCTGATGGGTAAACTGGCACATGAGCCATGTAGGGGTTTGAAGGTCAAAAGAACAGCACTTTGAATCCTGCCTAGAAGCATGCAGACAACCAACTAGTGAAGCTGCTGCAGGATAAGAGTGTGCACGAATGGTTTGTGCCCAAACGGTTTGCCTTGAACTGGGGCCGGTTCGGAGATTCGGTTGCAGACCGAACCAGGGGTGGTTCGGTTCATGATCAAACCGAACCAGGCCTGGTTCGGGTGAACCGGATCGGCATAGTAAGGGGCCGCCAGGTGGGGGCAGTGAGAAAGGTAATAAGCTGCTTACATGGTCGGCACGGCTGCTGCTGCCGCCGCTCGCTGCCACTCACCCTCCCTGGTGCAGCCCCAAGTGCACTCCCCCCTCCTTTACTGAAGTGTTGGCTTGGGAGCAGCTCAGTTCGGGCCTCCACGCACACACCAAGGCCATTTGCGTGGCTGTTCAATTTGCTAGAACCTCACAGCTGAGCTGGCAGCTTGGTAAAGGAGGGGGGAGCATGCTGGGGGCTGCACTGGGAGGGCAAACAACAGCACTAGCACAAACGTGCTAGCCAGTTAAGCAGCTGTTTACCTCTCTCAACACCCCCGCCTGATCGTCCCTTACTGTTAGCAGAGTCCCCAAACCCTGTAGATTTAAAGGGAAATCCTCAACGGATTCCTGTTTACAAGTATATTGGCTGTATGAACTGCACCAAAAGGTTTGGTCTAACAGACCAGACCAGCCGGTTGGTTCGACCAAACTGGTTCGGAGCAAGACGGTTTGGTTCGAATTGGTTCTAATTTGAACCGAACCACATTTTTTGGTTCGTGCACACCCCTACTGCAGGATAGCTGCTGTGACCCGCGTCCACGGACATCCTTCCTGCCACATTCTGGACCAGCTGAAGCTTCTGAATCCTCTTCAAAGGCAACCCCATGTAGATTGCATTATAGTAATCCCAATACATGCCTGACTGTTGCTACTAGCACATGTTTGTTCCTTTTGTTTTTGCTAGTGTTTCCATATTTGGGTTGTTGTGATTTTACTTAAGCTTTTAATTTAATTTAATTTTAAATTAATTTTAATTAATTTAATTTTTTTTCTTTTAATTTTTTTTAATTGAAGCTTTTAATTTTTGTAAACCACCCTAAGTGCTTCTGTCAAAGCAGAAAGGTGGGATAAAAATGATTCAGAATCCCTACTATGGCAACGACAACTGCTACTGGTAATTTTGGTGCCCAAGTTTAAAAAGCAAAGTGTAAGCTGGCTCTGCAAGTAACTGGTATGCTGCATCATCACTTGCAGTATCCTCAGCCCCAGGTTATCCATTGCTTTGAAACCACCAAACAGGCTGACACAGACAGGTTAGGTTTGCCTCCTGGTTGCTCATCGTAAATGAATACTTTGTGCTTCTAACAGTAATCTAATTTCCCAACCATTAACCTTGCAGATTATTTCCCTTGTTTGCAGTAAGAGAAGAAAGTGATTTGATACCTTAGCAGGTTCCCCTGCTAACTAGGCAAAGGGACATTTTACAAAGTGATGATTCTCTTATATTTAGTAGGGAGATAGGAAGTGGCCCTATTCAACCCCAGCACTGCACCTCTCTAGTGGCTGTGGCCGGTATCCACTTTCATACCTGCCAACATGACCCTATTTTCCCATTCACCTGAATAGGAAAATAGGGACTTATTGGCAGGTATGGACCTTGTGTTTCTTTTCAGACTGTGAGCCCTTCGGGGGACAGGGAGCCATCTTCTTATTATTATTCTTTTTATATGTAAACCGCTTGGAGAACTGTTCATTGAAAAGTGGTGTGCAAATAATAGCAGTAGGCAGTGTTTCCTTTAAGGCAGGAGTGCTCAACTTTGGCCCTCCCGCGGTTTTTGAACTACAACTCCCATAATCCCCAGCCACAGTGGCCAGCAGTCAGGGATTATTGGAGTTGTAGGCTATGGCGGATTAACGTAGTAACAAATGTAGCATTTGCTATGGGCCCCGTGTTTTCAAGGGCCCTGCATGCCTGGCTTCTAACTGGGAATTAAAGTTAAAACTTTAGCTGTTTTATTTGGTCCATGTTAGATAAAAGATCCCTTTTTTGCTAAACGTGCCTTTTAAGAGAAGGCCCAGCACAGCATTTGTCCAGTGGCTGTTGCTGGTGCCTACCACATTTTTCTTTTTAGAGTGTGAGCCCTTTGGAGACAGAGAATCATCTATCCACTCTTTATTCTTCTATGTAAATCGCTTTGAGAATTTTGATTGAAATACGGTATATGAATGTTCACGGTTGTAGTAAGTGTGAGTTTGTGGCTTGGTCTCCCATACTCCAAAATATAACAAATGAAAAAATTGAATTACTTTACTATGCAAGTAAATAATTTATGTTTTAATATTTATGTGCATTCTTTAAAATTTAGGGCCCCTTTATCACATATTCTACAGGCCCCACACTAGCTTAATCCAGCCCTGGTTGTAGGCAAATATCTGCAGAAGGGCCAAAGTTGAGCAGCCCTGCTCGAAGGTATGCGCATATGCGCACATTCACAAGTGTTTTTATGTCCGCTCAATTAATTTTAGATCCCTCTCAGGCTGAATCTAGAAGGCCCCATTCTGAATGCACGTGCACACACACAGCCTTGATACTTCCACCCAGAACAAAGTTCATTCTGTGCACAGATGGAAAAAAATTAGAGGGAACACTGGTAGTAGGTATAACATTTCAAGAGGTTTGGTTGTTGCCAGTACAAGAAAAAATGGGTGTGCATGTCACGGAACATGTTCTTTCAGGCCTGTGACAGTTAAACCAGCACATGGCTGAGAGTTTACCCCTGCTAACTTGGCAAAGAGGCACCATTTAATGTGGTGAGAGTAACTGGCCCTATCCACCCCCAGCACAGTACCTCCAGTGACTGTTGCTGGTATCTATCTTATGTTTCTTTTTTTATTGTGAGCCCTTTGGGGACAGGGATCCATCTTATTTATGTATTATTTCTCTGTATAAACCGCCCTGAGCCAATTTTGGAAGGGCGGTATAGAAATCGAATGAATGAATTGAATGAATGAATGAATGAATGAATGGAGGGTGGGTGGGGTGGCTGTGAGCATTTTTCTGCACTTTTAAAGAAAGTTTTGAAAACATGGCCCCTTGCTGCCACTCCATTCCTATGTGTTATAAAATTTGGAGATCCTAGCTCTATGCTTGCCAGTTCCTGTTACTTGTTGAATTGTGTAGAGCAGTGGTCCTCAAACTTGGGTCCCCAGATGTCGCTAGACTACAACTCCCATCATCCTCCCATTGTTACTGGGGATGATGGGAGTTGTAGTCCAATAACATCTGAGGACCCAAGGTTGGGAACCTTTGGTGTAGCAGCCTCTTTTCAGTGTTAGGGCACAAGTAGCCCAGCACACAGAATACTGAAAGTATAAGTCCCAGCATGGCAAGAGCACTCTCAGACCACTCAGGGTTGCCAACTTGCCAGGAAAAAAAAAAGCTTGGCCTGCTCCTGTGCCTTTAACAGAGGTTTTATTTTGTTTTGTTAAAAAAAGGAGCTTCTGTTTTACAATTTTTTGGTTACATGTTAAACTACACAACACAACTCTTGTATGGGACACCATTTAGAACAACAGATTATATTCATTTAACAAAGGAACGTCAAGTGAATTCATCAGGAATAGGGAAAGGTATAACAAAAAGGTTGCATTTGGGCACATGCTTAAAAAGAATTCAGCTGCAAACATATAGCCTGTAATCAATAAACAACTATGGAATAAATCCAAGTGGTCTTTTATATTTCCAGGAGCTTTTACAGACGGGGCTGTTACCCCGAATCTCCTCTGGAAGGATGTGTGTGTGCATTCACACACCAGCCAAACTTACCCTGAAGTCCATTCAAGATCCTTGGAAGCACTCCATACACAGATTGGGTTTTGTCTCCTGAATTCTAGCTTATCTTGATGTATTTCCCATTTTTTAAAATGCTGGTTTCAGGACAGTTTTTCTGAAAATGCCGGAGCAAATAGGAGAAGCACTGATGCAGAATCATTGCGTCCCTATCCAAGGAGCGCTCTCTCACTCGCTCTCTCCCCATTGACTAGAAGGAAAACACAGAGGCATGCAATGCAAACCTGCATCAAAAGCAAACCCGAGAGCAGAGGGGAGGGGCTGCTTCCCTCAGATGCCGCGAGTGTAATTCGAAGTGGCTTTGCTCAGCATTTACCCCGCAGCACGAAGCCATGTGCAAATAACTCCCAGGTAGCGGAGTCCATTATGGTGAAGCTTTCCATAGCATGGGACTCAACCAGAGGCAGCCTGTGCTAACAAGTTGGAGGGATGGACAATGAATCTCTGCTGCTTTGGTACCCACAGATGCTCTCTTGCCCTGTTCTGGCCCCACCCTGGATGTAACTGAGCCATGTGGGTTGGTCATTCATTCAGTAGGGGGTTTCCCTCTGCTACTGGGTGAATCTGGAAGGGCTTTCCACCCCTCCCGCTTCTTAGCATGGGCCACTACTGGGCTCAACATGATCACCTACTCATTGCTGCAGCTGGAACTGTTATACATTGGAAGAGACTCATTCCAAGGTTGCCAGTCACTAGCTCCTGGGTAGGTGTAGTTGAGAGTGGAGCAAAGTGAGTCTCTGGCCAGCAAGAGCAGGTCTCCTAGACCAGGGATTCTCAATGTTGGGCCCCAGATGTTATTGGACTTCAGCTCCACTTCAGGCCACTGTGGCTGGGGATGATGGGAGTTGAAGTCCAATAACATCTGGGGGCCCAACGTTGAGAATCTCTGTCCTAGACCAACCAGCAAGTCTGATGAAGATTTCTTTATCTATTCATTCATTGATTAATTCATTGATTCATGCATTTGATTTTTATACCGCCCTTCCTAAATTGCACACTAAAATAAAAAATACATGATAATTAAAACCAAAAGCCAATTAAAAATAGATTAAAATCACAATTAAAACAAGGTATTGTTAAACGTCAGGCTAAAGAGATGGGTCTCTAGGCCTCTCCTGAAGGCCTCCAAGGAAGATAATCTTCCATGTGTGTTCCACAACCGAGGGGCAACAACAGAGAATTCCCTATCCCAGATCGCCACCAGATGAACTGGTGGCACCTGTAGACAGACCCTTCCTGATGATCTTAATGAGTGGTGTGGATCTTGTAGAGAAAGGTGCTCTCGGGTAAAAGGGATACAGATGAGAAGCAAGCAAAAAGGCAAGAAAGCTAGAGACGTGGAAGAGAAGCAGGCAGGCAGGCAGGGAGGGGAATCAGAAAACAAGGGAGTTGGTGGCTGGGCACAGACACTTAGGGACAGGCTAGGCATCCACACAGACAAGATCAGAATCTGTCTCTTGGCCAGAGGAGGATCCAGCATGGCCTGACCAAGAAGTCTTCATAGCCAGGCAAGGTCTGGGAGAACCAAGGAGCTGCCTGGGGCGAAAGCCTGGGAAGACAATAGTCACCCATCTTCTTTCTCTCTGCAATATGCAACAGTCATCAGCACACAGACTGTTCTGTTTAAATATCCATGATTCCAATGAGGGGTGGTCCAGGACATTTTGTTGCTTGAAGCTGATAGGATGCTGTCCCTCAACTGCGGGTGCGTGCTCAGCCATACTAGCAAGGCAGCAAAGGGACACACAGACTGTAGCACCAGGTTGGACAGTTGTGGTGGAGCCTTCCTAGTTCAGGGTGGGGTGGTGGGGTTGTGGGGGGGAGATGTGCCTCAGTGGGGTGAGTAGGATGAAATGAACAGTGTACCCCAGTGGGTAAGGAAAGATGGTGGGGGTGGCACCCATATTAGTGGGGACCTGGACCCAGCTGCCCACTGTGTGCCCCTCCATGGATCCATGACTAGACGATTGCCTTACCCTGCCTCATGGAAGGGCCGCGTCTGATTCCAGCCACTTTTGTGCTTTGCTCATTGCCAATGGAAACCAATGAATCCTTCATTCCTGTCTCTTTGCCTGACCTATTTTTTCTTTACCTGGTGCAGTTGTTCCCTATGAGGTCACTGTCTACACAAGTGACATTTTTGGAGCCGGTACAGATGCGGATGTCTACATTGTTCTGTATGGAGCTGATGGGGTTTGCACGTCACAGAAATCCTTGTGCCAAAACAAGAGGGAGCGAAGGATGTACTTTGAGAGGAACACCGTGAACCAGTTCATTATTGAGGTAATGTAAAAGATGCTGTACAATGTAGGTATTAGAACTGTACTCCCCTCCCAGAGTCCCAACTCTGCAGTCTGAAACCTAAAAAACTTTGCTTTTAGAATGATCCCATGGACCAGGTTTACATATATACACACAAAATTTACCCAGCAGCCAATATTCATGTTTTCAGGTAATGTGGAATCCTTTGTCACGGATAAGGCAATTGGCAAGGAGAAAGGAGAGGGCACAGAGATTGGAAGAAGTGTAGAGGAGAAAGGGACCAAAATGCTAAGAGAACATAGAACATAGAAATGAAGAAAGCAGCCTTATACTGAGTCAGATCACTGGTCCATCTAGCTTAGCATTGTCTACACAAACTGGTGGTGGTTTCTCCAAAGTTACAGGCAGGAGTCTCTCTCAGCCAGCAGTATCTCTGGAGACACCTGGGAAGGAACGTGGAACGTGGAACCAAGCATGCAGGTGCTCTTCCCAGAGCGGCCCTATCCCCTAAGGGGAATTTCTTACAAGCTCTCATGTAGTCTCCCATTCAAGTGCAATTCAGGGCAGACCCTGCTTAGCAAAGGGGGCAATTCATGCTTGCTTCGCCAAGACCAGCTCTCCTCCTCTCATCACATGGTAGATAGAAGATCATCACATGGAAGATGAGGGTGCAGTAGGGCAGATCCAAAATTGAGTGGAAGTGTGCAGCGCTCATGAGCCAGAGGTGAGGCTGCCAAGCTGACCCACCACTCACCTCCATGGCATCCGCTCAGCCACTCTCACCCACTGCCTCTGTGGCCGCCATTTTGCCTCCCTTGCTAGCCATGACACCGTCTAATCATGTCACCATCCCAGCACCTGTTCTTGCTGGGATGGGCTCAACACTGGAGTAGTGATGCCATTAGGTCAGATTGCTGGTGGCAACAGGGACAGTGAGCAAGGAGCCATGCAAGGGCTGCAGGGGCGAACGGCGAGTGAACAGCTGCAGAGGTGAGCTGCAACATAGGGATGTGCACAAAACCGGTTTTCCTGGTTCGGTTCACGTCCGAAATGGGCTCATACCAAACTAAGGAAGTTCGGTTTTGGCACGCCTGAATGAGGGCCCATTCCAGCTCAAATTTGAGCCAGTTCAAGCCCAGTTTGGAGGTGCAAGGGAAGATTTTTGTTTTTGTTTCTAAATGGCGGACCTACCACCTCTGAGGCCCTCGGGGGTGCTACTGATGGCTGCAGGAGGGTCTCCAGCAGTTCCCACTCCACCTGCCAGCCTCCCTGCAGTCTTCCCCGAGCTGTTTCAGTCTGTTTTCGGGTTGTGTCAGAGGTGGCGGCAGCCATTTTGGAGCCCGCTGCTCATGGCCATGGCACATACACAGTGGCCCCCCAAATGGCTACCTCCCCCTCAGAAAGGGCCAGAACGACCTTAAAATGGGCTGAAACAGCCTGGAGGGAGACCGACGGGGGAGCTGGTGGGGGAGAGGGAACCACCAGAGACCCCTCAAGGCAAAAAATGTTTTTTAAATTATAATTTTTAAAAACTGTAGAACCCCAAGCCAGCCCCAATCCAGCCCAGGTGGGTTTGGCTCGACACTGAGAAGGACTGGCATGATGTCAAACCAGCTCAAGGGCAAGCCGGTTCTCACATCCCAATGGCAATAGGGGGCCATCCAAAAACCTAGCCACAGGCTGCTGCCACCATTGTCACACCACTGGCGTAGTCCAGTTTATTTCAGTAGATAAATGTGCATGTAAAACTAGGCCTGTCCACTATTTGTAATAAGCCTTTATTACATGGTGTCCTCTGAAAGGTTTGCAGTTCATTTTGTGTCATACTTTTTTTAAAAAAGTATACTTGTGTTATTTACTCTTTTACATAGGTTTTTTTTCATGGTGGATTTCAACATAGCCTTGGGTGCTTTAGGATTTGTTTCAATGGCTGTAAAGCTATAAGTTTTGATTATTATCAAGCATTTATTTATTTATTTATTTATTTATTTATTTATTTATTTATTTATTTATTTTTACCCCGCTCTTTCTCTGAGGAGCTTAGAGCACACATGATTATTTTTATCCTCACAACAACCCTGCGAGGTAGGTTAGGCTGAGAGATACATAACTGGGCCAGAGTTTCATGGTTGAATGGGGATTCGAACTTGGCTCTTCCCAGTCCTAGTCCAGCACTCTAACCACTATGCCATGCTGGCTTTCTATGCTACCCTGGACTAATTGCAGGTTCACCACCACTGAGCCAGGGCTTCAGCCCTCAAAGCCACCTTAGGTTGAACCAAGTTGTTGGTTCTTCCAGCTCAGTATAGTCTATACTGACTGGCAGGGGTCTTTGCCAGCCCTTCCTGGGGAAACGAGAGATTGAACCTTGGACCTTCTACATGCAAAGCAGGTGCATTATAATTGAGCTACAGCGCCCCCCGCCCCCCGCCAAAAAACAAACCTTCTGCAGATTCGTTTTTTGCTTGGCGGTCTTTTTGCAGTGGGAATACGAATATGACTAATATTTATATACCACTTTTCAAACAAAGTTAACAAAGTGGTTTACATAGGTATAAATAAATAAAATGGCTCCCTGTCCCCAAAGGGCTCACCATCTAAAAAAGAAACATAAGATAGACACCAGCAACAGTCACTGGAGGGATGCTGTGCTGGGGATGGATAGGGCCTCTTGCTCTCCCCCTGCTTACCACTTTTAAAAGGTGCCTCTTTGCTCAGTTAAAAGGGGGGCAGGTAGTGCCCCGAAAGTATTGACAGGTAGTGAAAGGTAAGGGAAAGAAGGGTAAAGTATTTTCTGTTGTCATCTACTTGTGAGAATCTACAAACAATTCCAGAATTCCAGATCTCCCACAGCTGTGAATTGCCTCTTTTGGGGGGTGGGGGGTGGGGAGTAGTTTTGCTGCCAGAGCTGCTTTGTATTCTGCAGACGGCATCCTAGAAGCATTTTAAGAACTGTTATCAGCTCCATTTCGAGGAGGTGATTTTCTGGCAGTGTGGAAAGTGATGCCATAAACACACTCTTCTTCTTGTTGTTGTTTTTACTGGTTTATGTCATGTTTGTCTTAAAAGTCACATAGCGGCTTATTACAATGCATAGAACTGAAGCAGGCTATTTGTTTAGAACAGGCAGACAAGGAAGGAAATCGAGAACATCATCAAAAATGTTGTTTTCAAATAAATGGAGAGGTTTTTAATTCTCTCTTTGCCAAGTGAGAGCTTGGTCATATCACCCTGAACAGTCAGGAGAAAGTGAATGGGGAATGCGGCATCAACATTAGTTGTAAAACACATAACATGGAACTTATTTAAAACAACAATACTAGAAGTTCAGTTGGAATGTATACCAAGATAGAGGAAATGTACCACCATGTCCAGGAGGATGCCAGCATGGTTAACAAGAAGAGCCAGGGAATCTATAAAAGGAAAGGAAATAAGCTTCTAAAAATGAAAATCCTGCCTGAATGAAGAGAATAGAAAGGAACATAAATTCTGGCAAAAGAAATGCAAAGAAACAATAAGGGATGCAAAAAGAGAGTTTGAGGAGCATATAGCTAGAACTATCAAGGGGAATAACAAAAACTTCCTTAAATATATCAGAAGTAGAAAATCTGCCAGAGTTGGCCTCTTAGATGATACGGGTGTGAAAGGGATTATTAAGGAGGATAAAGAGATTGCAGAGATGCTGAATGAGTTCTTTACATCTGGGCCAGTTTGAGGTGACAAGGGAATATATTCTAAATTGTCTTGAAAAACTAAAAATTAACAAATTGCTAGGGCCGGATGGTATTCACCCAAGAGTTCTGAAGGAACTCAAATGTAAAATTCCTGATCTCCTAGCAAAAATATGTAACTTATCCTTACAATCAGACCCAATATCAGAAGACTGGAAAGTAGCCAAGGTAACTCAAATTTTCAAAAAGGGATCCAGGGAAATCCAGGGAATTACAGGCAGGTCAGCTTAACCGGTGCTGGGTAAATTGATGGAAGCATACTTAAGAACAAAGCTGTTAAACATATAGAAGAAAAGGCCTTGCTGAAGGAGAACCAGCATGGCTTCTACAAAGGAAATTCTTGCCTCACTAAGCTTTTGGAGTTCTTTGAAAGTGTCAACAGGCATGAGGATAAAGGTGATCCAGTTGACATAATATACTTGGACTTCCAAAAAGCTTTTGATAAAGTTCCCCACCAAAGGCTCTTGAGTAAATTTAGCAGTCATGGAATAAGGGGTCAGGTTCATGTGCAGATCAGTAACTGGTTGAAGGACAGGAAACAGAGAGTAGTCATAAATGGACAGTTTTCACAATGGGAGTAGGTAGGAAGTGGGGTCCCCCAGGGATTGGTATTCGGACAGGTGCTCTTTAACTTGTTCATCAACGATCTAGAATTTGGGGTGACCAGCAAAGTGGCCAAATTTGCAGATGACACTAAACTATTTAGGGTAGTGAAATCCACAACAGATTATGAGGAACTCCAAAAAGATCTCTCAAAACTGGGGGACTGGGCAACAAAATGGCAAATTTGGTTCAATGTAAACAATGAAAACAAATGTAAAGTGAGGTATATTGAGGCAACCCCCCCCCAACTTCACATATACACTGATGGAATCTGAGCTGTCAGTGACTGACCAGGAGACAGATCTTGGTGTTATGGTGGACAGCTCATTGAAAGTGTTGACTCAGTGTGTGGCAGCTATGAAAAAGGCTAATTCCATGCTAGGAGTAATTAGGAAGGGGGTTGAAAATAAAAAAAAATTGCTAATATTATAATGCCCTTATACAAATCTATGGTGCGGTCATATCTGGAGTATTGCAGACGGCTTTACTCACCATATCTTAAGAAGGATATTGTAGAACTGGAAAAGGTGCAGAAGAGGGCAACCAAGATGATCAGGGGCCTGGAGCACCTTCCTTATGAGGCTAGGCTACAGCATCTGGGGTTCTTTACCTTAGAAAAGAGGTGACTAAGGGGAGACATGATCAAGGTGTATAAAATGATGCATGGAGTGGAGAGGATGGACAGAGATAATTTTTTCTCCCTCTCTCACAACACTGGAACCAGGGGTCACCCCATGAAACTGAAGGTCAGGAAATTTAGGATCGACAAGAGGAAGTACTTTTTCACACAGACAGCACATAATTAATCTATGGAATTCCTTGCCACTGGATGTGGTGATGGCCACCAGCTTGGATGGCTTTAAAAGGGGCTTAGCAGATTCATGGTGGACAGGTCTATCTATGGCTACTAGTTTGGCTACCTCTGACACAAACGTGTGATAGAAAAAACTAGACGCATAAAGACCTAAAGCAAAATAGAATACAACCAGGTTAAAGTGCTTAACCAGTTTAAAGTGATTAAACAGCTTAAAGAGGAGCCATAGCTTCTTGGCAGAGCAGCTACTTTGTGTGCTGAAAGTCCCAGGTGAATCCTTGGAAGCCTCTCTAGGTAGGACTCGAAAGACCCCTGCTTAAAACCCAGGACAGATGCTGCCAGTCAGTGTAGACAGTACTGAACTAGGTGGACCAATGATCTGCCTCAGTAGAAGACAGCTGCAATGCAATAATATGTTAATTAATTAATGCCCAGAAATTCATTGGCTACAACCCTCAGCAAACCCTCAGAATCTGTGCCATCCGCTTCAGAAACTGATATGAATCTGTATCTGTATCTGATATCCGCTTACAAATCTGAATCTGAGATGCCATCAGATGCTATTCCAGAGTTCATATCCCATTAAGACGCAAGATACAAACTGATGGAACAAATGGGATTTGGTGCCAGATATAGAGATACCAAACTTACAAAGCTTTGGCTGATGTTGGCATGTTTCCCTTAATTTCTTCAGCTGGAGGACATTGGAGACATACTTGAAAAGATTCGCATTGGACATGATGGCTCGGGGATCAATTCTGGCTGGCATCTTGATCGAGTGCAGATCCGCAGGCTTTTACCCAATGGGAAGGTGGGTGTTGAGGTTAACTTTGTGTTTGCTGCATTGATTGCACCAGAAGTTTTCTGCCAGAAGCACAGAGGCAAACCAAGGACCGTGCAGAACCAGGGTTTAGAAAATGAGCTCTGAAGCCAAAAGTCCCTAGTTGAGATCTCATTGTAGCCAAGAACATACTGGGTGGCCTTAAGCAACTCACTGACTCTCAGTTTCATCTGTGAACTGATGAAGTTGCCTTTCACCAGTGTTCTTCATTGCAAACCAGTGGTGGCTCCCATCAAACATCAACCCTAAGTGCAGCTCCCTGAATAGCTCTTTATTAAGTCTGTTACTTTGGCTGAAGCTGAATACTCTGTACTAGGGATGTGCGAACAAGTCTGGAACTGAACCTGTTCCGCATCAAACCATTTCAGTTCAATGGCTTGATGTCAAACCAAATCACACAGAACTGAAACCCCCAACCTGTTTGAGGGGTTTGAAGTATCTATCTATCTATCTATCTATCTATCTATCTATCTATCTATCTATCTATCTTATCTATCTATCTAAATTTATTTATATGTATGTATGTGTGTGTGTGTGTGTGTGTGTGTATATATATATATATATATATATATATATATATATATATATATATATATATATAAACCTACTCCTCCAGGGGGCTTCTCCAAGGCTGGGGGTAGGTCTCCAGTGGTTCCCCCTCACCCACTGTCCTCCATTATTGCCCAAATCACCCAGTTCAGGTGGTCTATGCCCTGTTCCAGGGCTGCTGTCCGACAGAGCGGCCATTTTGGAAGACACCACGCATTCCCAATGGTCCTCTGCGTGGCCGGGTCAGGCCACGCAGAGGCCCATTGGGAATGCACAGCGGCCTCCAAAATGGCCACCATGATGGAGAGTAGGCCCGGAACGGGCCAAAGAATGCTGGAACTGCACAATTTTGGCAGTAATGGAGGCCAGCGGGGAAAACATCCGGAGAACCCCGCTGTGGCCTCGAGGAAGCCTCCCAGAGGGGGTAAGTTGATTAAAAAGAATTTTTTTAAATTCGTGAACCCCCCTGAACTGAACTGGGGGGTTCAAGGGGGTGCAAAACTGAACTGGCCAGGTCTGGTTTGAGTTCAGTTTGTACTCGAACCAAACTGGGCCAGTTGTTTTTTTGCACACCCTTACTTTGTACAAGCTCCTGGTGCTGCATAGGTACCTTCCAACTCTGCAATTCTATGATTCTGTGATTCTAAAATGCATTAAAACAGCTTGGGGGAGAAAGGAAAGAGATAATTTATGGGTAGGGGAAGAGTTAAATCCTCCCTCCACCCCGGTCTTACCTGCCAATTCTTGCAAATCCAGGCCTGCAGTAGTGTTGTGAGGAAAGCTACAGTATTAGGAGGAATTCTCTGTTTGCTTTGTGATGTGTAATTACACCATAAGGTTGTGCTGGACTGGGAGGCAGAGAGCTTTCCTAATGACGGAGTGAAGCAAGCAGCATCAAGGGATCCTGGGGAAAGTGCAGCAGATGCACTTCCTTGTCTCACTGAAACTAATGAGATCTTGCTGCTGCACATTATGCACTGTAGGAACACACACCCTTCTAGATCCAAAAACAAGCATCCAGTCTAAGGATGCCTCCCTTGTGTGCCAGGGAGAGGTGGGCAGCCACAGCTGCTGCCCCTTGCCCTCTCAGCACCTGCAACACCATTCCCCAGCTTTTTATCCCCTCTGTGTCTGCTCCTCAGTTTTTGCTGCCCTACAGTAATGAGGCTATGGGGTGGGAAGAGGAATGAAGAGAGCCTCTCGGAAGCAGGGGGGCTAAGGAAGGAGGCAGAGTGGCTGAAGTGCAATGGAGAGAATGGATTTAGGGCAGGGCCAGCCTTTAGATAAATAGTGCCCTGGCTGAGGAATGCCCTTGATCCCCCCCCCTCCAACAAATAGTTTATCAGTGTTGCCAAGCTGGCTTGTTCAGGATTGCAAAACATAGGCATGTAACAACTCCTGTGACTGTTCCCAGGCTTTCCTAGCAAAAAGGTCCAGACAGAGCTCCTTCTCAATTATTTGCTGCGTTTGCTGCCAGTGCTTTCCTGCTCCTGTTTGGGGATCCCACCGAAGCCTCACAGCCCTTCTACAGCTTTGTCTTCAGTGTTCTGCCCTCTCTCCAGCTCTTTCCTTCCATCTTTTTCCCAACCTAGCCCCCTCTCTCTTACCCTAAGAAAGCCACTGGGCAGAGAAAACTCTTCCTGGGTTCTGCATCCTCCTCCCCTGCTCACTGCAGACAGCGATCAACACACAGTGAGCCACCAAGCTCAACTCAACAACCCCTTCAGATAGGTGCCCTGGGTGACAGCTCATCTCACCACACACACACACACACACACACACACACACACACACACACACACACACCAAGGTCGGCCCTGACCGTGGGATGAGAAGCAGCAGCAGGAGTTTGGGGTGTGTGTGAATGGATCTGGAAGAGGGCTAAGGAAAAGAGGGGAAGCAATACACTGAGAAAATGAGGGCCTGACAGAAAGGGCCTAGACAAGAGGGGCGATGAAGAACTGTGACACTAGAAAGCAAGTGCTAGATTGTATGCCGACTTGAAACAGGCAATCCAATCTGACTGCAGGCCCCTTTCATGGGCATATTGGAATCAGCACCTTGGATAGCTCCCCGTGGACAGTTCCTAACTGCCTCTGCCCAGAAGGCTTTTGCTTTCCGCTCCTTTCTGCACTTGCTCAGCTTCCTAAAGGCACAACCAGCCTTTTGCAAAAACCCAGTAAATGAGGAGCCTCAAAGAACAGCAGGCAGGCCGTGCGCTTTTAGCAGCGTGGAGAGCCGCACATATTCCTGCTGAGCTTTTTGATTCGGGCACGTGAGGAGGGGAGGAGGAGGAGGAGGACAAGAAGAAAAGCCGACTGCTGCATGATCGTGCCGTACTCCGCCGCAGGATATTACGGCCTGCCATGGGATAGCAATGGGCTGCCAAAGCCTCTAAAAGCTCTGCTACCTGATTAGACTGTTAAGAAGCAACGCGATGTATCTGTGCGCTGCGAAGGGAGGAAAATGAGGTCAGATTAAATTGAAAGCATTTGGGCAGGCCAAGTTGAATTCACCGCAGAGGGCTAAAGCCACACCGATGTGTGCCAATTATGTCTCAAAATTGTATTCCATCTGCTGTATCCAGTATGGGGAGGGGCAGCAGGCAAATGGGAGCATTTTTAGTCAGATCTCATCTCCCTGATATTACAGAGAGGAAGCAGGAGTGGGGGGGGGCAGACAGTAACGCAGTGCTTCTGGCAGTGGGAGGCATGGCCAGTTGCTGGGTGAAAATAAGCTCCTCCCCCATGATGTGCCTTGCATATTACATGAATGTATTTTGGCCTCTGGAGAGGAGCTGGGAGGCCATAAGTGCTGGGCAAGAGCTTAGGAGAACCGACTAAGAGCAAGAATACCCAGTTCTCTGGAAAGAGATAGTGATAGAGTACAGAATTTGCTTACTGAAGGTCCATGGTGAGTGCCCAGTATCTCAACCGAAAGGATCACAGGGATGGGAAATACCTCTACCTGTATCCTTGGAGCGGGGGGCGGGGACGGGCGGGGACGGTCCAGGGCCAATCACAGTACTGGACATGATGAGCCAGCCAATGGTCTGGCTCAATCTAAGACAGCTCTCTTGTTTTTAGAAATCTGCATGCTCGCCTTTTGGCCCTGCAAAGGGCCCTCTATTAAAATATAACAGAGCCAAGAAAACATTTTAAAACCATAAAGCACAGGAGTACAAATACAGAAATGTGTAATGTGGGGAATTTAATGCAAAAAGAGACCATCCCCCTACATTAAACACTTGGCAAAGCATAAAAGAAATGCTGCTATGAGAAATGCTACTTTTTATGCTACTAGGTTCAACTAGGCTTCCTGACAGGCCGCACTGTCTTCTTTCTCCTTCTTTTTATGCTACTGGGTTCAACTAGGTTTCCTGACAGGCTGCACTATCTTCTTTCTCCTTCTCCTTCTTTGCTTCTGTGTTCAGCTAGGCTCCCTGACAGGTTGCACAGGTTGTCTTCTTTCTCCTTCCCTCCACCCACCAGAGCAAGATGTTCTTCGGCAGCTCTGTAGTCGCAGTTACGGGAGGGCAAAAGAAGACATTTCAGAATGTATTAATCTTAAGGACAACTAAACAAATAAATAATATCTGATTGCTACAACCTGCCATTTATAAATGTTATTGCCCTACTCATGTTGTCTCTTGTGTGTGTGTGTGTTGCCGCATCAGGGCTCTGAAAAAACCACATTCCCATGTGATAGGTGGCTAGCAAAATCTGAAGATGATGGTGAGATTATGAGAGAGCTCGTTCCATCCAACGTCTTTACTGAAAAACTCCTGAAAGATGGGACACTCAAGCAGATTGATGAAGCAATCGATGATCCACTGGAAAGTAAGTCAGATTTCAGCTGTTGACCCAGTACACACTTTTTACCTCATTAGCTGTGGCCCTATAGGAAAGGCTTTATTGTGAGCCAAGCAAATCATCCTTTGAAACCTACTGTTACTCCTAGCTGGCAGTCAGCCATGACTGCACTTCCAAGGAACTGAGGGAGCCCTGTCCAGCCTTGGGATGCAAGATCCTACTATTGAATGGGGGGGGGGGGCGGGATAAAACCTGGCATGCAGCCTGGTCTGATATGTATTTGTATTTAGTTCTTAGTTTTTAGCTTTTTACTAATAACTTTTCATTTGAAACTTTTGAAATTTGTAATTTCAAATGTGATTTTAGCTTGGTCTTTTAACTTGTTTAACTTTATTATTTTTTTAACTGTATACTATATCAATTTTTTTTAATGTTGTGAGCCACCGCAAGCAGTAGTGTAGTCTGGAGGTCAGCCAATATAGGCAATAGGCTCAGGTTACCCCCTTGATTGTAAACAAATACAAGACTGTATCCAGTTAAGGGGTTCATACTCTTCGCATGAAGGACAGCATAAACAAGTGCTTACATGCACTTTAACATAACAGGCATTTAATTGTGTAAAATTGTTCAGCTCAGTTTGATCGTGTTAAAACTCCATCATATATTGAGCAATGGGCTTTCATAATCATATCATCTTCGCTGATGGTTTTCAATATATCCTTAAGGACCCTTTTCAGAGCAGTTAAATTTTACTTTGCAGTTGATCTTCTTTCTTTCAAGTCAGCCTTTTTTCTTTTCTTCTTAAAAGAGTGCTAGACTAGATCAAATGCTTTCAAATTCATTATAGATTAGTTTTTGTTTCCTGCATTCTGCAGAACATTGAAGGGATGTGACTGCAATTTAAGCAGCATTGGAGGAAACCAGCTAGCATACGCCAAGCCTCTTCTTTCCTGAACATGCATGGGTACAAAGAACATGAAACGGAACAGGAGAAATGCATTCTCCACCATTTCTAGCTCCATGGTAGAGCTCATAGTTTGCATGCAGGGGGTTCCAGGCCAGGAACAGTCCCTGGCTTCTCTAGTTAAACAATCAGGTATCCGGTGATGAGAAAGACCCTTCTCTGTCCGAGACCTTGAAGAGTTGCTGTCAGCCAGAGTACTGGGCTCGATGGACCAACTGTCTGACTTAACAAAATGCAACTTCATATGTCCATCTGAGTCCAGAGCCTGTGCTGGCAGCATGTTCAGGCTCACCCTAACCTGGAGTCGTGGGGCATAGTTCATCTCTGGTGGCTTTTTGTCAATCGTGGTGGTGAGGCAAGCCAGAAGAGCGGTGGCAGATGTTCTGGGGATGGACAGCCCCATCTAATCTGACTGATGGGTGGGTGGGGAACAGGAGAGGAAGAATGGGAAAAATCAAGCAGCACAGAGAATATCATGGGACCAAGAAGTAGTGGCAAGTGGAACCAGTATAAGATGATGCAGGGAATGTTCAGGGCTATTTAGAGTGGGCAGCACCAAGGATGGGGGGGTGGGAGTGGACCATGGGCATTCACAGGGCTCTTTCTGGAGGCCAGAAAAGCTGCAATACTATACCCACTTACCTGGAAGTAAGCCTCATTGAATTCAATGGGGATTTCTCAATCCAAGGTATGGGAACCGCCCCCCTTGCCCCCTTGGTGCTGCTGAGGGTCTAGGCTCCCAGGGAAGGGCCAGGTTAGATTTGGGATCCATCCATAGGAGGAGGAGATGGGTGCTTCGAATCCCCTCCTCTAAACACTGAGGCACCAGGGTGTAGGACTCCAGTCCAAGGAGGTCCTGGGACATTTGGAAAATCTGAAATTGTTGTAAGGCATGAATGAAGTAAACTTGGTAGAATGATCTTCTAACCCAGGGTTTCTCAATGTGTGGGTCCCCAGATGTGATTGGACTTCAGCTCCCATAATCCCCAGCCCCAGTGGCCTTTGGTAGGAATTATGGGAGTTGAAGTCCAATTACATCTGGGGACCCACACGTTGAGAATCCCTGTTTGGTACCACCACTCCAAAAGCATATATTAAAATGCTGTGTGTGTTTTCCATTGTGTAGTGCAGACGTACAAGGTTAGTGTTTACACCGGGGATATTCCTGGTGCCGGGACTGATGCTAATGTGTTCCTGACTATCTATGGAGACCTTGGAGATACAGGGGAGAGAAAACTCAGCAGCTCTGAACTGAACACCAACAAATTTGAAAGAGGACAGGTACAGAATAAATAAAATGTTGGGGTGTTGTTGCTTTTAAAAAAAACACCTGTGATATTAATTCTTAATGTGGTACAAGAAGAGGACATTTTTTCTGTGTCCGGTCAAATGCTGTAAGAAACCCATGGCAGCAGGGCTTATGAAGGGGAAAATGTACCTTTCGGCTGTCATTACTAAGTGGCAGGAGGTTGGCAGGGGAGAATTGTAAATTCACCAAAGTGCTGGGGAGTGATAAGGGAAGCAAGGGGGCCAAGCTGGGTGGAGGATACAAGGTGCAGGCACAAGTATATGCATCTGGGCAGTGGTCAGCATTGTAAGCTCAGGCTGCCATTGGCTGTCATGGGAAATAATGGCTTCCAGGAATACATGGTCTCCTCATTATATACACTACTACAGAGGCATGACAAGTGGTCACATGCTGCAGGATGCCGCTGTAGCTCAGTGATAAAGCATCTGCTTTGCATGCAGAAGGTCCCAGGTTCAATCCCTGGCAGCATCTCCAAGTAGGGGTGGGAAAGATTCCTGCCCGAAACCTTAGAGAACTGCTGCCAGTCAGAGTAAACAGTACTGAGCTAGTTGGACCAATGGTCTGACTCAGTATACAGCAGCGTCCTATTTTCGCACAGACACTAGGAGTGTGCGAGCCAGCACAACTCAAAGGGTTCAGGTCAAACTGAACTGGGCCTGGTTTGGCCCAAATACGAGTCGAACCAGGCCCAGGTTGGTTCGAGCTGGCTCAGAACTTGCTGGTAACAGGGAATCCAGATTCCCTTTACCAGTAAATATCCCCCCCGATCAGGGGGCTTCCCTAAATCTAGTTGGGGTAGGAGAGGAGTAAAGTTTTACCTTAAAAGTGCTGCCAGTGACTGTGGTGGCTGTGGGGGGGAGGGGTGGTGTCACTCTCCCCGCCCCCTTGCTGGAGCAGGCAGGGCCAGTTTGGGCCTCTGTGCAGGTGTGGAGGTCACTAAAATGGCCTCTGCACATGCATGGAGGCCATTTTAGTGATCCCCCCCAGGCCTGCACAGAGGCCTGAACCAGCCCTGCCTGCTCCAGTGGCAGTGGGGGAGTCACTACTGGGCCCCAAACAGCCACCACAGGTGCCACAGTGGCACTTTACTCCCCTCCCACCTCAGCTAGTTTTAGGGAAACCCCCTGGTCCCCCCCTTCCCCTTTACTGGTAAAGAGGAATCCTTACCAGATTCCCCTTTACCAATAGAGCTCCGAGCTCACTTGAACCGGCTCAGTTCGAACCGAACTGGGCCCGGCTCGAGTGTGCACAGAACGGGACCGGACCTGGTTTGGTTCAACAGAATCAGCCATTAAAAGTGGGGGCAGTATCCAGATTAAATTATTCCGGAGTAGTCCTATTGAAATTGACTTGTCCTATTGAGTAGCTCCTGAGTAACTTAGTCTGAATGTGCCTCAGCATTTCTCAAACTAATCAGAAATGCTAAAAACTACTTAGCGGACCAAAATAGATCTACTATGTCAGGTTGTGTGATTCTGCCCCAAGGAAAAGAATTGCAGAGGTGTGATGATGGAGGTGCAAATTGGGACAGTGTCCCCCTCATGATCATTCTGCCCCCATATGAGATTTTCTTGCAATCCGCAACCTGTCCCCCATCCCTTCTGCCCCTCCACTGTTTGTGTCTACTGAAACATGTTTTGCTGTACCCATGGAATATGGGTCCAGGGTACTTAAGAGAGCACCTTCTTTGTTATGAACCCTGTAGTCACCTATTAAGATCATCTGGAGAAGTCCAGATACGGTTGCCGCCAGCTCATTTGGTAGTGACTCAGCCTTCTCTGTGGCTGCCCCAGGGCTTTGGAATATGCTCCCTAAATAATACTTAAATAATAAATCTTAAGAATGAGACCCACAGGAGCATCTTTGGTGAAGCACAAGAAGCTTCACAGAAGGAGCATGAACTGCAGAGAGTTGTGATGCCCATGCAGAAATGCCAGGGCTTCTATGCAGGGCTATTTAGGTTTTAGGCACAGCGTTCCACTGGATGCATTTCTGGTTGCATGACAAAAATACTGTGGATGTGAGACCAACTATTTCCATATAATCTCCTCTAGGAGGATAAATTCACTATGCAGGCTGTAGACCTTGGCATTCTCTACAAGATCCACATTCGCCATGACAACACCATGCTAAGGCCCGACTGGTTTCTGGAGAAAGTTGAGATCCTCAACTATGACACAGAAGACTTCTACTTGTTCCAGTGTGAACGCTGGCTGTCACTGAAGAAGGAGGACAAAAAGATAGAGCGGATACTTTTTGAAAAAGTACGTCACAGTGGTGCTCCATGCACCTGCCAGACCTCAGCCTCCTAAGGCAGGGGGTCTCAAACTTGGGTCCCCAGATGTTGTTGGACTACAACTCCCATCATTGCCTGCCACAGTACCTTTCCCCCCAGGAGCCTCACATATGAGATAACCCTTTCAGGACCCTCACATATGAGATAAAGCTCAACCTCACCGTGCAGATATGCACTTTGCATCCCCTTCCCAATATGTTTTCTGCTGCTGCCATAGATGGTGCTGCGTGCCACCTTCTCTTGGGTGGACATTTTTCTAGTCATGGAAGAGGAGCTGCCATCTTGCATTCCTTTGCTGTCCCAGCATTCTGCTGCTCATGCAACTAGAGCCCCCCACCCTGCAGATTAGGGACTCCAGTAATGTTTTATTATTGTTAAATTTTTATACCACCTTTCATTACCGCCTTTTCATTAAAAAATCCCAAGGCAGTTTACAAACATTTAAAACAATATAAAGCTATAGAAAATTACACAATCAAGATATTAAAATGGAATATAAAATACAAACCTAATTAAAAGTTTTAAAAACATACACAATATAACCATAAAATACAAAGTAGCAGCAACAAAAAACAGCACTCATATAAAAGCCCAGTTAAAAAGCCAAGATATTACTTCTAAAAACTGATGGAGACTGAGGAGTGGATGCCCACTGGGAGAGCATTCCAAAGATTGGGGGCAATAACTGAGAACGCCCTGTCCCACATGCACAACAGTTGAGCCTCCCTCATTGTCGGCATGTAGAGTAGAGCCCCCTCCAATGATTTTGTCACGTGGGCAGAAACACTTGGGGGCAGGTGGTCCCTCAGGTATCCAGGACCCAAACTGTTAAGGGCTTTAAAGGTCGAAACCAGCACCTTGAGTTGGACCCAGAAACAAATTGGTAGCCAGTGCAGCTCTTTCAAAATGGGTGTGATGTGCTTCCACCAGGCAGCTCTGGATAAAATCCGAGCTGCCGCATTTTGCACTAGCTGCAGTTTCTGAATATTCTTCAAGGGCAGCCCCGCGTAGAGTGTGTTAGAGTAATCCAGCCATGATGTGACTAAGGTGTGGTAACTGTGGCCAGATCTACTTTCTTAAGAAAGGAATGCAGCTGGCACACTTGCTGAAGCTGTGCAAAAGCACCCCTGGCCACCACCTCCATCTGAGCTTCCAAAAGTAGAGCTGGGTCCAGCAATACCTTGCTCTTTCAAGGGAAGTGCAACCCCATCCAAAAATAATTGAATCTCCTCATCCTGATTGGCTCTCCTGCTGACCAACAGCACCTTCATCTTGCCTGGATTCAGTCTCAGTTTGTTAGCCCACATCCAACCCACCACTGGCTCCAGTCCCTGATTCAGGACATCCACTGCCTCCTTAGGATCAGGTAATAGAGAGATAGAGCTGAGTGGCATCTGCCCATTGCTGACAACTCAGTCCAAGTCCCTGGATGTCCTCTCCCAGCAGTTTCATGTAGATGTTAAACAGCATGGGTGACAAAACCAAACCCTGCGGGACCCCACAAGCTCACAGCCAAGGAACCTAGCAGTAATCCCCCAGAACCACCTTCTGGACCCTCCCCCCGAGAAAGGACCAAAGCCATTCCAAAGCAGTTCCTCCAATACTCAAGAGGTGGTTCAGAAGGATACCATAGTTGATGGTATAAAACGCTGCTGAGAGGTCCAGCAGAACCAACAGGGACACACTTCCGCTGTCAACCTCCTGGTGTAAGTCATCCACAAGAGCAACCAAGAAAGTTTCAGTCCCACATCCAAGATGGAAGCCAGATTGAAAAAGGTCTAGATAATCTGTATCATCCAAAACCCTCTGCAGCTGAGACACCACCACATGCTCAATTACCTTGCCCCCAAAGAGAAAAAAGTCTATTGTTATCCAGGTCTGAGGGATTGAGGGGAGGCTTTTTCAGTAATTGTCTTACAATCACCTGCTTGAGATATGGTGGTATCTTTCCCTCCCTTAACGAATCACTGATTATAGCCTCCAACAATCTGCCTATACCCTCCCTGGCAGATTTTATTAGCCATGAGGGGCAAGGGGCAAGAGCACATGATGTTCTCCACACACTGCCCAGGATCTTGTCCACATCCTCAGGCTGCACTAACTGGAAAAAAAATCCAACACAATAGGATGGACCAGATGGTACCCAAGGCATGTCTGCTGGGAGCTGCCAAAACTCTGGAGTCCAGATCAGCATGGATGTGAGAGACTTTATCTGCAAATTGACATGCAAGCTCATCACAATGGGCTGCAGATGGTTCCTCCCCCATTACCTGGGGGGATGTGTGAAGCAATGCCTTTGCTATATGAAACTGCACTGAGCAAATGCAATGAAGACAGAGGGAAAATTTTTTTTTCAAAACCCTCACTGCTACAGAATAGTCCCTAAAATGGCCTCAGCCTGTGTTTGGTCAAATCCATCATGACTCTTTCTCCAAACATCGTCCGTGTTATTTCATTGCCCTAAGATCCAGGGGAAACCAAGGAACAGAATAGGCTCCACCAAGCCGGAGAGGGCATTTAGGAGCAACTGT
Organism: Hemicordylus capensis; assembly: GCF_027244095.1. Classification (NCBI taxonomy): domain Eukaryota; kingdom Metazoa; phylum Chordata; class Lepidosauria; order Squamata; family Cordylidae; genus Hemicordylus; species Hemicordylus capensis. Next base: position 12,000,373 of record NC_069658.1, on the reverse strand, counting down.
GTCAATAGCCCAGGCTGTCACCATGTTCCAGAGATTGACCAGGGCCTCGACAGATTCACCAGTTCTGGACACTGGAAACCCCTTGAGGGCTCTCTGAAAACCAAGCAGATTCATAAGCCTCTGGGGGCAGACCATTCTAATTGGTTCACCACCCCTGCAGAGGGTAGATGGAGGAGTCAAACTAAACCCCATCAGATGATGATCTTTCCATGACAAGGGAGTTATCTCAAAGGCTTCCACCTCCAGATCATTATCTGTGCCAGCTCCCCATGTTTGGAACTGGTGAGTTGGCCAGAGAAATATAGATGCTCCTGAGGAATAATCCTATGTGGTCTGGCATGCAGGCCTCCATAAACGATGTCCCTCTAAGCCACACTCAGGGCAGTCAGGGATTACTGCTAGGTTCCTTGGCTATGGGCTTGTGGGGTCCCGCAGGGTTTGGTTTTGTCCCCCATGCTTTTTAACATCTACATGAAACTGTTGGGAGAGGACATCCGGGGACTTGGACTGAGTTGTCAGCAATGGGCAGATGCCACTCAGCTCTATCTCTCTATTACCTGATCCTAAGGAGGCAGTGGATGTCCTGAATCAGGGACTGGAGCCAGTGGTGGGTTGGATGTGGGCTAACAAACTGAGATTGAATCCAGGGAAGATGGAGGTGCTGTTGGTCAGCAGGAGAGCCAATAAGGATGAGGGGATTCAATTATTTTTGGATGGGGTTGCACTTCCCTTGAAAGAGCAGGTGCACAGCTTGGGGGTATTGCTGGACCCGGCTCTACTTTTGGAAGATCTTGGGAACCTCCTTGATGATCTTCGGTTTTACTTTTTGCATTGAAGTATAGGTTGTTTTGGAATGGGTATTATAGCCTGGATAAAAATGTAAGACAAGTCCTGTTGGATGAAACCAACCATCCATAGAGTCCAGAGTCCATGATGTAGGCCATGATGAATCCAAGGGTCTATGTAGTCCAGGGCTTAAAAACCAAGGATCCAGGGGTTAAAAACCAGAGCTTCATGATCCAAGGGTCCATGTAGGCCAAGGTCCATGTAGTCCATGATGAAACCGAAGGTCCATGCAGTTGATGGTCCATGCAGTTGATGATGAAACCAAGGGTCCATTTCATCCAGCATCCTGCTTCATACAGGGACCAGCCAGATGCCTTAGGGAAGTAATAAGCATGGCTTTAAAGCAACAGCTCTCCCCTGTTGTATGCTTTTGATATTCAGAGGTACACTTCCTCTGAACATGGAGGTTCCATTGAGCTATCATGCCTAATAGCCATTGGTGGACCTCTCCTCCTCCAGGACTTCGCCTAGTCCTCTTTGCCCAGTCCTCTAGCCATTGACACCTCCTGTGCCAGTGAATGCTGCATGTCAGGGGGTTTCTCAAACTTAGGTCCCCTGCTGTTGTTGGACTCCAACTCCTATCATCCCCAGTCACAATGCCCTTTGGAAGCTACAGCCCAACAACATCTGGGGACCCAACACTGAGAACCCCGCTGACATACATTAATGATGCACCATGTGAAAAAGTACTTGAGTTTGTCCAGAATCTGCTGTTCATTGGTTTCACTGAATGGCCCTGAGTACTGGTGTTATGGCAGAGGAAGGGGAAATTCCACTCTCTCCATAGCATGCATAATTTTACATGGGCCAGGAAACGTTATGCAAAACGGTGTCCTTTGCACTGACTCCATGCTAAGCAGCAAACCTCCCATGCCACGGCCTTGCTCTGGTGCCATCCATCATCTCGGTGAAATGCCCATGGCTTCCGTGTGTGAGGAAGCAAGCTTCTGTGTGCCACAGCCTCAGATAATGTGGCTAATTAGAATTCAAAGTATGTGGATTAATTAACAGGATCAGAATTAATAGGCAGTGCTAGCCCTTTTACCCAGTAAGGTCCTGGACCACAGTTGACTGAAGCTGGTTTATTTGCAGGGGCTTGTTCTACAGGGCACAGCAATGTTTTAATTGCACGTTACGACTGAAACGATTACATATTAACACCGGGGCAAATGGAGCTACCCCAGGGACGAGCTTGATGGGTTGCATCTAATACATGTAGCTGCAAAGAGCCCTGGTGGGACCAGGCTTACTTAGTTGCTATTATTAATTCCTTTTAAGGAGGCAAAACTAATTAGGTTTAATAAAAACAATTTCAATGAACGTGCAATGGGATTTTCACATTCAGTCATGCTATTAGACCAGCCCAGACCCCCAATATTTTTTATTGCTGTTTTTCATTCTTATCACGCTTCTCATTGAACTAGGTTATTTCAGATTCCTAGCTCATTCATTCTTACAGCCTCTTCTGTGAATTAGGAAATACCCTCCTGTTAGAGTGTTCAGAATGCAGGATGTGAGCTTTCAGGTTATACAGAGCTCCTCCTCAGACTAAATGATGGTGTTCAAGAAAAAAAGATAATTGGTAAGAATGGGTATATTAAATTCAACTTATCCTTCCCCACAGATGATTTTCACCCTGGAATATTGTTTTCCTGAGAACAGAAGGCAAGGCACATGTTAGAGTGTTAGAACAGGTGGAAGGACTTGCAGTCTTAATAGCCCTATTAACATCTTATGTATAACACTCATACAATCTGTGTATGGTATGATTATAGACCTGTATGAGCTACAGATCTGTACACAAGTACAGTTATTCACACGTTGTGTTGAACGCAGGTACAGCAGTACACTTCTTATCTGTACACTTGAAGGGCCTGTATTCAGGTTCACTTTTAAAATGAACACAGGTACAGCCATCCACACAAACACATGTACTGGTGTATAGATATCTGTACACTCGTACAGCGTAATGTCTGAATTGTGCTTGTAACCTGCATTTCAGGGGGGGCTGTCCCCAGGGTCATGTTTAAAATGAATGCAGGTACAGTCATCCACACAAAAACATGTCAGAGTGTACAGGCCTCTGAATGCAGTTACAGCATCATGTCTGATGAGGGTGTTTGTTTACTGCAACAAACTCAGAGTGGTGTACATCTGGGTTATCCTCCCTACACTCCTGCAAGGTAGGTTAGGCTGACTGAGAAAGAATAACCTGCCCATGGCAACCCGGTGAGCTGCATGGCCAAGGGGTGATTTGAACCCAGGACTTCTCTTCTATCTAAGAAATAAGTTCAGCATCTGCCCAGCATTCTGTGAGAGTAGATGTGACATTGGGGAGCTGAAAGGCTCGTTTATATTTTTAAGACGCTATTAGTCATAGTGCTCTTGCCAAACAGCCGACCTAGGATAACTCATGACAGGCATTCTGATAATAATGTCCCTTGGAGTGTTGAGGGACAACTCAAGGTTTCTTCGAGAAGGCTGAAGCTGATTAGTCTCCTGCGTGTGTGTGCTCTCTTCTTTAGTACTATGAACCTGACCACAAAAGTCTTGGTGATGCATCCCTGAACAAGGACAGCAATGCAAATGTGAAGGATAAGAAAAACGGCAGCTTGGATGGATCTATTCCCGAAGGACCATGTAAGAAAAAACTGTCCTGAAGGTGGAGGGAGGGCACAAGAGCACACTACACCTGATCAAGAGGGGCTGTAGCTCAATGCCAGAGCACCTGCTTTGCATGCAAAAGGTCCCAGGTTCAATTCCTGGCAGAGGTGCACCTAGGTAATTTTGGAGCCTGGACCTAAAGGCCTTTGGAGCCCCCACCCCAATTAAGCATAATCATGCTTCAGCGGGTGACCATACCATCTGGGACAGACTAAAGAAGATTTGGGGGGGCCCAGGGGCTGTCAAGGCCCTGGACTTTGACCACAAAGAGCACCTCTGATAAGAGCACCTCTTATCCCTGGCATGTCCAAGGGAGCAGAATGTTTGTGAACTCAGAGGGCAGCAGTTAACAGTCAGACAGCTGGGTGGCTAACTCACTCAGTGGAACTCACTGGTGAAGAGAGGAGGAGGAGGGTTTGAACAAAAGGAGCGGAAAATTTCTCAGTTTGAAAAATAGTAGGGGTGTGCAATTCGGGATTTCGGGTGATTCGGCTCGGACCCGAACCGAATCACCCCTGTTCTGTTTTGTGCCCGAATCTGGGTCACCCGAATCACCCTTGATTCGATTCGGATTCGGATTTAATCCGAATACGAATCCGAATCGATTCGGGGGGGTAAAAAGGGGCCCAGGGGCAAAATTTTGGGGTGGGGTGGTAGTGCCCAATGGGTAGAGTCTACCACCCCAATTTCGGGGGGATTGGGCAAAATCCTGATTTTTGGTGAATTTTTAAGGTTTTAGTGACTTTGGGGCAGTTCGGGGGCATAGCATGGGATCTGGGCAAAAGGAGTGGGGTGGGGTGGTAGTGCCTAATGGGTGCAGGCTACCACCCCAATTTCAGGGGGATTGGGCCAAGGGCTGATTTTTGGTAAATTTCTGAAAATTTCATGTCTTTGGGGCAGATTGGGGCAGATTGGGGCAGATAGTGGGGCCTGGGGCAGAATAGTGGGGTGGGGTGGTAGTGCCTAATGGGTGGAGGCTACCACCCCAATTTCAGGGGGTTTGGACAAAGGGCTGATTTTTTGAGAATTTTTGAAGTTTTAGTGACTTTGGGGCAGTTTGGGGGCAGAAAGTGGATCTGCCCCAAAATAGTGGGGTGGGATGGTAGTGCCTCATGGGTGGAGGCTACCACCCCCATTTCAGGGGGATTGGGCAGAGGGCTGATTTTTTGAGAATTTTTGAAGTTTGGGTGTCTTTGGGGCAGATTGGGGGCAGAAAGTGGATCTGCCCCAAAGGAGTGGGGTGGGCTGGTAGATAGTGCCTAATGGGTGGAGGCTACCACCCATCCCCAATTTCAGAGTGATTGGGCAGAGGGGTGAATTATGGTGAATTTATTTGTATGAGGTTTGTCTTCATAAGGTGAAGTGTGCTAAATTGATTACTTCCTCATATTATTCATAGTAAAGGAAAGTGTGAAAAAGTGAAAGTGGGGTCATGAGAGTTGTTTAATTGAAAAAAATCTCATTTGCTATGATAGAATGAGAATTCACACCTCAGAAAAAAACTTCTGAGGTGTGAATTCTCATTCTATCATAGCAAATGAGATATTTTTCAATTAAACAACTCTCATGACCCCACTTTCACTTTTTCACACTTACTATGAATATGAGGAAGTAATCAATTTAGCACACTTCACCTTATGAAGACAAACCTCATAAAAATAAATTCACCAGAATTCACCCCTTTGCCCAATCACTCTGAAATTGGGGATGGGTGGTAGCCTCCACCCATTAGGCACTATCTACCAGCCCACCCCACTCCTTTGGGGCAGATCCACTTTCTGCCCCCAATCTGCCCCAAAGACACCCAAACTTCAAAAATTCTCAAAAAATCAGCCCTCTGCCCAATCCCCCTGAAATGGGGGTGGTAGCCTCCACCCATGAGGCACTACCACCCCACCCCACTATTTTGGGGCAGATCCACTTTCTGCCCCCAAACTGCCCCAAAGTCACTAAAACTTCAAAAATTCTCAAAAAATCAGCCCTTTGTCCAAACCCCCTGAAATTGGGGTGGTAGCCTCCACCCATTAGGCACTACCACCCCACCCCACTATTCTGCCCCAGGCCCCACTTTCTGCCCCAATCTGCCCCAATCTGCCCCAAAGACATGAAATTTTCAGAAATTTACCAAAAATCAGCCCTTGGCCCAATCCCCCTGAAATTGGGGTGGTAGCCTGCACCCATTAGGCACTACCACCCCACCCCACTCCTTTTGCCCAGATCCCATGCTATGCCCCCGAACTGCCCCAAAGTCACTAAAACTTTAAAAATTCACCAAAAATCAACCATGAACCGAATCACCCGAATTTTTCGTGCCCGAAATTCGGGTGATTTGGCTCGTGCCCGAAAAATATCGGGGGACATCGGGGGTGATTCGGTTCAGTCCCGAATCACCCGAAATTGTTCGTTTCGGGCACAGATCGTTCTGTGCCCGAAATTTTTTGCACATCCCTAAAAAATAGCTCCGAAGACAGTCACAACCCCGTCTGCTTCTGAGAGGGAAAAGTGCATAAAACCATTCACCATGCTCAGAAACAAGCTCAGGTAATGCATGCGTCCCAGGGATAAACAGCAACATATTGAGACAGTCCATACTTGTTGGTTCTAGTACTGACCTGAAGAACTACAGGGACTTGTTCTTGTTTTCCTGTGTATTCCTCCTTCAGTGGGACAGCTCTTCAGCTATTTGAGGATGGCTATCATATCTCCCCTTAGTCTTCTCTACTTCTCTGACAGACCAAACATACCCAGCTTCCTCATAGGAACATAGGAAGCTGCCATATACTGAGTCAGACCATTGGTCTATCTAGCACAGTATTGTCTTCACAGACTGGCAGCGGCTTCTCCAAGGTTTCAGGCAGGAATCTCTCTCAGCCCTATCTTGGAGATGTCAGAGAGGGAACTTGGAACCTTTTGCTTTTCCCAGAGCAGCTCCATTTCCCAAGGGGAATATCTTTCAGTGCTCACACTTCTAGTCTCCCATTCATATGCAACCAGAGTAGACCCTGCTTAGTTAAGGGGACAGGTCATGCTTGCTACCACAAGACCAGCTCTCCTCATCATAGGACTTGGTTTCCAGACCCCTCACCATCTTCGTTGTTGGTTGTCTTCTTTGTTTTCAGTAATTCCTTACCACGTAATCATCACCACAGGTGCCGAGTTTGACTCGGACACTGACAGTCGTGTTTATGTCATCATTACGGGCCCTCAGAAACTTACAACAGGCCGGCTATGGATGGATCTTCCAGAAGGAAAGGATGAGTTCGCAGATGCCTCTGTAGAGAAGTTCTCTGTCATGGGACTGGATGTTGACGAAGTGAAAAAAGTGGAGGTAACCATGAATGACTGAGGAGGGAGATCTGGGGAGCTAAGCAATTATTTCAGTTACATCCACTTGGTTACAACAGACACCACTGACCAGATGAACTGATGGTCTGGCTTAATATAAGGCTTATCTATTTCAGACAACTGGGGAGGGGTGTGAATGTGGGGAACTAGCCCCTCAGGTTACCTTTTTCACCATCATCTGTTCTGCAGAGACAACATTGTCATTCATCCTTGCAGCTGCTGACAGTTTGTGACGACTCTTGTTTCTCAGAATGCTCCCCTGATAATACTACAAGATGTTATTGGTTGATATCCAGGCACTGAGTGTGTGCCTTCAGAAGAAGCATCCCCAGTGTGGAGTGCCTCCTGCGCTCTGCAGTGCCTGTCACACAAGCAGGGGTGATTTTCATGGATCTCTGCTTCCCACAGAAGTGCCCTCTGACATCCAAAAATATGTGCCTGAGGGTGCAGCTCTCAGGGACATATTTTCAGGTAATGCAGGGAACTTGGGGGGGGGGGAAGGAGAGATCATAGAAAATTGCTCCCCCTAGGTGTTAGGTGCTACTTAGCTCAAGAAGCTCTCCAGCCTGTGGGCACATGCTTAGGAGTCAGCCACTGTGGGCGGCTTCTAGGAAACAAACGTGGCAGCTGCAGCATGTTCCACCCCTCCCTGAAGATTGCCCTCCTAGATCACCACCTGCAGATGGGTTGAGAGGATTTTCATTCAACCCTAGTATTGCTTACTCTAATTGGAAGCAGCTCTCTAGAGTCTAATAGATAGATAACACAGGAAGCAGCTTATACCAAGTCAAATAATTGGTCTCTCCAGTTTAGTATTGTCTATACTGATTGATAAACAGCTCTCCAGGGTTTCAGTTGGATATTTCCCTACCCTACCTGGAGATACCAGGGACTGAACCTGGGACTTTCTGCATGCAAAGCAGATGCTCCTCCACTGAGCTATGGTACTTCCTCCTGACATAAGAACTGTCCTGATGGATCAGGCTCAAGGCCCATCTAGTTCAGCCTCCTGGTTCACTCAGTGGCCCACCAGATGCCTCTGAGAATCCTACAGGCAAGAGGTGAGGGCATGCCCTCTCTTTTGCTCTTGCTCCCTGCAACTAGTATTCAGAGGCATCTTGCCTTCGAGGCTGGAGGTGGCTTATAGCCACCATAGATCTGTCCTCCATGGATCTGCCCAACCGCCTTTTAAAGCCATCCAAGCTTAGGGCCATCACCACATCCCGTGGCAGAGAATTCCATAGGTGAATTATGTGCTGTGTGAAAAAGGACTTCCTTTTGTTGGTCCTAAACGGCTCAGATGAACAAGTGCCACATACTGGCTCATTATTATTGGTTTATTAACTGTGCGAACTTGAGCCACACCTGCTTCACTGAGTTGTTGTGAGGACATCTGAAAGACCTACTCTTTCCATCCTAACTTGCTCGGGTGTTCCGCTGAATAACAAAAACTCTCTTGATGATCCCCTGCTCCCTGAGGCCAGTTGACTATCAAGGGAGAGGTCCTTCACAGACTGCAGTGCCCTCTTTGTGGAATGTCCTCCACCAAGAGGGCACTCAAGAGCGCACACTCACAGAAAGCCTCACTGTGGGCTTTCTGACATTCATCCAAGGCTTGGCTTTTTAGGGAAGACATTGGCCTCCCTCAAATGCGAGCTGTGAAATTATCTTCTATTTTGCAGTTCAGGGGTGTTTTGTTTCGTTTTTTAAATTATTTTCAAATTCAAATTTTGTTTCCAGTTTAAAAAGACGTTTCAAATCCTGTCACTGTAAGCCGCCTTGAGCATTTTCCCATGGAAAGATGGAGTGCATGAATATTTTAATAGATCAAATAAACATGTGGGAGGGAGAAATCCCATGTATGCTGCTCTGAGATCCTTGGAGGAAGGATGAGATGCAAATGTGATGAATGCTGTCAGGATGGCACAAGCATCCTAAAGAAGGAGGCTGAAACTGCAAACTCCTCTCAGTTAAATAGAGGGATGTGCACGAAACCACAGAGGTGCGGTTTGGCACTGAGGGAGGTCTCGCTTTAAGGGCAGGGGAGTTGTACTTACCCCTCCCGCCACTTTCCCTCCTCCGGCGCTTCATTTTTCTACAAAGTTTTGGAGACAGCAGCGTTCCTCTCTGCCGCCCCTGCCCCCGTCGTTTGCAGGAAATAGCGGAAGTACCCGCCACTAAGTACCCGCAACGTGGAACATGCAACGTGCGCAGCAGACGCACGCGGGTGGTGGTGGGCGCATGCGCGGCAGGTACTTTCACTATTTCCTGCAAATGACAGGGGCAGGGGCGGCAGGGAGAAACGCTGTTGCCCCCAAAACTTTGTAGAAAAATGGAGCACCAGAGGGGGAAAAGCAGCGGGAGAGGTAAGTACAACCCTCCCCACCCTTAAAGCAAATACCTCCCCCCGCCCCCGGTGCTGAACCGCCGGACTGGGCCATGTCCGAACTGGTTCAGAGGCCTCTGAAATGGCCTCTGGACCGGTTCAGGCACATCCATAGTTCAATATGCAGGCTCCATTTCAAAATGGCATGTCCCACTTCTTGATGCACCTGATTCAGAATTTGGCATCACCCCACATCCACCACTCCCCTGCCCTTCCTGCCAACCTCCCCACCCACAAGAAAGCCTTTGGTGAGGGGTTAATATGACTGAAATGGGGTCTTCTTTCCTGCCTTCTACCACCTGATAACCAGCTCTCCAAGGCTTTTTTTCTAGGGACTGTGTCAGGGGAAGCTGGAAAGGAGGTCAGGAGGAGAGCAGCAGAGGCAGGGGGTCTGGGGAAAAGTGGGGAGGTTTGAGGAATGGATGTGGATATGTTGTTGGTGGGGTGGCATTGGGCTTTTCCAGTTTTAACTCCATTTGAACACTCAAAATATTCAATTAATCTTTGGTATGAGCATCAAACCTCCCTACAGAATAAACCTCCTGTTTTTGCTCGTGGCCTGGTGGAGGTGGAGGCTGCAGAGCAAAAGGAATTGTCATAGGAACAGAGAAAGCTGCCTTACACTGAGTCAGACCATTGGTCCATCTAGCTCAGTATTGTCTACACAGACTGGCAGTGGCTTCTCCAAGGTGGCAGGCAGGAGCCTTCCTCAGCCCTATCTGGAGATGCCAGGGAGGGAACTTGCAATCTTCTGCTTGCAAGCATGCATGTGCTTTTCCTAGGGCAGTTCCTTCCCCTAAGGGGAATATCTTACAGTAATTACAAGTAACAACAACAACAGCAGCAGCAGCAGCAACAGATATTATATAACACTTTTCAACAAGTTTCCAAAACAGTTTACCTAGAAAATGAATGAATGGATAGATAAATGAATGAATGAATGAATGAGATGGCTCTCTGTCCCCAAAGGGCTCACAATCTAAAAGAAACGTAAGATAGATACCAGCAACAGTCACTGGAGGTACTGTGCTGGGGGTGAATAGGGCCAGTTACTTTCCCCCTGCTAAATAAAGAGAATCACCATGTTTAAAAGGTGCCTCTTTGCCCAGTTAGAAGGGGTTAACTACAAGTGGTCTCTCATTCAGATGCAAACCAGGGCAGACCCTGCTTAGCAAAGGGAACTATTCATACTTGCCAACACAAGATCAGCTCTCCTCCCAGCTGGCCATAATGCATGTCTGGGGATGTGGCTGGCTTGGTCCTCACCAATTGTGCCAGACAGACCCCTCTTCTGTTGAAAAAAGAAATAAAATTGCAAAGTTTTGTGTGAGGTGATGGTTATACAAAGAACCATCCTCTTTATTTTGATATGTGGTTTTGTGTGGTACAGTTTTGGGTAGATCTCGTCTTAAAAACAAAACAAAACAACAACAACCACCCTTGTAAGTGCAGTAAAAAAGAACTTGACAAAGTGTTGATCCCTCTCAGCAATTGGATTTCATAAATGGCCTGTAGTGAGAAGAACTCCTTGTATAATTTTCTAGGCCGACATGGAAATTGTTTTCACAGCTTGCCAGACCTTGGGAGACCTCTCATAAGAGAGTATTAATCATGGCTCATAAGCAATGCTCACAGATCACAGATCCCAGCAGCATAGGAACCCTTATGTAACTAAGGGCCTGACAGGCAAAATTTGCATTGACAACCACTCTGCTTCAAAAATGCTATTCCGTGTTCCTCAAGCCTGCCTACAATCAGTGTCCGACAGCCAGACTATGTTACTCCTGAGTAGTCTTCCTGAAATTAAGTAGCATGACTCCTTAGCACTATTTAGTAACTTAGTCTGAATGTCAGCCAGTTGTGTTACTCATACACAGAACTATCATCTTATGCCTCTTGTTAAGGGGCAGAGACACCATTGCACAGTAGGGTTCAAAGAACCTGGGCCGCCAATGAAAAGGGCCACCAGTGCCCTCTGTCTGCATGACATCATGTGCAATGAGGGGGTATGGCCCGATAGCCAGAAGGCCTACCCCAGCCCTGTCGATCACATTTCCAGCCAGCATTAGCTGTCTGGAAGCATTTCTTTCCTTTTCTCTCCCTCAATGCATTTCTTTCCCTTTCTTTCCCTCCAGCGAGGGAGAGAAGGGAAGTAAATGCCTCCAGTCAGCAAATGCCGGCTGGAAATGAGCTCAGGAGAGCTTGAAAGGGCTTGTTGGAGCCCAGGCCATGGCCCCTTTGTATGTGACACCACGCGCATGAATGTCATGCACACGGATGATCGGGCCACACCCCCTTTGCATGGGGGCCACCAGTAGGAGGGACACGGGCCGCCCTTCCACTGGTTACACCACTGCTTCTATTCTACTCCTCCACACACACCCAGCTAATTGGAACATAAGAAAAGCCCTCTTGGATCTGACCAAATGTCCAACAAGCAGGACAACAAGCAGCTTTCATGAGGCAAGGTGAGGCAGTCACCTCAGGTGGCAGATTATTGGGGCTGCAGCAGGGTGGTAAGATGGGACTGAACTTTGGGACTGAACCAAGCCTCGCAAACTTTTCAAGAAGTGCCTCTCCTTGTACTCCATCCAAAGCTTGCAAGAAGCACAAGGAGAGAAGGCTTCTGGAAATCTCCTCTGCTCTCTTTTCAAAGCTTTCAAGGGTTTGCATGGGGCAAGGCAGTGTATTGCACCTTGCCACAGGCACCCCAATACCTTGGGATGCCCCTGCCAACAAGCCAAGCATCCCCTTTCCCGGAGTGGTGAACTAGCTCTCTCTGGGAAACTCTCAAATGTCTAGCTCTCCTGGCTGTGGAGATGTGCATGAAAGCCTCAGGCCAATGCCTGATGACCTCAGAAGCCAAAGGGCTTGCTGAACAAGAGTCCAACTGGTTGGGGGCAGGCCTAGGGCTGGCCCAAGACCTCAGCTGAAGGACAGTATGACATCCTCCCATCTGCAGATGGGTACTCAGGATTCTCAGCCATGTTGCCAAGGCAGCAGTGGCAGCGTTCTCAGACTATGCCACTGAGCCAGTGAGCTTCCCTAGCTCTACTTGGGAGAGGGAAAGAAGAGGTGTGCCCTAGCAGAGTGAGGAGGGACAGTGCCATGGGTGCATGGTGTGGTTCTGCCCATGGTGGTGGAGCTCTTGCCACCTCCTGTGCCCCTCCCTTCACCTGAGGCAACCACTTGAGGCAACCACCTCAGCCTTCATGGAACGGCTGCCCCTGGGTAGGACCACTCTGCTGTGCATAGTTCTTTGCCGCTCGCCATTTATAGCAAACCCAGAACTTATTATGCCCATAAATGGAAATTATGCTAATTTGTTCTGTTTGAATAATGTATACTTGGATGGCCCACATATCATGCTTGAGAGCCAGATGAATACTGCACTTGCACCAACATGTCACACTAGCTAATTCCACCAAGTCAGGAGCTTGCACCCCAGGCTGGTTTTGCGCTGGCACAACAAGAGTGTGATTGCACAACAAGGTGCAACAACTGTGGTACACCTCCTGCTTTGAAACCTCTTACCGGTCCATATACAGTATTGCTGAATTCAGACGTAACAGGAAACCAGAGGTCCCTTCACCTCCAGTTTCCTTGGGTGCACATCCGAATTTGAGAAACTAGAATTGAAGGTGAGTGAGAAGGGACCCGCAGTTTCCCTCCCCGAACTCCACTCTGAGACATTGGGCGCCTCTTACTCTGGTTCTGTGGTGCCAGTGTTATATCTGAACACTGGCACAACAGTTTCGGCCTCACAGAGACAGAGTTGAAGAAGGAAGCTCCTCCCTCACTCCAGCCCGATTGGCTGTGCAGGCTGTTCTTCTGTCAAGAAGGAAGCCCTCACAGCCTGCCTCTCTGCAGTCTCGCTGACTGCAGAGAAGCAGCTCTCCTGCATGTCTGAAAGCAGTCGGGAGAGCAGGAGGAGTGGGGTGCGGTTCCGTATCACATCTGAAGGGAGGCTATGTCTCAGAGAATGATACTGCCCTTCTTGCATCAATGCAATGCTTGTGCAAAAAGGCTGAGTGTACACAAGCAGTTCCATAACTGTGAGCATCTGTGCAGCCATGCAGCTACTTGCACACGCACAACTTTGTAATCTGGATGTCAGCCAGCATTATCATGTTTCTGAAACCCAGCCTTAAACACAGCCCCGTGTCATTCTTGACCAGCCTCTTGATATCATTCCGTCTGCTGTTCCTTTACTAACAAGGCCTGACTCGGAGCTTTCCTTGCTCCCGTTTCCTCCTTGGGGCTTTGTATTTTCTCACATCTTGCTCCATCTGGCAGGAATGGTCTTTTAGCTAATCTGATCCAGCTTCCTCCATGACAAATCCATTTTGGCTCATTATTACAACCTTGCAGCATCTATGCCAGTTGGAATTTGCCAGACCTCTCTGAAAGCACAGAGGGAGATGCAGACATGATAAGTTGCAGCTTCCAAGAGGCTGATGTCTCCGCTCAAGAGCACAAGACTGAATGGCTGCAAATTGCCCATTCATTAACCTTGGTTTATGAATGGGCTAGAAGGTTAGAAATGAGGAGGTTTCTGCTTAGAAGAGGTTTGAAATTTTCTAACAAAGAGATGGCACTTTGCAAAATATGAGATGATAGGTTTCTGTCCTAAAGAGTTCACAATCTAGAAAATGATACAAGGGAGGGAAAAGAAGCTGCAGAAAGAAATGAAGTCAAAGGGGAAGAAAGGGGTGTTACGTGTACTTATTTACAACAAATAATGGATAGTATGGTGGCATGGCCACTTAATGAAAAAGTGTGTCTTGAAAAGGGCTTTGGAGTAAGTAAGAGAAGAGGCATCATAGAGATGTTCTGCCTGTGCATGGCCCAAAATGTCAGATTTCAACAAGCCATGACACAGTATGATGCTGGAACTGTTGGGAGGGCTCATGCTGACCCTAACAACTGTTGCCTTGTACGGTGTCATTGCAAAACTCTGACATGTCTGTTGAACTCTACCCCACATGGTGTCTCCTCCTCCTCTTCACCTCCTCCTCCCCCTTTTACATGTGTCCAGGTGTGGGAGGTGACAGGCTGCATCATTTCCTCTTCACTCTGGAGGAAGCACTCAAGTAGCTGATTTGCCCTCTGCAGCTTGAGTTTAAAAGGGGCCTTTCCCCTTTAACTGGCCTTCTAGCTCCTTGAGTGGTGCAGATGCTTCTGGGACTGGTAGTTTTTTCGGAGGCTGCAGCCATGGCAGAGTTCTGACTGACTTTCACGATGACAGCAGGGAGCCTCCCGGCAGCTCTGCCTGTTGAAGACCCCCTGCCGTCACTGCAGAACTCGCTCCAACAATGCCCGTCGGAGGACTTGTCAGTTTTGATGTCTCCATTGGGTCAAACATGACACGCAACCTTCGCTCCATATGTCATGAACTGCAAAAGAAGAAAGAGCAGAGGGAGAAAGGCATTTGAGGGAGTAGGAAATCTTTGGGCAATTGAGATGCAGATGGGAGAAGCAAAAGTCGTGGCCAAGAGCAGCGGGACTCTTTGGACTGGACTTCAGAGATGCAGTCCGGTTCTCAGCATGGGGAGGGGGGCCTCCAAATGTCCTGGGGGGGCCCTCCCTGCAGCCCCCCCCCACTGTGCCTGCCCCCGCCACATCCCTCCAATCTCTTTTGTGTGTGTCCCACCATGGTCGTTCGTGCAGTGCATCTGGTGGGTGAGGGCTGAGACTGAGAGACTCAGCCAAGTGGGCCTCCATGGCAGCAGCTAAGCCGATGGTCCCAGCCTGGGCCAGGCCAGAGACCTAAGCAGGCAAGCTGCGTCCACGCAATGTGGCTCATGAGCGTCAAGCATCTGGCCAATGGTGTAAGGAGAAATGAGGGCAGAGACATAAGGGGGGCATCTGGAGGCAAGGAGCTTGTGCAGGAACTAGAACTGGAAAGCAAGCTAGTGAAGGGATATAAGAAGGGATGTGACATGATCACACAAAAGCTAGATGATGTTGGCAGTAAAATGTTGGGCGGAGGTGAGCAGACCAAGTTGAGACAACAGAAGATCAGAGAAGCGAATGTTGCCGTAGTCAAAGTGATACAGACCAGGGCATGAACTGGAGGTTTCACAAGGGGACAGAGAGGAAGGCCCATATTTTTGCAATGACAGTGATGACAAATATTTATATATTGCTCTTCAACCAAAGTTCTCAAAGCGGTTTACATAGAAAAAACAATAATACATAAATAAGATGGTCCCCTGTCCCCAAAGGGCTCACAATCTAAAAAGAAATATATGGCAGACACCAGCAACAGCCACTGGAGGGATGCTGTGTTGGGGCTGGATAGGGCCAGTTGCTCTCCCCCTGCTTAATATAAGAGAATCACCACTTTAAAAGGTGTCTTTTAAAGACTGAGTTAGCAGGGGCACTCAATGATGCAAAGGAAAAAACCAGCATGATTTGTTAACAGACTGAATATAGGGAATAAAGGAGAGAGGGAGCAAAAGATAAAGCCAAGGTTCCGCTGGGACTGACAGACACCACTTTCCATATCCCCGTCACATTTCAGGAATTGGATCATCACTGCATCTCCTAGTAGATTGTGGAACTTTCTGGGCAACTAGCTTTCATTTTCTTCAGCTGCACAGGCATTAACAAGGTAATAATGCCCTAATTGGAATGATGGCTGAAGCAGTTTGATAAAATGATCAATTGTTTGAGGGGTGGCGGGGATACAAGAGATCTATCATCTCCGATGGAGCCGCTTATTGTCCAGAGAAAGTTATTAGGATATTGAGGCCGGACTGGGAAATAATTTCTTTGTTTGAAATCAAGGAGCTGAAAAGGCTCCCGCTCCTCTGCTAATGATGAACAACTTTTGCTTTGAACATGATGAACTGTCAGGCCTTCCCATGTTTTCGTGAACAGATTGTTCATTAGGCTGATTGACTGGGAGAGGCTTCCTTGAAGTGATTGGGATACATAATTATGCTGATAAGAATGTGCCCAAGATTAATCTCTTAAGTAATTTAGCAGTGACACACGCAGAGATTCTTGGAGAGAAGTCTAAACTGTTAGCAGTTTGTCAGGCACCTCAGACCGTGCACAGCTGAGAGGATTCTTGTCTCTTGAAGCTAAGCAGGGTCATGCTAATTGAGGGACTGGCTGAGAAGCCCTGCTGGGCTACAGAAAGAGGTTCTTCACTCTGTCACTTCTGAAATGTAGTGCTGGGTGTAGCTGGGCTGAAACTGTTCACAGTTCTCTATGAATGTGTTCGGCTGTATTGGGGGAAAAAATTCCTTCCCCTTCTTGATTTATCCTTTGGTACTCCTTGAGCAAATGTTTATCAGTTCATTTACATTGCCCTCACTTTCCCTCACTTGCTCTCACTTTCAGTTTGCATCATGATGCCCTACTGTTAATTGCATAACCCTATTGGGTGGGATTGCACATGTGACTAATTTAGACCTTGTCCTCAGTCAACGATACTCTCAGTTGACCTCAATGATACCATCATGGAGTCAGATGCAGTGGTTCAGTGGTCATGGAACCATCGACTGTTAGAACTGTAAGGGACCTTGAAAGTCTTCAAGTCATGCCCCCTACTCTGTGCAGGAAACTGCTATAGCAGTGATGTGATTTCAAAAACTGTAAGATGTGGGAGAATGTTATTTTTTTTTTAAAAAAAAGCAAAAAGCACTGAAAGAAATATGCCTGCATAATGGTAAGCAGAGATTTGTCTGGCAGATCTCCCTTGGGTAGGCACTTCAGGTTTCGAATGCCATAACAGAAAAGTCCCTGTCTTTAATGTCTACCTACTACCTGTATACCTCCATCAGTGATGGGAACTGGAACAGGCCTTAGAAGTAGATCTCAAAGCTCAAGTAGTTGGAATGGGAGGAGGCAGTTTGCCCTTTTCACACGCTATATTCAACATTTGTACAAAGAGTATATAGAGTGTACCCAGCTAGAGAGCTATACACAGGTACAGTTATTCACACATTATGGTGACCTCATGTAGAGTAGTACAGTGCCCATCTGTACCAAGCATTTGAGAGTCCTGTACCCAGGTTCACTTAACATGAATTTAAGTACAACCATTCACACAAAAATATATGTGTGTGTATGGATATCTGTACACTCATACAACATAATGTCTGAAGGGGACTAGTTCTTGAGGATGTCTGCTCCCAGGCCATTTATAGCCACACCACCTTCTATTGTTGATTTCTTCTGCCTGGTGCAAGAGTCAATTGTTCCACTCAAGATCCTGGTCATTACCAGCCATATTCTTTCCTGTTAGATCTTCCAGGGACTGCAGACGCTTCCCTTTTGGCCCACCCAATTTTTCTGTTCCCGGATCCCACAGGTAGGTCATGATGGTGCCACGCCAGAAAGCTCCTGGCTCTTGGAAGAAATAACCATCATTGTGCCAACGAAAGGGGTCATGTACACCTTTGTCTGTAAAAGTTGGCTGGCCAGGGACAAGGGAGATGGCCTCACCTGGCGTGTCTTTGACATCTTGGATGCTGACTGCGTTTTCATTGGTCTGAAGGTCAGTGCTATTGTCTTGTAACCCGCACAGTCAATACAGGAAGCAAACTCTGCCCCCAGTAAAATGCCTTTTATGATTTAGGGATGCCGACCTTCTAGTAAAAAGGTAACATGTGCCGTCAAGTTGATTTCGACTCCTGGCACCCACAAAGCCCTGTGGTTTCTAGTACTGACCCCAAATCTCCAAAAATCAGCATCAACCTCTCGGTTATTATTGGAAGCAAATCAGGAAATTTTAATACCTTGCTATTGTAAATATAGCCCTCCCTCACTGTTTTCCCCCAGCCAAGGGTGGTTCCAGAGAGGGGGCAAGCATCCCCTCAGACCAGTAATCCCCCCCCACCCCAGTTTTGTTCTAAAAATCTAATGTGGGGACACAGCTCACCCACCCATAAGTGCACTTTGCCCCTTCTGTGCCCCCTCCCTCAGTTTCCCCCCCTGGTGTCACCAGTACCCCCAGCAGCTGGCAAGCATTAGCATACCCATCATGGCTAATAGCCATGGAGAGACATAAATTTGTCTAATCACCTTTGAAAGCCAAGCATGAAGTAAAGCCAGTGGCCATCACCAGCTGCTGCGGCAACAAAGTCCACACTTTAGTTATGTGTTCTGTGAAGGATTATCCAATGTAACAGTCAATTCCAACACATATTTTTCAGTGCAGAGTTAATTTCCTCTCTAGTTTTAATAGCCAGAGGAACACCTTACTGGTTCCACCTTACTGGGTGTTCCTCTCACCCAGGTTTCTGAGGAGCCAGTCTTGTTCCATATGTGGGCCAATGTCATCCACTCTAGTCCATCCAATTTCAAGATTCTAGCTTAGTCTTTGTTTTTGTTTTTAGCAAAGGGAAAATAGCTAACAAAACCATGGTGTGCCTCAATTCTTCCCAGATTCTCTATGAAGTGACCGTCGTGACCGGAGATATCTCATATGGTGGAACTGATGCCACTATTTATATAACACTCTTTGGACGCAACGGATGCACTGAAGAGATACAGATGGAAAAAGATGGAGTCAGGTAATTGCTTTGCCTGCTGCATTGCTCCAAAGTGACCCATCACAGAGCCCATCACAACATCTGTACTGGTCCATGGTTCTCTGTGGGCATAGATATTTATTATTTCATTACCGTGTGTGTGTGTGTGTGTGTGTGTGTGTGTGTTTAGTCCCTGTCCTTCAAAAAACAAATTACTAGGGCAGCTTACATGTTAAAAACAATAATACCAAAAATATAAAAATAAAAATAAAAGGATCAATAAAAACAGCAGCACAAATGGGATTCAAGGGCCAGCATCCAGACTAAATCTGCTGTCATATTAGAAATTTTGGCATGGGCAATGATTGTTGCCTATCTCCACTTCCCAGTATATGTCCCTGAGAGTCTTCCAGCCCTCAGAGACATGTTTACAGGGGGCATCTTAGTCAGCAGAGGGAAGGGGAGGTTGGCAAAAATTGTTGTGCACATGAAGCCTTCTAATGCAAGGGCAGAATTGGTCTGGATGCTGCCCAATATTAGCGTGTTTGTTTTGCAGATTTGATGCCCACATTCCCAGAGGGGCTAAGAAAGTCAATAGCTATAAACCATCCAAATACAAAGAAATACAATACCTAAAACAAACAAATTGATGACAGCAATCACTGAGCTAACCATAAAAAGAGGGAGTGCAAATGCAATAAAACAAGAAAACTCAGCACAGCAACAGTTTACGTACAAAGAAAAAGGCTGAAATGGAACTGCTGTCAGCTCAAGGCCAAGGCCTTTCTAAAAAGCCAGGTTTTGACAAAGCACCTAAGGGTGCTCAGTGCAGATGATCTCTCTTGGGGTCCCCCCCATGGCCCCACAATCTTGTGCGGCAGCTGTGAAAAAGGCAAATTCCATGCTAGGGATTCCATGAAGGGGATTGAAAATAAAATTGCTAATAAACCTTGCCAGCCTTGAATGGTAGACTACATATGAGCACCGTAAGACAGTCCCCTTAGGGGAATGGGGCTGCTCTGGGAAGAGCACCTGTATCCTTCCATGCAGAAGATTGCAAATTCCCTCTCAGATGGGGCTGGGAGAGACTCCTGCCTGCAACCTTGGAGAAGCTGCTGCCAGTATGTAGACAATACTGAGCTAGATGGACCAAGGGTCTGACTCGGTATATGGCACCTTCCTATGTTTCTAACCCTGTTCCTAATCGGGTAGTCCGATCTGGTTCGTGTCCGAACTGAACCCGGACCAGACTGGGCCAGTTCGGTCCAGCACCCCCTTGGACCCCCCCGGACCGGTCCAGGGGTTTCACCAACCTTTAAAAAAATAATAATTTTTAAAAAATTAAGCCAGGCCAGTCAGAGGCCCATTGCACAGGTGTGGCAGCCTCCAAAATGGCCACCACACTGAGCCGAAGAATGGCTGAATGGGCTAGTTTTGGACCTAAGGGAGGCCAGCGGTGGGAGGGTGAACCTCCGTGGTTCCCTCCACTGCCTTGGAGAACACCCCCAGAGGGGGTTAGTTTAATTTTTAAAAACCAAAAAAACTCGCAACCCCCCCGAACAGGCTGGCGGGAAGGTTGGTTGGTCCAGGGTCGATATCAAACCTGTTCGATGTCGAACCTGTTTGCACATCCCTACTTGCTTTTTCATAACAAAATAAGAGCGGAGATTCATGGCTTCTCTGCACTTGTGTGTGCAGAACACACAAAGGCTTGGCTATATCCCAGAGTATTGCCTTGGAAGAATCAGTGCAAGAGGAGGTTGTCATTATTCACCCTCCCCTTAGCTGCAGGGGAGACTATAATAAATCTTTCTGTTCCTTAAGTAATAATGCAAAGAGATATATATGCTAGAAAGAAACATCTCTTTAAACTGTCCCAGATAATAAGGCAATTTAATTTACATTAGTGTTAACTGCAAATAGCTCCAGGCAACACAAATATTGAAAAGTGGACATGAGGGCAGGAGTGCCCAATAAAATCCTCTCGAGAAATGAGTCAGTATCCTCCTGAAGAAGGCACCGTGCCAAGCAGTTTATCTGAACTCGCCCCCCCCCCGTTTTCTCTTCGTAGCCCTTTATTCGGATTTATGCTCTCATGTGTGTATAAATTAGAGTTACCAAAGTCATCCGGTCCGTCTCTTTAAAGCAATAGCTACCCTGTAATTTAATAAGTGCATCGGAGCAACAGGGCAGATATGAATCCAACACATTTATTAACAGAACCTTTACATGTGGCATAGGAGACTGCAGGAGAGTGTGAGAGCAGACTCTTCAGCCTGGAGGATGGACCCTTCTGCTCAGGTGCTAAACATGTGAGGCTGCTTTGCACAACAAGGCCTGATCCAGTGGCAGAGCCAGACCATGAGTGGCCCATGCCCAGCCGCCGCTGTGGCCCCGCTCACCCCATCCACCGCGTCAGGCGTAGGAGCTAGCCATGCCCCCGCATCAGACGTCAGACTTGGGGGGCGTGGTCTGGCTTCAGAACGGGACCACGCGGCCCCATTCAGGAGTTAGAGCCAGGCAGGCACTGAGTTCACAGTGTGGCCAGGAGCGGCTCTTCCCTGCCTTGAAGGCAGGGGGGAGCCACATCTGGCCATGCTGCGAACGCAGCGTTGGCCATCCAACTCCCAAACTGGGCTGCGTGGCCCCATTCGGGAGCTCCATTCGAGGTCTCTTTCCCAGCTCTGCTCCCTGGGATCCTTTTAACTGGAGATGGCAGGGCCTGGCCCTGGATCTCCTACATGGAAATTATGTGCTTTCCACTGCATTTGCCACTGTGAAATAGCTCCTATCCTGGCACAAAGCTGGGGAATTTTATCGTGGATACTGAAACAAAATCTCTGCCCCCCCACCCGCACTTTGCATCTGATCTAGAAAAGTGATGACCCTTCTACCTTCGGCCTTTTCAGCTGAAATTTTGTGCTCCTGTTTTCAGTGACATTTTACTCTGGGTGGGGATTAATTATGTGGGTCAGGAAGGAGAGGGGAGTAGTGCATGGTGGTGGAGAGAAGGAGCACTTTGCCAGCCTATCATACCCACTGCTGCTGCTGCAAATATAAACACACACACACAAACACACATGCGCACACCATTTATCAACAAAAGTTCTCAAAGTGTTTACATCGAAAAATAAATGAATAATAAATAAGAGGGTTTCCTTTCCCCCAAGGGCTCCCAACTGAAAAGAAATACCAGGTAGATCCCCACTGGTGGGATGCTGTGCTGCGGTGACTTGCACCCCTGCAACTCAACCCCAGTCATTCCCCACACGTCTCCATCCAACACCTACCAACTCACCCCTGAAGTAGGGGAGGGCACATTGGCTGGATGCCATCCCCTTGCAGGGCAGACACTTTCCCCAGCTATACAAAAGTGACTCTCAGAATGAAAATAAGCCCTTGAGTAGGTCTTGGATCCTGCCCGAGTCAACCCTGTGCCAGGATTAATTTGGCTGCCAGCAGAAATATTTTCCGTTTGCCAAAGTATGCTCTGGACCTAGGCCGTTATGGGCTGCGGTGAAGTTGTGCCATGATGCCATCTGGTCATGAATCTCACTCATGACAAGCACAATTTACCAAGCTGAACTGATGTTTTAAAGCAATGATGGCCAGCTAGTGGCCTACTGGCTGAATCCACCCCAGTCCCACCCCAATTCCATTCCACTCAGGGCCTGCCAGGCCAGACTTGTGTGCCACTTTTGACATGGCAGAAATCCTTCCTTGCATGAAATGTCCAGAGGTTCAAGCCACAGTTCAGAAGCGTCTGCAACATCTTTTCATTTTAAGCAGGGAGGGGCATTTGCCAGACTGGAGAGGTGTGCTCAGGGTTCAGTGATGTCCTGGAGCTGCTGGCCCTTGCCATATCTGTGATCCCTGCTAGAGAAGTGGATCATCTCTGTTTACACCTAGTGTAGGTTCTGAGCTGGTTTAGAGGCTGATCAATGACTGTACTGCTGCCAATGTGAAATCTGTGCAAACTTTCCATTTCCCCAGATTTGAGATTGGTCAAAAGGATACTTTCATCATGGAGATTCCTGACATTGCACCACTGAGGAAGATGAGGATACAGAGTGATGGAGAGGGCTGTCGCCCAGATTGGTTTCTGGAACAGGTAGCTTGCTTCTTTCACTCTCCGCCTTATATTAAAAAGGGTCGTGTGTTCTCTGCGGATTTGCATATAGTTTCCCATTTGGGAGAAGGGCTAAGGAGTTAAGCAGAGTTATGTCTTGTTACAGCTACTGCAAATCCCTTCTATTTTGCCACATTCTACCCACATACCATATTTACTTGAATAAAGATGACCCTGAATTTAAGAGTAAAGTTGTGCTGTCGAGTCAGTGTCGACTCCTGGCGACCACAGAGCCCTGTGGTTGTCTTTGGTTGAATACAGGAGGGGTTTACCATTACCATCTCCCGTGCAGTATGAGATAATGCCTTTCAGCACCTTCCTATATCGCTGCTGCCTGATATAGGTGTTTCCCATAGTCTGGGAAACATACCAGCAAGATTCAAACCGGCAACCTCTTGCTCACTAGACACATTATTTCCCCGCCGCACCATTTAAGAAGACCCCCTTAAAACAAAGGTTAAATCAGGTTACACCTGTATTTACCCCAAAGGAACAGGATTCTGAATTTAAGGGGGACCCCCAATTTCTAAAACCAAAGAATTGGGGGGGGGAATACTTGTCTTGGATTCAGGTAAATATGGTATTTTAGGGCTAGAATTTTGCTTGTTAAAAACAGCAGCTAGAACTCAAAGGAAGCTAAATTCTGTGTCAGAGAGCAGATTCTGTGCTTGAAGCACTCTCATGGAGATACAAAACGTACCAAGCCATGCATGCACGAAGCCGATGCAGAGGTGAGAGAGTGTATCAGCTTTCTGCCTAGATTTTTTTCAGTTGGAGGAGTGGCTTTGGGGAGTGGAGCTTTGGGCTTTCCACATCACAGACTCTTCACTGCTTCAAAAGTCTTTCCTTCTCCCTACAGAACTATAGTTCGGTGAGGAAGGATGGAAGGGAGGTCCGTGTGGGGTGGGGTGGAGTGGGGGAGAGTGGGGGGGGAGTATGGATCTAAGATCAGAATTCTCTGCAACCTCTCTAAACTACAATTCACAGGATTCTTTGGAGGAAAGCCATGACAGTTAAAATCCTTAGAAAACCATATAGGTTTAGAATGGAGATCTGGCAAATGTGTTACAATGCTTATGTGGGGAGCAGCCCCTGAACCAGCATTTCTCAGACTTCTGGTAGCTGAAGCACAGTTTCTAATGAGTTATATTTGGAGACACGGTTCACTCTTTCACTCAGAAAGGGTTAGTTTTGAAGCCCGCAAGACAGGAAGTATGCCATTCTTTTAAATAAGGTATTAAATAACATCAATTTACTAATCTAGGAAAGCATAAATAAGATAAGTGAGATCCTAAGCTGATGCCCCATGGAAGGAAGTCCTTTTGTTCATGGAAGGAGAGTTATGCTCATGGAAACATCCCTTTGGATACAAGATTGATTCATTCCATAACCTAGAGGTCTGGGAATTTGTCTTGGTAGGTAAGTTCCAACCCTCAGATCCCCAGGTATTGTTGAACTACAACTCCCATCATCCTGATCATTGTGGCTGGAGATGATGGGAATTGTAATCCAACAACACCGAGGGAACTAAAGTTGGAAGCCCCTGACTCATTTCTTCCAGAGAGTTCACCCCCACCTTGTACAGAGATCTACCACTCACCATAAAGTACAGCTTCAGCTCCCCCCACCCTCGCCAAAAGTTGTGTGCCCTGCATTTGAGAGGGTTTCCCCCTCGTTTAGAGGATCTGTCCATAACACCATAACATAACAACAGTCCTGCTCGATCAGGCCCAAGGCCCATCTAGTCCAGCATAATGTTTTCCACTGTGGCCCACCAGATGATCATGCCTCTGAAAAGCTCAAAGACAAGAGGTGAGGAGGCCACACCCTCTCTCCTGCTGTTGCTCCACTACAACTGGTATTGAAAGGCATCATGCCTCTAGGCTGGAAGTGGCTATAGCCACCAGACTAGTAGCCATTGACAGAAGTTTCCTCCATGAATTTGTCCAAGTCCCTTTTAAGCGAGTGGCCATCACCACATCTCTTGGCAAAGAATTCCATAGATTAATTAAGTGCTGTGTGAAAAAGTATTTCCTTTTGTTGGTCCTAAATTCCACAGCCCTCAGTTTTGTGAGATGGCCCCTGGTTCTAGTGTTGTGAGAGAGGGAGAAAAATTTATCTCCATCCACTTATCAAACTAAAAAGCCCAAGATGCTTAGCCTTGCCATAAGGAAGGTGCTCCAGGCCCCTCATCATCCTGGTTGCCCTCTTCTGCACCATTTCCAGTTCTGCAATGATCTTCTTAAGATACGGTGACCAGAACTGTATGTAGTACTCGAGATATGGCCGCACCATAGATTTGTATAAGGGCATTATAATATTGAATCTCCAAAAGATCTCTGAACTCAAAAGGAAGTTCCAACCTTGAATTGGTATGTTAAGGGATGCCAAAGGACAGATAGTAACTGATTCAGAGAAGATCAAACAGAGATGGAAGGAGTATACTGAAAATCTGTACTGCAGGGACGTCAACATCCAAGATACTCTAGAAGATATTCCCTACTTGCAAGAACCTCTAGTACAGGAAGATGGAGTTAGAACAGCACTCCGGTCATTACCAAGGTGGAAGGCTACAGGAATTGATGGAAACACTACAGAAATATGGCAGGCAACAGAAGAAGAATCAGTCAAGGTTCTAACCAAACTATGCCAGCAAATTTGGAGAACAACACAGTAGCCAACAGATTGGAAGAGGTCATTCTACATACCCATACCAAAGAAAGGAGACTTAACAGATTGCGCAAACCATCGCACAATCTCCTTAATTTCACATGCTAGCAAAATAATGCTCAGGATCCTCCAACGCAGATTAGAGCCCAACGTGGAAAGGGAAATGACAGAAGTTCACGTTGGTTTCAGAAAAGGCCGAGGAACAAGAGATGCTGGATAACTGAGAAAGCCAAAGAATACCAAAAAGAAGTCAATATGTGCTTGACTGACTTCAGAAAAGCCTTCGATTGCATCAACCATGTCAAGTTGTGGAATATCCTTAGGAAAATGGGTGTCCCGGAACATCTCATTGTTCTCATGAGAAACCTATACACAGGACAGGAAGCCACAGTTCAGATGGAACATGATGAAACAGACTGGTTCCAGATTGGCAAAGGAGTAAGACAAGGCTGTATACTTTCTCCATATTTATTCAATTTATATGCTGAACATATACTGAGAGAAGCAGGATTGGAAGAAGATGAGCGCAGTTTTGAAGTTGGAGGAAGAAACATCAATAACCTGCACTATGCTGATGACACCTCTCTGATAGCTGAGAATGTGGATGATCTGCAAGCTCTAGTAGTGAAAGTCAAGGAGTACAGTGAAAAAATGGGACTACAACTAAATGTAAAGAAGTTTAAACTAATGACAATGGGTACAGCAACCAGCCTCAGAATTGACAATCAAGACACTGAAGTGGTGGATAGCTTCTGCCTTTTAGGATCAACCATCAACAGTAAAGGATCCAGCAGTCAAGTAATACGCCACAGACTAGCACTTGGTAGGGTTGCAATGGAGGCCTTGGAAAGGATATTTAAATGCCTTTGGCATGTCTATACCTACAAAGATTAGAATCATTTGGACAATGTTTTTTCCTGTGACACTCTATGGATGCAAAAGCTGGACTTTGAAGAAGCAAGATAGAAAAAGTATTGACGCTTTTGAACTTTGGTGCTGGAGAAGACTTTTGAGGATACCATGGACAACCAGGAAAACAAACAAATGGGTCATAGAACAAATCAATCCAGAATTTTCACTCGAGGCACAAATGACCAGGCTCAAACTATCATACTTCAGACACATTATGTGAAGACCCAGCTCCCTTGAGAAGTCCATAATCCTGGGGAAAGTTGAAGGAAAGAGAAGAAGATGACCAGCAGCAAGGTGGATGGACTCAATTATGACAACAATGAATGCACCACTGAGAGTCCTTAAAGGCCAAGTTGAAGACAGATCATCCTGCAGAGAATCTATCTATGTGGTCACTAAGAGCTGACACTGACTTGATGGCACTTAATCAATCAATCAATCAATCAATCAGCCAGCCAACCAATTATAATATTAGCATTTTTATTTTCAGTCCCCTTCCTAATGATCCCTAGCATGGAATTTACCTTTTTCATAGCTGCTGCACACTGAGTTGACACTTTCAATGAGCTGTCCAGCACAACCCCAAGATCTCTTTTCTGATTTCCCTGAGCTCCTCCAAATCACTTTTGGGTTTCACTACACTAAATAGTTTAGTGTCATCTGCAAATTTGGCCACTTTGGTGCTTACCCTAACTTCTAGATCATTTATGAACAAGTTAAAGAGCACTGGCCCCAGTTCAGTTCCCTGGGGGACCCCACTTCCTACCTACCTCCATGGTGAAAACTGTCCATTTATTCCTACCTTCCGTTTCCTGTGCTTCAACCAGTTACAGATCCACACATGAACCTGTCCCCTTATTCCATGACTGCTAAGTTTACTCAAGGGACTTTGGTGGGGAACTTTGTCAAAAGCTTTTTGGAAATCCAAGTATACAATATCAACCATATCACCTTTATCCACATGCCTGTTGACACTCTCAAAGAACTCCAAAAAGTTAGTGAGACAAAACTTGCCCTTGCAGAAGCCATGCTGGCTCTCCTTCAGCAAGGCCTGTTCTTCTATACACTTTTGTCCTTAAATATGCTTTCTATCAATTTACCCAGCACAGAAGTTAAGCTAACCGGCCCGTAGTTTCCCAGATCTCCCCTGGATCCCTTTTTGATAATCAGAGTTACCTTAGCTACTTTCCAGTCCTGTGGTATAGGGTCTGATTGTAGGGACAAGATAAATATTTTTGCTAGGAGATCAGCAATTTCACATTTGAGTTCCTTCAGAACTCTTGGGTGGATACCATCTGGCCCTGGTGATTTGTTAATTTTTAGTTTTTCAAGACAGTTTAGAACATCCTCTCTCATCACCTCAAATTGGCCCAGTTCTTCAGCCTACAAGCCTGAGAAGTTCAGTTTTGGGGTGAGTATATGGTCCGTATCCTCTGCCATGAAGACAGATGCAAATAACTCATTCAGCTTCTCTTCAATCTCCTTATCCTCCTAATAATCCTTTTTATGCCCTTATCATCTAAGGGTCCAACTGCCTCCCTGGCAGCTTTTCTGCTTCTGATCTATTTAAAGAAGTTTTTGTTATTCCCCTTAACACTTCTAGCTATACGCTCCCGTCCTGAAACTCTCTTTTTGCATCCCTTATTCATTGTCTCTTTGTTTTGGGGTGGTTGTTGTTTTTTGCCAGAGTTTATGTGCCTTTCTGTTCTCCTCATTTGGTCAGGAGTTCCATTTTCTGAAGGAAGTCTTCTTTCCTTTTATAGCTTCACTGACTCTACTTGTTAGCTAAGCTGAACTTGGTGGTACCTTTCCTCCTTTTTGTTATACGTTCCAACTGAGCTTCTATTATTGTGGTTTTAAATAAATTCCATGCTTTCTAGAGTGATTTGAACCTCCTGACTTTCCCTTTTAGCTTCCTTTTTACCAGTCCCCCTCATTTGTGAGAAGTTTCCTCTTCTGAAGTCCGGTACATCTGTGTTGGACTTCCTTGGCAATTCTCTACTTGCATATAAGATTTATTGGATCACACTATGCTCACTGTTCCCCAATGGTTCTGCAACCCTGACATCTTGCACCAAATCCTGGGCTCCACTCAGGATTAAGTCCAAGGTCACCTTCTCTCTGGTTCATTCTGGGACCAACTGTTCTAAGGCACAGTCATTTAGCATGTCTATAAATTTGGCCTCTCTGTCATTACCTGAATGTTAATTTGCCCGGCCGACGTGTGTGTGATTGAACAGCTCTTATTATTACAGCTCTGTCTCTCTTTGATGCCACTCTGATTTGCTTCTCCAACTCTAGGTCACTCTCAGCGCTTTGATCCAGAGGGTGAGAGCACGTCCCTAGTAACACATTTCCCTTCAGTCATCATATTGTCAACCATAGGGATTCTGTGCAGGAATCCAGTCTTCCCTAGGTTTTCTAACTTGGATTCTATCCCTTCTTTAACATACAGTGCTGCTCCACCTCAAATCTGCCCCTGCTGGTCCTTCCTATAGAGTTTGTTTCCAGGAATAAGAGTGTCCCACCGGTTTTCACTGTTCCACCAGGTTTCTGTTATGCCCACGATATCTAACTTTTCATTTGCAGCCAAGCACAGCCGCTCTCCCATCTTGGCTTGGAGGTTTCTTGCATTGGTATATAAATACCTGTCTTTGGCGTGGGCTAACACCCTTACCCTCAGGTGATCTTTTTTACCAGCTATCACGTGCTTCTTTCTGCTCTACTCCTAGTTCTACTCTTCCCCTTCTGGTTAATCTGAAGTTTGCACCCTCACACCTTAGGGGATATTGCTTGCCAAACTAGTTACCACTGAGTTCCTGTCAGCAATCTCCTGGGCATCATTTTAAAAGCTGCTCTGTGGCCATTTTGATTTTAAGTGCCAGCAGTCTGCTTCCGTCTTGGTTCAAGTGGAGTCTGTCCCTTTTGTAAAGCTTCACTTGCCCCCAAGTGTATCCCAGTGCCTAGCAAATCTAAACCCCTCCTCCTGGTACCACTGTCTCATCCATGCATTGAGCCTCTTCAGCTCCACCTGTCTCACTGGCCCTGCACATGAAACTGATAGCACTTCAGAGAAGGCTACCAAGGGGGTCCTGGACTATGCTACCTAGCAGCCTAAATTTGGCTTCCAGGACCTTCTGCCTACATTTCCCAGTATCTTTGGTGCCAAAATGCACTATAAAAGCTGACCCCTCCCCACCACTGCCTAACAGCCTTTCTAGATGCTATATGACATCTGTAACCTTTCCACTAGGCAAACAAGTCACCATGCGGTCTATATGCTGGTCAAAAACCCAATTGAATCACCCTCTGTCAGGAGGCCCCCAACCTCCAGAGGTGTGTCTTCTGTGCAAGAGGATATAGGCACATCACCCAATGAAGGGGTCCCTTCTAAGAGAGCATTCCCCTCTTCCTCAGAATAATGTCCTCCTTCCATGTGTCTTTCATGCTCCATGACAGCAGAGAAGCTGTCAGGAGTGGGATGCTTCTATCACATACCTGAAGGTCTCATCCAAATTCCTCTCTGCCTCTCTGAGCTTCTCCAGGTCAGCAACCTTGACTTCGAGGGAACAAACGTGTTCCCAGAGATCCAGGTGCTTTTTGCACTGAGCGTACACCCACAACTGTCCCTGAAGCAGATAATCATACATGCAACATTCCATCTTTATAACTAGTTTTATTAGCTATTTAGAATATAGAGAGCTTGTTTACTTGAAAGCTGTCTTAGCTGCAGTTGTCAGATAATTAAAGGTTTTAAGTTCTGCCTTCCAAGGAAATTACAAAAGTGGGGTAGTACTCACCTTCTTCTATGCTGGGTGTGATAAAGGGGGACCACTTGTGTGTGTCCTTGCACACTTCCCCACTAAACTCCACGCAAAACCCCTTTGATGTCTGTTAGCACATTCCTGTTTTCAAAACTTCTCGAGAGCTGTATCCAAACTGAGGCTCCAAGGGAACGTGGCCCCTCCCACAAGCTTTGTTACTCACCCACTGCTAATCCCCACCCAATGTCTCTCTAGGCATAATTGAAACTGAAACTTCCATAAAAAAACAAACCCCCTAGCCAGCCAGAAATAAAACCCTAGGAAAGATGAGACCTAACAAACCCACCTTGTTCTTTCCCCTCTGCTTTCTTGTATTTTATTTATTTATTTATTTATTTATTTATTTATTTATTTATTTATTTGTCTATCTAGTGTTTGCTTGCTTGCTTGCTTGCTTGCTTCTTTAGGAAAGAAAACCCAATTTTGCTGTATCCCCTGGCCTGAGCCTTGAGCTGTATATAATGTGACTCATTATCTATAGCTCAAGGTCCAAAAGGATCATAATTAGAAAGGAAAATCTGGTTGTCATTTTTCCTTCTTGGCAAGGTCACATATTTTGATAATTCAGCCCCTTACTTAATATCTTGGCAGAAATGGAGACCTAGGAGATGCAGGGAAAGCCAAGTACAACCTATAATTTTACCCAAATGGACTCTCTGCTGTTAGACTGTATTTGGAAAGAACATTGGCTCTGTGCCATTGCACCTGCAATACATTACAAATAATCTTTTGTGATGGGGGCTTCTTATAGAAATAGTAGCTACCGTGGGCCTTTTGAGAAAACCTTACATATTCGTGGGTGGTGAATAGCCAGGTCTAGCTTGAAAGGACATTTTCAGATAAGCTCAATTTTATTTTATTTTTACCATCTTTTAAAAGCTGTTGCAAAATGTATCTTCCCTCCTTTTCCCCACTTTAATGTGCCAAATATTGAAATTCTCAGTGCTGTTCCCAGTTCTGCTAAATCCCGCAGCAGTACAAAAAAACCGACAACACAAAAAACCCATAATTTTTCAGCTGGGTTATATGTGAGGCTTTGTAGCTGTACTCATGCCTTTGATATTGGTGTTTCTTAAAGTTGCTTTTGATGCTTAAGGATTGGCCATAGCTTTTCTGACTCTAGCAGGCATATAGGAAACAGAAGAAGAAATGTCCTACTGTTAGCACTGCTACAAAGCCTTCTACTAATTACAGAATTGAGGTCAAGAGGCCATGATGTTCTCTTTCATCTGAAAATGTGGCAGTGTGGTGGAGATGAAGGGGGAGGCCTCAGATAGGCTAGGGATCCTATAATCTTGCTAACACTACTGTAATCATGATAAACCCTCTGGTGCGCCCCATGCCCGTCCAAGGCATGATTGATAAGAACACATAGGAGGACTTTATTTATTGTGGTACCCACATGTTGGAGCTGTCTGCCCTGGCCCCCTCTCCGGTGACATTTTGACACTTCCTGAAAACATCTTAGAACAGGGTTTCTTAACCTTGGGCCCCCAGCTGTTGTTGGACTACAACTCCCATCATCCCCAGACATGGCCTTTGTGGCTGAGGATGATGAGAGTTGTAGTCCAACAACATCTGGGGGCCCAAGGTTAAGAAACCCTGTCTTAGAATAGAAGAACTCATGAAGAGCCTCGCTGGATCAGGCCCAAGGACTGCTAGTTGAGCACCTTGTCTCCCATAGTGGCCCACCAAATGCCTCAGGAAGCCCTCGAGCAAGAGATGAAGGCATGCCCCCTCTCTTGCAGTTGCTCCACGGCAGCTGGTATTTGGAGGTATCCTGCCTCTGAACATGGAGGTTTCCTGTAGCCATCAGGACTAGTAGCCACTGATAAACTTAAGAAGAAGATCTGTTCAGGCAGGCCTTTGGCCCCTGATTGCCAATCAGCTCCCACTTCCCCCCAGTTCTATTCTGTTTCCTGTTTCTTGGGGCAGCCCTTCCACGAGGCAGGGTGAAGCTGCTGCCTCAGGTGTGGGGAGTAGTAGTTGTTGTTTATTTACGATCTTAGATCAAACATGGTGTGGGGAGTAGCAAAGGGGACAACTAGTGCTGAGTGTGCCCCCCCCCACACACACACCATGAGTGCCCGCCATCCACACACACCCCTCCTCACTCCCCTGGGCACACTGTTCATTTTGCCTTCCTTACCCTCTTCAACTTGAATCCCACCTACACTGCCACACCGCTGTCTGGCTTGGTGGCATCATCTGCCACTGCTAGAGATGGGGAAGGCATCATATTTGCCTCACACAGCAAAATGTCTTAGACCACCCTGGGCTGCATTGTTTTAATTTTGATTGATCTGCTATTCGTTCATTCATTCATTCATTTTTAAATTCATGTATTTGGTAACTGTGGTTTTAAATGCTTGCTTGTTAGCCACCTCAAGTGGTTTGGTTTTTAATTAGATTGGTAGGATGTGAATACGGGAAGTCCTCAACTTACAAATCAGTTGTGTCCCCAAAGTCTCTATGTGAGTTGGATGTTCATAATTCAGAACACACACAGTTCCTAAGAGCAATGACTTGTCTATATGTGCAGGTTGTTCACATATAAAGAAGGGGCTGGGAGGGTGGGTCTACTTCTTACAATAAAAGATTATCAGAGGAGGGGAACCCTTCCTTTGTTTTCTCTCTTCACCAATTCAAGTACAGTATTTTCTCCCACTCCTGGTCTCAGGAGTAGGTTGAGGGGGAAAGGTTGTGAAAAAACTTGGGGAGGTCAAGCTGGGATGGGAGCAGAGCTCAGCTCCCCTCTCCCATGCAATGTCAAACTTTTTGTGTAAGCATTACATAAGGTATAAAATTGGATCCTCACCCAGTCACTGGACAGATGAACAGATGCCTCTGTCTGGGCATAGGGTTCAAAGAAGTCCTACTGTCTTAGGTTACAAGTTCGATCCTGACCAGGGGCTCAAGGTTGACTCAGCCTTCCATCCTTCCGAGGTCGGTAAAATGAGTACCCAGAATGTTGGGGGCAATATGCTAAATCTTTGTAAACCGCTTAGAGAGCTCCGGCTATAGAGCGGTATATAAATGTAAGTGCTATTGCTATTGCTATTGCTACTGTCTGAGTCAGAGAGGCAGCAGCTGAATAAAATTTCTAGTGGTTGGAGCTCCTTGCTCCTACCCATGACTGACAGAAGCATAAAATGTGATACAAAATAAGAAAAAACATCTATTTCAAATTATGCAAATATAGCAAAATATACACATGCCCTTAATTTACATAATGTTTCCAGGTTTCAGGATTGTGCCTTTCTAGTTGTCAAATTTGGGTTACCTCCGCACTGAATTTTGCTTCCCTCTCTCCCAGAGGATATGCAACCCTGAGTGTCTAATAGGGCATCCTCCCAAATTTGGAGTAACATGCTCCAAAATGTACCTGAGTAGGTTTCAAGTGGGGTATCTGTGCGGCATTTCAACAGATCTGAGCTCACCTAAATTTCTATCAGTGGCATATGTAAGAAAGAACATACGGGTGTACTTGTGGGGGTAGAGTGGAATGCCAGACAGATGGTTCCCTGTCAATGCTAAGTAGACAAGATGAGAAAGCAAATTAAGCCATCAGCCTGGTGATTAACCATTTGTTGCCATAGATATCCATACACATTGCTCTGAGATTTCCTGTTCCGGCAACTTGGAAACAGAAGATAGGTTTTCATACCATAATGCATACCATAATTTACTGTTAATTTATAATAATTTACCATAATTTACCATAATTACCATAGTAACTTATCATAATTTACCACAAATGTATACTACCTTTGGTATGCATAAAGTAGAAGTTCAAGAAGACCCATTCAAAATGAATGAACAGTATTAATCATAGCAAACAGTCTTGTGGCACCTTAAAGATGAACAAATGTACTGGAGAGTAAGCTTCCATGGCTTATATCACTTCTCATCAGATGTGTGAAATGTTCTCTTGGTTGGCAGGAATCTGTCTATATCCTATTCACATATTATGTTCAACGCACATACAATCTGGATACTGTATATGCGTGTACAGATAAGTATGCACGTATAGTTATTCACACATTATGTTGAATATATGTATAGCAGAACACTCCCTGTCTGTACAGGAGAACCTCCATATTCGTGGGGGTTCCATTCTCCGCAATTACCACAGATACAGAAACCGCAAATACTGGCTTATTGGGGCAATGAGATTGTGGGGGTTAGGTACCCAGAGGCCCCAAAATTTCCCAAAAATCACCCCAAAAATGTTTGAAAGGGCAAAATAAAGTGCCTCACTATATCTGTGGGCCTCCAGCAATGACCCCAAGAAATGAGAAATAGTCTGTTTTGTCGCCTTTTCCTGCCATTTTCTGCTGGGTTTTTAGAGAAAACGAACCACAAAATGGCTCCATCTCACAAAATGGCAGCTGGAAATGACCTCTATGGTCATTTCCAGCTGCCTCTGACCCACGGATACATGGAGTTAAATCCTTTTATGCCTTTTTTATTCAGTTATGCTGAAGTCGGGTGTTAATTACCCGGTCACAGATATGCAAATCCACGGGTGTAGAATCCATGGATTTCGAGGTTCTCCTGTACTTATGTTTGAGAGGGTCTACCCAGGTTCACTTTTAAACCTGGGTTTTGTTTCATTCACACAAAAACATGTATGTGTGTACAGATACCTAAATGCATGTATAACGTAATATTTAAAGAGAGCCTATATCTATATCTATATCTATATCTATATCTATATCTATATCTATATCTATATCTATATCTATATCTATATCTATATCTATATCTATATCTATATATGCACACTTGGGACCAAAAAAAAAAAAAAACCCAGTGGTGCCAAATGCCACGAATCATCTGTGACCATAAAAGGTAACCATTTGTATTTGAGGGTTGGATCAAGTGATAGCTCTGTAGGTCAAAAGGCACCAAGAGTGCTGTTATGCCTGTTGCTTAATTTGTAGCTCACTGCAAAAAGTAATTGACTCAGTTTAAGTGTGTGCTGAACATTTTGTGCTTATTCATCACCAGTGGCCCCTAGACAGGAGTGGGTCACACCCACACTGATTGGATCTTGTATTCATTTGATTGCATCTTGTATTCATTCGTGCTCAGCATAGTAATGTGACACACCTACTTCTGTTTCTTGCATAGCTTGACCTTTTGGCCTTGATTTGAAAAAAGAAACTAATTTTCCTCTTCACTCTGCACTCCAAGTGTGTATACACCCCAATCCAACTTGGTGACCACTTCACACGTCTACCAGAGTGAGCAGAATGAATTAACAGAATGAATCAGTTAATCATGCTTTATGTTGAGTCAGACTATTATTCCATTTAGCCCAGCAACGTCTTCCCTGACTGGCAGCAGGTTTCCAGCTCTTCAGTCCGAGGCCCTTTCCATCACCTGCCACCTGTTCCTTTCACCTGGAGATACCGAGAATTGAATCTGGGACTTTTGGCTTGTCCTTGCCAAAGCATGTGCTCTACCATTGAGCTATGGTCATTCTCCAGATATGTCACACAAGATTCTTCATTGTTATTGCTGCAATAGACTAGCTTGGCTACCCACCTACAGTAGTCCTATGGCATTTTAGAGGCTAAAATATTTATTGTAGTATACCTTTTAATAGACTAGAGCCACTTCATCGATTGCCTCTCAAGATGGCATCACAGCCACTTTCCTTTGTCTTCTGCATTCATGTCCAGTGACCTACCTGGTGTCTCATTAGGGCAAATGAGTTAACCATTAAACGTTGGGTTGTTGGCAAAGTTGGGCCCAAAGAAGAATCCTTGAAGCTCAGAAAAGCCTCCAAGAGAGGGGTGATGATGCTGAGCTCCGAGAATTCTTCTGAGACCAGAGAGCTTGAACAGGTTATTCTCCCCTCCCTACTAGGCTTTCAACCTCTCCTTACCTGTCTCAGCAGCAGTGGGGTTGAAGCAAAGCCAATAGCAGCAACAGCAGAAGCATGTAGGGAGAAGGGAGGCATTTTTCCCCCTGTTCTCTCCCCCACCCGCACACACACCACCGCACATTCTGGTACATCAGGAGAAATGCAACAGCTTCACTACCATGCAGGGGACTGAAAGAGGGTTTCTTCCACTTCTTTTTCCTCCGCTGCTTTGATGAGTTGCTTTGCAGCTCCTCAGAATACAGTCTCAATGACCCTTGGGATTTGGAGTCTTCTCAAGGGCTATTGCTATTGCAATACAGGAAAGGACAAAGGCGCAGGCTGCAAGGAGAGGTGGAGAATTCATCCAGGCTGCCTTTGATTGGCTTAGTGAGTTGTCAGAGTCTGTCTCGATTTGGGGCTTAATAATTCATATATTTCCAAGCAAATACAAGATGAGCACTCAGAAGTGCATCCATCTCTAGTAAAAATATAATCCTGATGAATGGAAAAAGGTATACACTTAAAAAACAACAACTCAGAATATCTTGTCAAGGTAATAATAAGCAGAAGCCATCATTCTTAGCTTTGTATGTTTATACTGGCACAATCTGTCATGAAATTTGTGTGAGTTTCATTGAAAAAAATGGGACTTACTCAAGACTGCATCTCTGCTCCTTGATGCCAATGAGACTTAGATACAAGAATTGTTAACTGGACTATCTACTTGCTTTCTGCTATGGCTACCCACTTCAACATATTTCATTGGTAAGTGCATTAACTCAAGTTTGAGTTGATACAGTGGTAAGGACAAACTGAAATTCATGGGACCAAAACTGATGTGCATGCACTTGTTTATTTTTCTTTTGCTTTTTTAGCTCCAAACTGTTACTGTAACCGTGAATGAAAAATGGCAGGGGCAGAGAAGATCACGTTGTGTACATGCTCAGAGACTCGCTTTTCTCTATAATCACTTCACTTACCTAGGCATAAATCATCAACATAATCTTCTTTTTATTTGCTTGGTGCCATTGGTATATATGACACTTGACAGAATAACTAGACAAAAAAAGGTCATTCTTGCCCTTGGGAGCTTGCAGTCTAGAATCTTACAAGTCAGAGGGTCAGCAGGGGAGGAAGGTAAAAAGCCAGGGTATTGGGGGCACAAATGCAGTTATGCACACCCAGATTTCATTTCAGTTGTGACAAGGATTAAGAGGATAGAAGGTTCCAGGACAGAATCTAAATATGTGTGTCCAGATGTTTTCAAGAGTTAGTGAAGAGTCGGTGCCATCATTTAGACAACAGCTGGAGTTGCTTCCATTGCTTTTATTTCTCCTAGATCATCATGAAGAATCTGACAACTCAAGAAGTGACTGTGTTTACCTACAATGACTGGCTTTCCACACAGTGGGGTGACAAAAAGACTCTGGAGTGGGAGATGCCCGCTATGATCAATGGGGAGCAGATGATGGATTATACCACATACACCATTCAAGTCAAGACCAGCGACATTGGAAGTAGGTCTATATCTGCTGTATTGAGTCCCTGAAGAATCTACAGTAGAGATGTGCAAACAGGTTCAAATTTGAACCAGTTCGAATTTGAACTGGTTTGGTTTGATGGTTAAAATTTGAACCGAACCAGGCATTGGGTTCGACCTGCTGGTTCAAATTCGAACCACACCGAGCCTGGTTCAATTAGAACTTGTTTGAACCAGTTTGAGCCTCCAAAACTGGGTTGGGTGGTAGGCACCCATGGGGGAAAATGATAATTTAAAAATTCTCCATTAATAGTAGGAGCACCCAATTGCTTTGGGGTTTGGTGGGTGTTAAGCACCTCTGGGTGCCTACCACCCACCTCAGTTTTTTGCCCCTGGGTACTCCACATAGGAGATACTGGGCAATAATAAGAAAAATTTCAAATAATCATTTTAAAAAAATCATAGGAGTGTCCAATTGCTTTGGGGTTTGGGTGGTAGTTGGCACCCATGGATGTCTACTACACAACCCAGTTTTGGAGGCTAAAACCAGTTTTAACCAGTTCAAATAGGTTTTAAACAGGTTTGAATTCAAACCGAACCAAAGGGGGGTTTGAGCAAAACCAAAACGGAACCTCCCCACCCCGGTTCAAACCCAGTTTGAATTCAAACTGAACCTGGCAAACCGGTTTTGTGCACATCCCTAATCTACAGTACTTCAGATATTTACTCGTAGATCATTAGGGGTATACATTCTGAACATGCTTGTCAGTGAGGCCTGACCTGATTCTCAAATATGAGACACAGTATTGTGCCATCCAAATAAATGCAGACAGCAATTGAGTTCAAAGACTGAGTACAAATTCAGCACGCAACAGTGGCTTGTGCACAAAATGAGAAATCACCAATGAGTGGCTGATGGTTGGTAGATGAATGCATGAACTGACTCCACAGTGAAGTATTGCTTTGGACAGGTTACAGAACATACCACATGGACTGTTTGGGACACTCCTCACTCATGTCTGGTGAAGCATCTGGTGGGCCAGTGTGGGAAACAGGATGCTGGACTAGATGGGCTTGGGCGTGATCAAGCAGGGCTGTTAGGAACATAGGAACATAGGGAGCTGCCATATACTGAGTCAGATCATTGGTCTATCTAGCTCAGTATTGTCTTCACAGACTGGCAGCAGCTTCGCCAGGGTGGCACGCAGAAGTCACTCTCAGCCCTAGCTTGGAGAAGCCAAGGAGGGAACTTGGGACCTTCTGCTCTTCCCAGAGCTTGTGTGCTTATGTCCCAAAGAGTGAAGCCAACTTCAGTGCACAGGCAAATCCATCGCTGATGTTATAGTCACCAAGTGTTCAACATTCGCATGTGAATTTGCCCTTAGTATGAGTAGGTATAGTTAGAAAATGTCTACAAGCAATGCTTATATGTACCTTAAAACACAGGCTTCGTGCATCTGTGTGGCAAGGGGTGACTCCTCCATGAGGCAAGGTAAGAGGCTCTGGCGGTGGGTGCACCATGGTGTAGCAAGTGCAGGACCCCTGCTCTCCAATGCAAGCATACCACCTGCC
Source organism: Hemicordylus capensis (assembly GCF_027244095.1). Taxonomy (NCBI): domain Eukaryota; kingdom Metazoa; phylum Chordata; class Lepidosauria; order Squamata; family Cordylidae; genus Hemicordylus; species Hemicordylus capensis. Next base: position 11,961,182 of record NC_069658.1, on the reverse strand, counting down.
TGTCACTGCCACCCCAGCCTCCTTGCCACCCTCCAAGTGTTTCCCCTTGCTATCCTCTGTCTGGAGCTGGCACTGATTCTGCCCCAGAGAGGAAACCTAGTCTTGTGTAAGCAAGCATGAATTGTCTCCTTTGCTAAACAGGGTCTGCCCTGGTTTGCATTGAATGGGAGGCTATATGTGTGAGCACTGCAAGATATTCCCCTTAGGGGACAGGGCCACTCTGGGAATAACACCTGCCTGCTTTCATGCAGAAGGTTCCAAGTGTCCTCCCTGGAAGCATCTTCAGGACAGGGCTAAGAGAGACACCTGCCTGCAACCTTGGAAAAGCTGCTGCCCGTCTGTGTAGGCAATACTGAGCTCGATGATCCAGTGGTCTGACTCAGTTTAAAGTGCTTTCTTATATTCCTTGCTGACCCTAACCTGTGCTTCAAGTAGCCCAGATGTCACCCTCCCATGCTGGCCTCACCTTTGGCAAGCTCTTCCACCCAGTTTACAGCTGAGCTTGTCCCATTAGCTCGCCTCATTTCATTGTCACCCTAACACTGCTGTCGTGATCAGTGACAACGAAACTGTTGGGAATTCTCTCTGACAGGAGAAACCCTTTTTCATTATAGTAGAGTGCACAGAAGCACAACACAGCAGAATTTAGTTAGGCATGCGTGTATGCTGAGAGTAAAGTAACTTGGAGCCAGTTCATAGTTTCAAATCAATATAAATGATATTTATTAGAGAACTCCATTCTGGATAGGAAAGTGAGGAGTTAGGATCTCTAATCTATCGATCTATCTGGATGCAGATGGATTCTGCATCCTCTCTGCACACATGGTGCAGGGAGAGGAGCTTGCATGTTGCAAGGTAGAAGGAACAGGAACAGAAGGGGGAGAGGAAGTGCAAAGCAGGAAGGAAGAAAGTTAGCCCCTAAGAGTAGCAATCTACATTCCAAAGGGATAGTGTCAGAGCAGTAGAGAAGGGATGACCAATGTCTTGACCCTCTAGCCCTCTGACTCACTAGTTTGTCCTCCACTGTCTTTGAGACAAGAGAAAGTGCAAAGTCCTTCACTTTCAACACCCCCTCTCGATGCCTCATGACTCAGTTCACAAGATTCATTCTCTCTCTCGGCTTTTCAAAGCAGGGTCTTGGTAGTGGCTTAGTGAGTATATCTGCAAGCATTTCATTTGTAGGGCAGTAGATCAGCTTGATTAGCCCATCCTTTTTCAGATTTCTCACTACATGGTACTTCACATCAATATGCTTGGTACACCTCTTTACATCTTCTTGTTTGGAGAGTTGAATGAAGCTTTGGTTGTCTTCATACACTGGTATGGGCTGTGGTACATCTATACCTAGATCCTTCAGTAGTTGACACAGCCATTGTATCTCATGACAGCCCTGTGCAGCTGATACATATTTGGCTTTTTAAAAGCCAAATTTTGGGTTACGGCCCATTTGACTCACGAGTATACCCCTTAGGTTCTGGCCAGCCAAGCTCTATATTTCTGACAAATATTTTGCAAAATTCTGCCAGAGTTTGTGATCTTTTTGTAACTTCCCATTGTTAAATAAATAACATATTTCTAATGGAAACAGTAGTCTTCCAAGAAGTGTATTTAAACTGAGGATGTGTATGAAATTCTACAAAAGTGGACATGGATGATGATTCTAAATATGTTTTTGAACAATCTGACTGAGTTGAATGGGATGTGCTACCCAATAAGTGTCTTTCGGACTGCAGCCTGAAGAAGTCATTTATTCATGAAACTACTTTAATGAAACCTTAATGTGAACCATGGACACCAGGCATGTGGACTCCAAGCAAACAAATCTTAGTAGTGTTTCCCTAACACTGGCTTAATGGAAATAGCAAAGGTTTTGTTTGAACAGACATTTGTAAAAAAGGCATTGCAAAGTTTTTAAAGGGGTGTCAGAAAGAAATTAGAGAACGATTGTGAGTCCTATCCATTAAATATAAAACTATAAGCCAGATAGAGGAAGGTAGGTTTAGTGCGCAAATCATATGCAAGGGAAATCAGTGGCAAAATAATTAGTTCCATGTGCCCAAGGAGACTTTGGGCTTGTGTTTTATGAAAGCATCCCAAGTCCAATACTACAGAGGAAATTACGTTTGAAACAGAGGAAATATTCCAAAGCTATATGTGATATGGGGGCCAGCTGTTGCATAATACATACACATGTTTCAAATATTCCACTAGGCAAAATTTAGGGTGATCCAAGACATTTTGCTTCCTGAAGTGAAGAAAAATATGAACACCCCCCCCCCATCTGCCAGTGAGTGCTGAGCATTCTCAGACCATGGCACCAAGCCAGGCAGTGATGTCAGGGGTGTTCTTTCCTAGCTCAAGTTGGAGCGAAGGAAAGAAAAAATGCCCCCCAGCAGGGGCAGGGAGGGAAAAGGAACAGCATGTCCCAGTGGGGCAAGGAAAGGTAGTATCAGTGGATGGTGGGGCTGAGCAGTGCCAGTCTTATGGCTAGGACTCATGATCACAATCCAAGGAAGAGCCAGGAAAACAGTTTTATCAGAGAGCAAGCATAGGGAGGAGAGCTGGTCTTGTGGTAGCAAGCATGACTTGTCCCCATAGCTAAGCAGGGTCTGCCCTCGTTGCATCTGAATGGGAGACTTGATGTGTGAGCACTGGAAGCTATTCCCCTCAGGATGAAGCCACTCTGGGAAGAGCATCGAGGTTCCAAGTTCCCTCCCTGGCATCTCCAAGATAGGGCTGAGAGAGATTCCTGCCTGCAACCTTGGAGAAGCCGCTGCCAGTCTGTGAAGACAATACTGTGCTAGATAGACCAATGGTCTGACTCAGTATATGGCAGTTTCCTATGTTCCTATGCTTCAGTAGTTTATGATGCTGTTATGTCTTGCTTGATGCTTGACCAGCTTATGGCTCCATCTCCATAGAAAATTATGTGACCGCTGGTGGATTTCCTTTCTGTTAGGTCTCCACCACAGTGTGCATCTACGTATGCTTCTAGTTTTGGTTGACTGTTAGCTGGTAGCCTGAGCTTAAAGTGTGCAGTACCCTTTAGATACTTAACAAGTCTCTTCATTGCATTCCAGTCCTTGACTGTTGGTGATGCAGTCTTTCTGCAAAGTAAGCCAACTGCTGTACTAATATCTGGCCTAGTGAGTGTACTAATGTATAGAAGCTTACCCAATGCTTCACGATATCTATGGTTGTCAGATAGTGTCTCAGTGTGATCTTCTTGCTTTATGTAATTCACTTCCATTGGAGTTGGTGTACGATTCGCATCTTCCAGTCTCAGCAGGTTTATCAGGTCTTTAATTTTCTGTTCTTGGTTTATGAGGAAACTTCCATCTTTCTCTCTTTGTTTTTGAATGCCCAAGTAGTGTGCAATGTTGCCAAGTTGCTTGACTTCCACATCTCTGTTCAGATGATGCATTATTTCCTTGCTGTCATCTGGATTTTCATAGGCAAGAATCAAATCATCAACATACACCAAAATGTAAGTCCATTTGCCATCTCTGAATTTCATGTACAGGCAGGGATCAGCTTCACTTCTTTTGAAGTTTGCTTGAAGCAGCATATCATTTAGTTTTGTGTTCCATGCTCTGGCAGCCTGTTTTAAACCATAAATGTTCTTTTGCGGTTTGCATACAAGGTCCTCTTTGCCTTTCTCTAAGAAACCTGGTGGTTGTTGCATGTAAATGTCCTAGTTCGCCATGCAAGAATGCAGTTTTCATGTCTTGGTGTTCAACATGCATTCCTTTGCTAGCAGCAATACTTAACAGAGTCCTTACTGTGGTGTGTTTGACCACTGGTGCAAATGTTTCATCATAATCTTCTCCATATTTCTGTGAATATCCTTTCACTACTAATCTGGCTTTGTAGCGCTGAATCTCACCATCAGCATCATGTTTGAGTTTGAAAACCCATTTGCAGCCTATAACTTTCCTTCCTTGAGGTAACTTAGTAAGAGTCCAGGTTTTATTTTTCTGTAGAGCCTCAAGCTCTCCAATTGCAGCTCGTTTCCACTTCTGGGCTTCTGGTTGTGGTAGCTGGGATATTTCTTCCCATGATGAGGGTTCTGGTTGTTCTGCCGTTCTTGCGAGGTAGGACAGTCTCGGGGCTGGAATACCTCTGGTTGAGTGCATTGATCACCTCACCTCACCCGCTGTGGTCCCTTCCATTATCTCAGGTGCGTCTGGTGGATCACTGGGGGTCTCTGTGTTGAGCGTGGTTGGATCTGGATCTGCTGTCTCCTCCTCCTCAATTCCATTGAGATCAGGAAGCATAATCCAGTCATCAGGGTGTTTGGTCTGGTTGCTTGCTTCAGTGTAGGCTCCCGCTGAAGACGTAGCTTTCATTCTCAAAATATCACCGATCTGCTTATGGTTGGTGTCAGGATCCAGAATTCTTAGCCTTTGGATTGTGCTGTGGCCTACAAAAATCCCTTTTGTGGCCCTAGCCCCTAACTTAATCCTTTTTTCCTTCGGGATGTATGAGTAAGCCGTGCTTCCAAAGACATGCAAATGCGTCATGGACAGCTTATGACGATGCCAAAGTTCATATGGTGTTGTTCCTACTGGCTTTGTGTGCATTCTGTTTTGTATGTATGTAGCAGTCATGATGCCTTCTCCCCAGAATTTCTGTGGGAAGTGTGCGTCAGCAAGCATGCATCTTACCATATCCAGGAGGCTTCTATTTTTTCTTTCTGAGACTCCGTTTTGTGATGGATTGTAAGCTACCGTGGTTTGATGCACAATTCCATGTTCTCTCAGGAACTGCTGTGTGGTGCTGGACATATACTCTCCTCCATTGTCTGTGCGCAGGATCTTTGGTTTCTGCTCAAATTTGTTGCTTGCCATGGCCACATAATCCTGGAGTTTCTCGAGCATCTGTGATTTCTCCTTTAGTGGAAACACAATTGTGTATTGTAAGTAATCATTGATGAATGTGAGAAAATATTTGAAATTACCTATGGTTGCTGGTAGTGGTCCAGATATATCGCTGTGGATCAGCTCCAGGGGTCTTCTGGTCTTCCTTTCACCGTGCTTAGAAAATGGCTTGTTAACTGCTTTGGACTCAAGACAACAAACACAGTTAGTCACAATGTCACATGGTACAAAATCAATTCCATCAGCTAATCCCCTTTCCTTCATGTTCTGGATTGACTCATAGCTCCTGTGTCCCAGGCATCTATGCCATAGTTGCAAGCAGTTTTCATGCGAGCATGACTGAGCAAGGTTCACTTCATTGGGCTGGCATGCTTCAGGTTTGTACCAGGCTGGTCTTTCTCTGTCTGTCTTTGGTACAGGTTGCTCCTGCACGCTATACAGGCGTTTGCATTCAGAGCCTACAAGGCAAACTTCTCCATTCTGGGTAACAACACATCGTCTATTTCTAATATACAGTTCACAGCCTTGTTTCTCTAGCTTGGATATTGAAAGCAAGGAGCTTGAGAAGTCAGGGATATACAAAACATCCTTCACAAAAAATTCATTAATTGATCCATCTAATAACTTGCAATACAAAATTCCTTCACTTTTCTTCTTTGCTTTAATTGTAGTATTATTGCCCAAATGAACAATCTCTTCAGGAATATCAAACAGTTCAGTATAGAAATTTAAGTGGTTTGAGATATGAACTGTGGAACCACTGTCTAATATGAATCTTCCATTTCCTTGAAACAGGGACAGGCTATAATTGTGATTTAAAGCTCTCCCAATAAAACCAACTCTTCTTCTTGTCTGATTCTTGAGACAGTTTGCCACCTTGTGACCAAATTGGTTACACAGAAAACATCTAAAGGCATTAGTCCCAGTTGGCCTCATTCTAGGAGCAGTCTCCCTGCTGGCGGTCATGTGACCTCTCTCTCTGGACTGAGTTTCCGTGGCAACGAAGCCAGACCTCTTTGTATGCAAATGTGGGGGACCCATGCAGTTTCCTCTTGCAGCATTCCCTCCCCACCTTAGGTTTCATCTGGAATGGCCAATTGTTGCCTTAAGAGCAAAGTTATTTGCCAATTCATCTTCATGTCAAGAATTCAAAACTCTTCTTCTGCTTGTCTCAGAAGAGATAGTTTCCACAGCTCTCTCAAAGGTTAGAGTGGTGTGGACTTCCAATTGGCCGATTATATTGCTATAACTGGGAGGCATGCTTAGGAACAGAGCTTCCAGCTTCTGATTCTCTGTAAATTCCTCCCTTGCAGCTTTAAATTCAAAGAAAAAATCTTCCAGCAATGCTACATGCGTGGCAAAACAGTCCCCGTCTTTATACTGGAGATTCTGCATTTTCTTTCTCAAGTTAAAGGTGTATGCCCACCCCTTTTTCATATGCAAGGAATCTAGCATTTCCTTTGAGGTCTCAAGATCACATATAGTAGAAGGGTAATTTTTACTCACAGAAACCGCAATCAAAGCTTGAGCTTTTGCATTCTTGAGTTGCCACGTCTCTTTAGCAATTTTCTCAGCAGCTGAGGTTCCATCTGTGGGAGGGGGCGGGGTCTTCTTCAGTGACTTTCTGTAGTCCTTCCACTCGCTATGCAATCCTCAGTCTAGTTTTCCATTCCAAGTAATTGTCTGGGTTCAGGATCTCTAATCTATCTATCTATCGATCTAGCTGGATGCAGATGGATTCTGCATCTCTGCACACATGGTGCAGGGAGAGGAGCTTGCATGTTGCAAGGTAGAAGGAACAGGAACAGAAGGGGGAGAGGAAGTGCAAAGCAGGAAGGAAGAAAGTTAGTCCCTAAGAGTAGCAATCTACATTCCAAAGGGATAGTGTCAGAGCAGTAAAGAAGGGATGACCAATGTCTTAACTCTCTAGCCCTCTGACTCACTAGTTTGTCCTCCACTGACTTTGAGACAAGAGACAGCGCAAAGTCCTTCACTTCCAACAGAAACAAGATGAGCCAGTGTGATGAGCTGGACTGCAAACAGTGAGGTTTGCAAAGAACCCCAAAGGTGAGGCCAGCACAGGGGCAGGAGGGGCACGGTCTGGGCTGCTTGAAGGATTGGGTGGAGCCAGCAAGGAGGGTAGGCAGGGCAATGTCAGGGCTGGTTCTGGGTGTAGGGTGTGGCTGGCATTGGAGGCAGGATCACGTGTTGCCTTTGCCTCTAGCAGCAAAATGCAACCTGAGCTGGCCCTCAATGTGACTGCTGTCGTGAGCAAAATATGAATGCTAGAATCATAGACCTTGTTCGGGTCCAAAATTCTGACTTTGACTTTTCAAGCCCTGCACAATCTGGATCAGGACCAACCCGTCAACTCGGCAAACTAGACCATCACCGAAGGCACCAAGCAGGGAGGGGCTAAGATGACCTGTGTTACATGCCCTGTTGGCAGACATGTGCACTTCCTGTTATAGCAAACAGGTGGGCGCTCCCCATCCCTGCTGCTCAGCCGGCCACCCTCTTGCTCTCCTCTGCCTACTGCTCCTGCTGCCGCCAGCTGCTTCTCGGTAGCCATTTTGCTATGGCAGATTACAAATGTTGTCGTGTTGCACAATGCCTGCCCGATGGGAGGTGCCTGCCCACATGGGCAAAGAGGGTAGGGGGCACCAATGTGGACAAAGGGGGTAGGGGCGCCAAAGGATTTGCCTGGGGCACCACCAATCCTTGGTCCAGCACTGGTCCGGCCCTTGGCTTCCTGAAGGAATACCGCCCCCTTTTGGATCTTACATTCATCCAAGGGGGCTCTGTTGAGGACAGGAGAGGAAGCCTTTTGTTATTGCTATTGTTAAACAAGGGGGGGGTCTGAAATCTTTGCTGATCTATGAGAACTGTCTGCTCATCCTCTGTTCGAAAAATAAATTTCAGAAGTCCATTGGATGGGGTCAGACGCTACAGCCTGCTCAGCGGAGGCAGTGCTGGACTTTGGGGGCTCTGGGAAGCTCATTAGGAATATGGTTGCCCTCTACTGTGAGGGCTGTCATCGTTAGGAGGGTTTCCCCTTTGTAGACTAACGGCAGCTTGAAGTGAAACCTTTGTGTTCAGAGGCAAGTAAGCAAGAGGCATGTAAGCCTCTGAATACCAGTTGTGGGGAGGGGAGCACAAATTGATGGTGGGGGGGGCTGTTCTCCTCATGCCTCCAGGAAGCTCGTGGGCTTCCCAGAGGCATCTAGTGCGCCATTGTTAGAAACCGGATGCTTGACTAGATGGACTCTGGTTCTGATCCAGCAGGGTTACTCACATATTTATGGGAGTTTATAGCAGTTCTTTTATGACTCGCTAAGGTTTTTGTAGTGTCGTATTTGTTGTTAAATTTTAAACTGTTTTCATGAAACGTTATGGGTATTTTTATTATGCTTTTCATTCCTGTAAGCTGCTCCAGGGACATTGCTGGGAAGCAGGGTAGGAATTAGATAGATAGTCCGAGAAACAGACAGAGACACATCAGTTCCTGGATGGAGGGCTGGATAGATAACCTTTTGTCTGCTATGTTTTGGGCTCAAACTTCAACAGCTGCCAGCTCGAGCCACTGACCACCGAGACCTTGAGCTAAAGAAGGCACTCGTCCCCAGTCAAGAGCCACCTTCAGCTGTTCCAGTACCAGATCCCCAGATCGGAAATCAATGCATCTGTGACCCATGCTGCTGGTCCATACTAGTTTGCCCTCACCGAAGCTTGGGATGCCTCCCGCCAATGTTGGGTGGTGGTGGTCAATAATAGACAAATAATAGACGACTGTAGACAATAATACACAAATAATAGGCAATACCTCCAATCAGGTATTTATTAATTGAATGTATACCTTGCCTTTCTTCCACCATAAACTCAAGGGAGGCGTACATGAGGATCTTAGGTATTCTTGCATCCAGGCACTCGCCCAGATCTGCTTAGCTTCAGCAAGACTGCTGCATTATCTTGCTTTCAGACCATGCCCTGCCCCTGAGCCATTTGGAGTGTGTGTGTGTGTGTGTGTGTGTGTGTGTGTGTGTCCAATATTACCTTGTTTAGCATAGGTCTATTGACCTGTTTAGGAAAAAGCAGTCTAAGGATTTGGGACTAGTGACTGCCTATCTGTGTGCTTGCTTCTGTACTCCGTCACCAATAACGAAACAGACAGTGATAAAGAAAGCACCAGTATGTTCTTGGGAAAGGGTGCCTGTATCATTGTTTTGGAGAGAAAAGGGTTTCACACAACTCAGCTGGAACGTCTCCTTTTTATGCTAAACCTGCTGTGCACTTTATTTCATCAAGTGCTTTTCAGCTGAATGAAAAAGACTTTACACTCTTGTTTAAAGATTGTCAGTCCATTTTGTTATTTTATATAACCCTCTCACATCCCCTCTTATATACTGCAGCTGTACAAAAAAAAATCCAAAAAAACCCAGCAAACATCAGAACCTTAACATCTGGATGATGTGTTTATGGGCTTGTATTCTTTGGGGTAGAACTATTATTATCACAACATGATATATATAAGATCCACCACCCCCCTCTCTCTGACAGAGAGAAAGTGGGGTGGGGGGAGTAGAATAGTAGATGTCAAGATCAGCAAATATATTTCCTCTCTTCCAGGAAATGAAGGGTGATGGGTTTTAACTGTGGTGAGTTCTATCTTGTTATGAGACAGCCAGTGGGAGAAAAACAAATTAGAGAATGAATGAGGTGAGCTTGGTTTTGATCAGATTATACAGCAGTCAGCAAAAAGGACATCTATCTGACTAAGAAATGTGCAGGTTCTGAGCTATCTGGATTGCCGCATCTCCTGAAACAGAGCGATGGCCCAATTCACCCATCTTGCAGCAACAACAGCATGGGAGACAGAATGCTGCCAAATTCTGTGCAGGATCCGGGGGCCTTTTTCAGGCTTAGCATACCCACAGCAGACTAGCATCCAGCAGCGCCGGGTCACATTCTTTGCCTTATTTATTATAAACATTTATATTGGGGTGGCCAACCTGAGGTTCTCCAACTACTGTTGGACTACAACTCCCACCATCCCAAGAGAGTTGGAGAGGAGGTCCTGATCATACCATTGGGAGGTAGCAGGGAGGGGTCAGCTGGTGAAGATATGGAGATGCCAGGGCAAGGTTGTGCCCACCTGGGTGGGGCGGGCCCGCACCCACTGGGCAGACCTAAGTGGTCACCTAGAACAACAGATTTTTTGTGGGGGGATGGGCTGGGTACAGATCCTGTTGCCTCCGCCATGAATAACTGCTCTCCCACTTTCTGGTGGCCCAACCAGCTGCCAAGTATGACTCTGCCCCCCCCCCCCACATTTGCTTAAACTTATATCCTGTACATGATGGACTATAATTTTAACTGAATGTGATTGGTGGTGCCAAAGTCCAACATTGCCTAGGGCAGTGTTTTCCATTGTAAGGCCCAGAGGCCATTGGCCGTGCCCAGCAACCCTAAGTTCAGCCCTCTGTTTCTTGGGCCTGTGTGAAGCTTTGGCTGAAGAGGAATATTCTACACAGTCCCCCCTGAGGAGGCAACCAATATCATGCAGTGCTGTGCTTTTGCCTAACACCAGGGGCAGGGGGCTCCTTTAAGGAAGCTGCACTCTCTTGAGCCCCTGCATCATTTTTGGAGGCGTGCATGGGGTGCTGGAAGTGTAGCCCTTCCCAGCACTTTCTGTTGGGAATTCTCTCTGGTAAGAGATACCCTTCTATTACAGCAGAGTGCACAGAGGCAAAACACAGCGGAGTCTGTGCAGGCATGCATGTTTTGCTGAGAGCAAAAGAAACTCGGAGCCAGTTTATAGTTTCAAATCAATATAAGGAGTCTTTATTAGAGAACTCCATTCTAGATAGGAAAGTGGAGAGATAGAATCTCTAATCTAGCTAGCTAGCTGGATGGATGCAGAGAGATGCTGTCTGCATCTCTGCACATATGGTGCAGAGAGAGAGGCGAGCATGTGTGATAGAGGGAAGAAAAGAAGTAAGGAAGTGAGAGAGAGGCAGGCAGGCAGGAAGTCCCTGAGAGTAGCAATCTACATATCAAAGGGATAGTGTCAGAGCAGTAGAGAGAAGGGATGAGCAATGTCTTGACCCCTCTAGCCCTCTGACTCACTAGTCTGTCCCCCTCTGTCA